>NW_027271540.1:0-600000 GCF_040938485.1 Diadema antillarum
CACCTTTATCGCTATCATCGCCATCGTTTTCGCCAATTTCGCTGACGCGGAATCAGTTTCACTCGACTGTTTGCTCGATATCGAAGAAGCGACGCACGAAAGTGCTCCTGTGTACTCTGGTGCTGTATCAATTTACCTAGCTCTCACTCCAGCGTGAGCACCAGCTGTTGACTCAGAGGGGAAATAATATTAGTTACACCCCGCATGATTCCCTTCCATTATATACAGGTCGCACTTAGCCACGGTGGACCTACTGCCTCGTAATATCGATTATGTGGAATGACTTTGCCGGAGCTAACTTGATATAAACGCCGGTAGTAGTATGATGTAATATACTGGGGGAGGGGGATAATTACGCATGCTCAAGTCTGTGGATACGAAAGGTCAGAAAAAGGTTTGGGAAGTCGGCAAAAGTTCATGTAATCTCATGGATTCACTGTAGGTGAAAAGGTATTGGTCAAAAGGTATCTCTTTAAACAAAATACACCAAGAGCACTAATACCTGATCCACCAAAACAAAAAGGTGTAATTTTTAGATTGTTGGACCGGACAGTCAATGCACACTCGTTGATTCCTCTCTGATAAGAAGTTTAAAATATCGTGTGACACCTCATGATACCGTGCTTGTAAGGGAAGTAATCATAGGTATAGGACCTACGGGCAAACGAGAAACAAAATCAAACATCTATCAGACAAACTCATGCGCATGCGTGGGCGAAAAAAAAAAGATTTTCCTGCTCCGTCCGCGATGACCATACGACACGTTCGGACTGCATGGGAGCGGAAGTTTACTCTACGTATTATACTCATTAGGACCATTCATATTAGGTCTATTAAAAACAACAACAGCAAACAAACAAAATAAAACAAATCAAAAGGGCGACACGACGACTCACGATGTTTTTGTGCTGCCCTTATTACTTCGAAAACTCGCAATGTTAACTCATATAAAAAAGCGAAATTTCTGGAAGGACTGCGCATGCCCAGTTAACTCGTTCAAGACGCCCAATAGGAAGACATCGGATACAGATGTCACGTGAGGAAAGTTTGCGATTTTTCTGCGATGCGCGCTCTCAAAACACCTCGCAAAATTTTGCGCGGACTTAAAAACTTTGCATGCTGATTTGCGAATTCTAATGTGAAGTTTCCGGGGATATTTGGTGCAGATTCTAAGTAACTCTACCCTTAGCTTCGAGTTTCCTAACTATTCAAACCCAATGGGAAAGGCTCTGTAGAATTAAATCTACAATCAATATCCCCGGTTTTATTCTCTCACCGTCCAATGAAACAGCTCTGGTATAGTCCATAGCACAAGCTGTTGGCTTTTACTCACATGTGCACTTTCACTGGATCTCGTCATCATCGGTTGAGCTTGACCGAATTTCATCTATGACGTCAAAAATCATTATCAAAATTGAAGCATAGCGGACGCAGCCTACTAACCGGCCTGCAGTATAGCAGCCATGCACTTCGCTGTACCCTCGGTAAGACCGCGCAGTATTAATAATGGCAATCGCCTGCACGCTGTTAGCCAATAACTTGTAATATGTCATTCTCAGGCATGTACTTTCTGACAATCTGTGCGCACGTCACTGGAAGATTAAAGCGTGTTTTGACATTATAAAAAAAAAAGATTACTTGGAAGATTTTAGTCCTCCTTTACTTTTTATGACCTCAATATCTTAAAGAAGCGATAGCGTGGGGAGACATTGGTGGTGCGATTGAATCGACCTGCATTCGCTGTCCACCGTCATACATTCGAAAACCACGAATAGATTTGCGACGCGGACGTTTGAGACGACGTTTGCCTTGGACGGTCTCCTCTCTCCCTACGTCGTGTTGAAAAGTAGCTTTACATTACGCGAGGACGCAACCTGTAAAAAAGTAAAATGGCGCCCACGTGTGATCAGTGTATCGAGAAGCTCTTTGCGTCGCGAATTGAGCGGACGTAAACATAGCCCAGAACGCGTCCCACTCAATCTAATTGGGGTCTTCACCTACCTCGTCTTTCATTGTAAGGTTACCCACTGTGACACGCTAAACTATAGTCACCAATTTCTGTCTGAGGATATATTCAAGTTCGACGCTTTATGCCTAGACGACAAAATCTGCGTATCATTATTGCACATGGAGTGGAAGTTCTTGCTAACTTCAAGTTTCTATAAAAAAAAACAAGATCAAAGTACTGTATTATTATTTGCCGCAAATTGTTATTATAGCTCCTACCTTGCTATAAGCTAGTTACTGAGGCCACACGTGACATTTATTTTCCAATGTATAATTGATACATGAACCTAGTGGCAATTAACATAACTAATTGAACAATTGAAAGAAAATTACAAGTCGATCCTGATGGAGTGGGTATAAGCGTCAGAAGTAAGGTATTCTTAATCAACCGTGATGTGCAGTGAATGTACAAAGAGATCCATAAAGCTAATTACATGTAATAATGTTCAGGTTTATTAATACTTCAGAATGATATCGATCATTTTGGTCGTTGTGGTCATATTTGCAGTTATAATTTGTCTTTGCGGCTGCAAACACTAAAAAGATCGATAAATTCAACAACAATAAAAAGAAAAATGTCATTACAACGCCGCCAGTGACACCTACACGTCCACGGCGACTTCATGGTTGTCTAGGTAACGTTGTGTATACATTGGAGAGTTCCCGCCTTTCCTTCTGCCGAATTGCACAGAAATACAACTTGAGGGAGACAGGTATTAGCCCAGGGATCGTCTCAGAAGTGTCAGACGCCAGACTAGATTAGATAAATCCCGCTGTATTCTCGCTGTCAGACGCAAGGCGAGCCATGGCTGACAGATTTGTAAACCGTCACAGTCGATCCCTCATTACTTTCATCATCTCCGGGTCACCGAGCCACGCTCGACTGTCAGGCCAGTTCTCACCGATGTCACGATGTCTTCCACTGAGTCCTGGGGGTAATCAGAAAACATTCCCCTTCCCCTGTACCCCCGCTATACGATCAAACCTCGGAAGCTCGGTAAATCAGGGATGCGACGCGAGGCGGACTGAGTCTCGCTTTATCGCTCGTATGGGGTGAATAATCACTTGCCATATATCAAGGGCTTGTCATGCTGTTTCTCCGATATTATCAACATACAGCGCAGACGAGAGAGATGGGTTGATAGAAGGATAATGCAAAATTAAACGATACGACTGCGATAAATCATTCCACAGTGTATTGGTCATTTATTTCACTTTTCAAAACATGTCTGCAGCGAACGTGCATAAGATAACTAAGATAACTTTTTATCCCTGCAACACGAATCAAATAAGCATGGAATTCACAAGGATACGACTCAAGCCGTGGAGCTAGCCTAGTACCTTCTTGGTCAAATTGTCTACGTGTTGAAAAGAGAGAACGTCGGTTGATATTTCATCAAAAAGACGAAATCGACAAACCGACCGACGAGAATGGACATCTACCGTAGATGTGAACTTATAAAGGTAGATCTGATCGTACATGCAGTGTAGCTTATTAACCATCTTTCACATACAAACACGAATCTGAAATTGCAGATCTGAATTGGACTCTCCCTCTTCAAGACGAGTTTACCAAGTTGTACACTTGACTAAAAGTCTTAAAGCATTTTGTTGGTGACGGTCATTACATGATGGACAAAAATGTGCTAGTTATCGAGCCTTGAGTTGTTGTTTTTTTCTTTCAAAGCTTGTTGTCATAACGCGCGTTGAATTTTTTACTAACGTTGTTAATGGAAAGAGCTGTCTCTAAATCGGATCATTAAATTTTTTTCAGATAAGGAGGACAAAACTATTGTAATCAGTTAGATATTTTTCATTACGTTGATTTGGGTGAAATGAGGCTAATTGGCTTTTCAACTAACTTTAATTTCAATTACATTGAACTGAAATATGTTCACCGCTTCCTCGCTTCATGATTTTCTCCACAATTGAAAGGTCGGCACCGCGACATATCTTTAATTATTCGAAGTGCTCTTAGATATATTTCTCTCATTTTCCTTCGCGAGCTCCACGTGCGACGGATTACAATCCTAAACATAAATCAAGTCTGCATCAGACGAGAGAAGCCCGCCATCAGAGACTGACGGACTCCCAAGGAATACATTGACATTTTGTGCTTCCGTCGCCGACTCGTCTCATATTCTTGATAACCAGCATTTAATGATAGGTTGAAGAACAGCAAAAAACAAAAACAAAAGAAGGTCAAATGTGACTATCAAGACCCGGTTCTGTTGTCCCGCCATAATGAAGGTGGGGTAAGTGCTGTATGATAATGCCGGATTTGCGCAGACTGAAAAACTATCACTCAAAGTTTTCATTCCATCCGGATTCATCCTCTCAGTAATGCATATTCTATTTCTCATAAAGGAGGAAAATCTATGTCATCTTCATGCTATCATGAACTCGAACTCACTCTGTCTCATTATCTTCTGTCCCCCAGGCTCCACAAAAGAACATCGCATGTGGTTTTACAAGTAATATGCGGACAGTGTGACAAAATGAGAAATTGCGTTTTGGAGGAAATCAAACGTCATTGCAAAGAGCAGGCGTAAATATCCCGCGGGAATAATCCCTCCAGAGTGCTTGACCCGGCGTGTCTGGAAGCTGGTGTTGACGAATTTGGGATTGCTAATCCATCGAGCCGATATCCTCCAGGGCCGACAGGGTCTGGCTGGTGCTCTCGAAATATCGGCATTAACTCTGAATCATTCATAAAGATGGTTTGTCATCAAATGGGTCTTTCCTATAAACATTTCCTCCCTGTCTTTCTTACGTTTGTATTTTGATACTCGCACTTTCCTCCCATTTCATATACTTCAGCATAATTTTGCTTCCTTTTGACTCTTACTTCTTTTTGGCTTGTACGGAAATTACATATAGTATGACAAAAAAAAATAAAAAAATAAAAAAAAGATCATGACTAACAATTACTTTGTTAATGACCATTATGTCATTCCCAATACGTCAAGCACCACAATACCTCGACAATAAGTAGCGTTGAACAAAATTAGAGTTTTTAATACCCACGTGGATAGCTACAACATCTTGAATATATCGTCATATGACGAAACACCATTAGCATGACTAGAGCTAGCTAAATAGATAAAGTGAACAAGAAAAATCGGGTTAATAGACGATTCTTGTTAATAAAACACTACACTTGCGTATCTTGAAACGCCTGTTTATCATGTAAGTTTTCATTTCTTCTTTACTCCTCCCGAGTATCTCCAGCCTGATGTGCCATAATGTGGAATGATTCGACCAGCGCACTTTATTCACGATTCTAGAGACTCGTAAGGTTAACCACTTTAGATTGACGCATTTTTACTGATAGTATGGACAGTGTTTTCCTCGCGGCTGCCAACCAAAAGTCACTGTATCTCAGTCTAATCGTTTCGGTATTTCAGTTTCGAATTCAGTTTCGCTGCAAAAAAAAATTACTGTGTACTAAAACAAGTGAAGAACCCCACACAAGCCACTCTATGACACACGCACTGTTTCTCTCCTCGTAAAATAAATATGGCAAGCATGAACTTATTTGTGATTCGCGCTCCGGTTACTGAATTCAGTTATCCGAAACGAGTATGATCATTAGCGAGAATGAGTCTTAAACGAGAATGTTATCATGGAGTACTGTCTACATGGGGTACTGACGATTAAGAACGTGTGGGTTCGTTTGTTCTTTTTTATCTCCATGTGAAAACTTGAGGGCTTTCTTCCCAGCACTCAATTACCGGCATACCCGAGTCCTGTATCAGGAAATTCTAACTGTAACATTAACTTACGATGATAGCAAGCGCCATATCCAATAACACTGCTCAATCAGTTGTCAAGCCATTAAAGCTGTTGTCATCGTAGTTGCAATCAATGTAATTTGCTGGTGTAAGAGGCTTTTCAGGCTGCAGGGCCCTTGAGGGGGTTCTAGAATCGTGACTCTAGCGAATGCACCTGTTCTCACCATCACGCGAATTGGAGCGGTGTTAGCTCGTCCCCCGAAGTGAACGGTCGCTACACGTATCGTCTCATTACCACGCAATGCCACTCTTTCTCCCACCATTAGCATTCCATTACATTTCATACGACAAAACGATATGCGATGAAATCACTTTGGGAATACTGCTTAGGAGTCGTCGTCTTTCCGATGAGGGAAAAAATCTTTTTATGGAATGAAAAGTGTGATCATTTTCTATTTCTGCTCATTGCAAATTGACATCAATTATGAAGCATGGGTCGGAAAAAAAAAACATCTTGTCCGATTCGGAAGGACAAATGAGGGCGATGAAGTGTGAGCTAAGGGGTCGAGGTCATTCAATAAAATTTCCCTCGAGATAGGAAGACCTGACTTAATGGTGTCGCAAAACTTGAGTGCCATCTCGTGCTTTAAGTTCAATGGTATGAAGTCGACCGTGATTATTTTCTCGAACCTTATGTTTTAAAGTGCCTAGCCACTCTAATCTGTCAATCTAAATTGTTTAGTTGTTCATAAAATTTCAACAAAACAAAGAATAAGGCTTAAAGTAAATCATTGTCAATTCATTGGAGCATAAGTTTGGTGAAAATGCCTTGATTTTTTCCGTCAAACTTTAAGAAATAATATGTAAAGTAATATAATGTAGTATAATTTAATATGACATAATACACTGTACAATATAATATGATATAATATAATATAATATAATATGATATGATGTTATATAATATAATAAAATATGATATAACAAAATATAATATAATATGATATAATATAATATGATATGATATAATATAATATAATATGATATAATATAATATAATATAATATAACATAATACAATATAATATGATATAATATAACATAATATAATGCAAACGTAGTCTATAACAGAAAAAATGAAGTTCAGATAGGAAGCACTTTCAATCATAACAGTTCTGAATTCAAAGCGTGCATGAATGACACATTTTACTCCGTCTCTCTCCATGTAACTATCTTCATCTGTCTCTTTCTCTCTCCCTATCTATCTATCTATCTATCTATCTATTTGTCTATGTGTCTCAATCTCTCACTCGGACGCTAATGCTTTTGATTGATGTGCAGGTGACGTGCTGCACGTAGGAAAAAGAAAACCCACACAAACACAAACGAACACATAAAGAACTCCCCTTCCACGTCTGCCTGAGAGTTTGTGCGTGGGAGAAAAATGCCTGGTGGTGGTGCATCATATCATTTGGTAAGCCCAATTCTATTACCCGCTGCATTTACTATTGCAACCTGTCACTTAGCGCCTACTGCTCTGCGCTAAGAGGTTTAAATTCAGGGACTGAACTAGACCTGTATTGTGGGGAATTGAAAGGCGTGTGTACAGGCAGATCCTCCATATTTATGCTCTTCAGAGGAAAGGTTATTTTCCTCAGAGTTGACACTTGGGTTCGTCTGTGACTGAACGATTTCTTTGAAGTGTTGTGAAAAGGGCAGTACTTGCGTGTCGGACTTCGAATTGCATAAGACAGCACCGACTTTTATCAATGATTGAATGGATAGATGGCGAGATATGAGAAAAGGGAACGAATCTATACGAGGTCGAGATCGAGCAAGGAAGAAGGAAAGAGGGGGCGGGGCCAGAGCGAAATAATTCGTCACGTGACATAAAGAGCATTACAGTCGGTATGTGGCGAGCAGCTAGGCTGGTAGTTTAAACTCGTTGCGTTCATTCAGAATTCATGCAGACTTTATAGACTGATATGTAGCTGACACCTTTCTGACACCATACTAGAACGTTTTCATCACTATTTTTTTCAGTCTAGCTTGGGTAAAGTAAAAAAACCAACTATGCTGAACCTTTGGCTAGCTAGCACCCAAATACCACGATATATTCCATCAAGACATTCAATAGAGTCTACAAACTGCTTACTATCAAAGTTTGGTTGTTTAAATTTCATGGAAGCTTATCATCAGTTTTACTCGATTAATGTGTTGTCTACATGTTCTGTTTGTCATTTCACATCTTTCTCATTAAAAAAAATAAATGTTTATTGTCTTCACGCAGAATTAACCGATTACTTATAGTGACAAAAATATGTAATCCACACAATTTTGATACACACTGTCAGTCTCCAATTGTTATACATAGTAGAAATTGTAATACATGTACATCTAAAAGTAGGGAACTCGTGTTTGCGGACAAAAATTTTGCTTGTAAGGAAGGTTACTGTCTTTTGCCACTGAAGAAATTGGCAGAATCAAGAGCAAGGTTAATTGTGACCATGCACCTCAAAACGAACATAAAGTCGCACACACTGATTTTGCGTAAGGATTGAAAATAAGTGAAATGGGTCAACCTAGCCGAACTTGACTTTTTCATATTTTCTGAAAGAGCGGGTCTTCTTTTACATCATGCTAAAATTTGGTATCATAAAACGGGTAGGAAAGTGTGTTTTTTAGCAGTTTATCTCGAACATTTTTGGTAGAATAGTGTGATTAGGTTTGTCTTTAGAATCCCTTTTTCATTTCTGAAAAACCTTGTCCACACTCTTCACTTTCAACTCTAATAACTTTTGAAAGGATAGTGCTACTGCTTTGAAAGTTGGCATTAATTATGGACAGAATGTGTTAATGATGTATGCCTAATTTCAGTTTAATTTGATAATGCCTTCATTGTTGTTACTCTGGTGGTTTACTTCCTGTTTTTTGTCCCATTCATCGCACAGCCAGCACGGTTTGGTAAAGATTAAGCGCTTGAATAGACACTGTACTTCAGAGCCTCTTTTCTCAGTTCACACTTTTCCTGAGTTTGTGCTTTCTTTCCAATATTTAGATAGGTTAGGAGAGTCCATTTGATTTGAGCTATACATCATTTTAAAGCTTAAAGTCTGCTCTTTCAGAATATGGTCTTAACTAAAAATTCCTGTCTGGCGACTTTTTGTTTGTTTTGAGGTTCAGGGTCACAATTGCACTATACCCATGGAGATGGCCACCTCTTTGGTATCACCATGGGGCTAGTTGTGGCCCCATGGTATCACCGTCGTGGGCAGCAGAATTAAGCAGCTTTAGATATGGGACGTCAATCCTACGACGCGCCTATTTGGGAAAATAAGTTGATTTGAGCATGCGCGAGACAGGTGTTTCCGACAAAGCTCATGTAGTCCAACCTGGGAGTGGGGGCGTCATAACATTAGCGATCTAAAGCTGCGTATAATGAATATTACGTGACGCGTTATTTCTTTGCTTGAAGTGAATGATCCTTGTTGCTGTTTTCTCGGGACATTAGGTACTTCATTGAAGAGTAATCTCGATTATTCGTTACAAAGACCTGCATGATTAACAAACTGGCTCTGATACATGTTAAACACATTCATTCACATCGGTATATACGACTGCCTCTCGCATGAATATGTATTCATCATACATTGAAATGTTCATCTGTACGTTTATGTCTCATGTTAAAGAAAAAAAAAACTCATGTCGTCCTCTTCAGCCAAATGATACTGAAAATAGTTCGAAGTTATTTATTTATATGTTTTGTTCCTTCAATTAGAAATAGAGGAGAATAGAAAGAAATCATATCGCCAAGGGTCCGTTATCCCAGTCAAGCGAATTGCTTATCGATAACGGTCTTCTCCACCTTTATATATCTTATGCGATACAATGAAAATATGTGCGTATATTATACACGTATACTATATCTATTAGTTTTGAGTACTTTTCTGCATATTTTGATGAGAAAATTGTTGATTCTGTCGTAGTCATTTCATTTGTACACTTAGAGAAATAAAACAAACTGAAACAGAAACTGAAACTTTTCACAATAAAATAGAAACGAATTCATTCCAGTCACTGTCTTGGTCAGTCTGCCCGATCTCGGACCTACACAGATTTCAAACTGTGCGTCTCCAGCCTGCATGTTTCATGCAAGCATCCAATAAGCAAGTCTGCAAGCGTGCAGCAAATGTACGGGAAGAAAACTCAAATATATAAGAACCCAGTCGCATTGATTTATTGATTGAAACCGACATGCAGGGGGGTGGTGACCCATAAAATCTAGTTTCTGCTGCTCATGTAGACGGGCCCCAGAAATTCTTCGTTTCCTTTCTTCCTCTTTTTTTTCATCTTTTCATCTTGGTCGTCATCTCCTTTTTCCTTTAACATTATCTTTATTCTCCGCATTATTATATCTATATAATCGTCATCATTTTGTCATGAAATTAGTAAAGTTAGCTGTTAAGCTTATCTGTAAATCAAAACGTCAATATCTTCAAGTACGGTAATTTTAAAATTAACGGAAAAGCACACTGCAAAAAGTCCGGTGTTAAATAGTGAACACCGAGCTGGTGTTAAATTTTCGGTGCTCATTTATGGTGTTAAATTAACACCCCCGGGTGTCATTTCCAAATTTTAAACTGATTTTTGAAGAGTTTCTTAGTAACTGCACTTCTTGTTAACTTTCAATTTAAACAAGACGATCAAGAATTTTACATTAAAATACTAGATTTTTGAAAAAATGTGAAAATAAATTTACACCAAAGTAACACAGCTGGTGTGGTCTCTTATTGAAGCTGGACGGGTGTTAAACCATTGATATTAACACCAACAAATATCAAATCAACACCATGTGGTGTCATTTTTAAATTAACACCAGTACAGTGTCAAATTAACACCACGAAGTGTCAGGTGAACACTTTTCAACACCATCACAGTGCATTTTTAACACATGTGGGTGTAGTCCTTTATTGAAGTTTGATCGGTGTTAGATTTAACACCCTTGGTGTTAAATCTAACACCGATGTTTTTACAGTGCAACGACGCTCGCTAATGACACGATCCACACGAATCGAGCAATACGGAGAGATGTTGTTCTCTATACAGGATGCAACTTTCATGTATGAACCCGAACTAGACCATGAAGGTTATGACCAATACACAATTGGAAAAAAGGTAGACTTATATGGTAGAGTCACGCGAAATTGCATGAGGCTATATTCCCGAAGAGATCATGTACTCAACATTCATTCAAGAAGATTTCATTAATTGCTGACCTTGGCAATTCACGTAGCAGGAAGCAGAATGATATAAAATACATTGGAACATTAATATTGCAACGAGTCTCTTTGTCTCTGTCTGTCTCTCCCTGTCTATCTCTATCTCTATCTATCTATCCATCCATCTATCTATCTATCTATTTATAAATACCTATCTATCTATGTATCTATCTATCTATCTATCTATCTTTATCTATCTATATCTATCTATATATCCATCTATCTATCTATACCTATCTATCTATATATCCATCTATCTATCTATCTATCTATCTATCTATCTATCTATCTATCTATCTATCTATATCTATAACTACCTATCTATCTATCTATGTATCTATCTATCTATCTTTATCTATCTATATCTATCTATATATCCATCTATCTATCTATCTATCTATATATCTATCTATCTATCTATCTATCTATCTATCTATCTATGTATCCATCTATCTATCTATATATCTATCTATCTATCTATCTATCTATTTATCTATCTATCTATCTATCTATCTATCTATCTATCTATCTATCTATCTATCTATCTATCTATATCTACCTATCTATCTACCTATCTATCTATATATCCATCTATCTATCTATCTACCTATCTATCTCTCTTTCTCTCCCTCCCTCTCTCTCTCTCTCTCTCTCTCTCTTTCCAGGTCTGGCAAAAGCAGCAAGTTTGCAAGTTACTTATCTATATTGATATTTTTTTCCGCCGCTACTTAATCAAAATTTTTAGGAAGGGAAAACGGCAGGCATGACAACAAAATGGTACGTTTCACGAGGTGTATTTTTTTTTTCATGTACAGACGGTTATTATAATTTGTTTTGAATACGAATTACGAAGATGTAGTTAGCGGAGATGGAGTTCTTGGGTGCATCGCATACCGCCGTAGCTCGAGGGCGAAGAGCGGTCAGCGGCATCCAACTCCACATCAACAAATCATCATCCGATATGATTGCCACGAGCGTGGTGTGAACCATCCCGTAACTGACATCCATGCTTCTCATCAACCACGATATCAATGTCGAGTTCATCGCGAGTCAAAGCTGGCCATGCAAAGGTCGATCGAATGATATGCATTAGACATTTATCATGTTTATCTTGGTCGTTTCTATGTAAACACGCATCACAAATCTGTCAAATTGAACAATTATTTATTATACAATTGTTTGAACATGAACAACAGGGATGCGTATCTTGCCAACAAAAGCACCTGAAAACATTAACGATACCAAAGATTACGGTGTTATTATGCATTAAATGATAACAATATGATATAGCAAATTGTAATAGCATTGATAGCTAGATGGGTGGATAGATATCAAGCTTAAAAGCTAGCTAGATAGATAGTAAAGATAGATAGACGTAATATATAGAGAGATAAATATCTACTTGGGTGATATTCTACTTAGATTGTCTCAAACTATATGCAAAAATCAAAGAGATGTATAATATTGGTGGAGATGAGGATTGGGCTTTTAACTTTTTGTGAGATATTATGAAATAGTACAACAGCACACGATTCTAAGAGGATTTCAAAGTTTATTTCACGGAAATCGGTTTTGAAATGGTTGAGATATCCAAATACAAAGTAAACCAAAGCGATCATAATAAAAGGTGGGTCCTACCTTTTATTAGGATCGCCCTTTTTGGATATCTCAAAGAGCTATGTCATTTCAAAAACGATTTTAATCAAATACACATTGAAACCCCCTTGAAAATACATGCTCTTTCATATTTTATAAGAGGTTTCTCATTATCTCGCCGAAAAATGACAGAAACCTAAACTATACAATCCCTTTAAATGTATATCCGATGTCCATTTGACTCTTTACCACACTTAGTATTTATACTGCAAGACTGCAAGCTACACCAAGTTTCACAAGATGGTATACGACGCCATGTATGGCTGTATAAAATAGACAGCGTAGAAATCTTTTGGAATCCCGTCGACTTCTTTAATCGTCCAAAATACGAGATGGCTATAATATTGTATAGTATGATAATTCATGAACACACACACAGACGCCACCACTCACACACATTATGCGCACAACACACTACATTGAGGTTGCTACTATGCATGGCCGGCGGAACCGGGGGGGGGGGGGGGCGAGCTGATCGCCCCCCCCCTCACTTTTTTCAGCATACAAAAGAATACATAAGGTGTTACCACTTAAGGCCCCCCCCCCCCCCATTTTTGTTTTTTACCCTGGAAGTGCGTAATAAGTGGCACTAGAAAGAAATAGATAGAAACCTTGAAGTGTGAGCACAAGGCTTTGTTTTTGCGGTGCAGACCTTTTTTTTTTGGGGGGGGGGGGCTTGTCAGCTTAAGAAACCCGGAAGTGGAAGAGAGAGATAAGCTGAAGACACGGAAGTGGCATCAGAACTTGCGCTGAAGGCCTTTTTTCTTCCTTTTGTTGTTGTTGTTGTTGTTTGTTTGTTTTTTGCTTGTTAGCTCATGAAACCCGGAAGTGCCCTCCCCCCCCCCCCCCCCCCCACAATTTTGAAAACGTGGCGCCGGCGGTGCTATGTATCACATAAGTCACAGCTCTAAAGATGTGAAGGGAAAAAGCAATAATCATTTTCATTATTTTTTTTCTCTGTGTAATTGTATGCCCAAATTCATGACGAAATTTCACAGCTCGACTGAACAGCACTCGTTAATTCTGTCAGCTGGCCGCGGTATAAAGATGACACAGTAGCCACAAGATACAGTGACACCTAATGAGACGGGTACAAGGCTTGTCGGTGACAACCCCGCTGGAAGTCTTCTCATGACATAGCATTGACATCCTAGGCGTAAAAATAGAGATGCCCAAGACCTCTGTCACCTTTTACCACTGATAGCTGCACGCTTGGCGATGGGCGCGGATCTGATCGCAGTGACCTGGAATGCTGGATAGTCGTCTGCACGCGACACGATCCGAACATTTCGTCTTGCTGTATAAAACAGTTTGAGGAGACGACGTGGCATTCCATCTCGCCTCCCCCATAATTCCCTTCAAGCAAGTGTGGGCGTTCCGGCCTTCACTGGATATCTTTAACGCATGTATGTAGTGACTATTATATCGATTAACCCTCTATCCCCCAAGTATCATAATTTTCCATCGGGGTATCACGTGACATATCACTTCCCGTAAGCAATGGATCATCCTCCTCCACATTATCATGAGTGCTCGTTGTCGGATATTCATCTTCCGTCGTGGTTGAATTTCCATCTTCAATCCATCTCGGGCTTCGTTTTCCCTTCGGATAATAACTCACATTTATTTATCAACGTGCTTTGGATTTATGTCTTCTGTTTTCTGTAATGATGTGATTTGCGTGGTTTGGCACGATTCTTCCTCTGATTAGAATAGTCCTTCGCCCTAACATGAAGGATTTCTCTCGTAGATTTATTGTAGTAGTTGTGCATTACAATTTCATGATGCAACAGTCGCTTCATATTTGTATGACGTATGTTAGAAAGATTACGAAATTGCCTGACATGATGATAATCGGGCAACCTGAAATACGGTAAGGGATTAAGTCTCTCTCCCAAGATGACTCCATGGATGCGCACCAAACCTCAACCAAAGATGGCGCTTTTATCACATTTTGAAAGTTTCAGCCGAGAGGAATGAAAGTGTTCCTTAAAGAGAGTTTGTTGTTAGAAGGAACTAACAAAGTCGATAATGCAATGAGGCATACAACAGGATGCCAAATGGATATAACGAAATATATTTATCAAGAGTCCATAATCACATTCCTCTGAGTCTGACTACTTTTAGGAATTCTTCAATATTGGTGTCATGGCTTTAACATGAGAATGTGTAGATTTCGAGGGCATTAAAATAGTTCATGAGAGACGCCATCTACAAGTTATAATCATACCCATAGCAGACTATCGCTTCTATTCGATACTACTTCATTCTGACACTGATGGTAATAAAGCTGTCTGTTTGGAACATGATCAATCCCTTTAAGTGACATGCAACCAGTCCTATATACACACACCAACAGGAGCAACAATGGTATAATACAGACATATTGCGTGCGCATATACTCTCATGCAAGACATATTCTCTCACAAACCAAAATGCGCAAACATTACACATACTCATTAACATAAACAAGCACATACATACACATACACACACACACACACACACACATACACACACACTCACACACACATGCATACGCGCACACACACTACTCAAAACCCTCATTATCACAAAAACACACTTGTGGACAATCCAGAACATAAACAGACAAAGAGAGAGAGAAGCGATTGAAGAATTGTCGGACAAGCCTCCTAGATAAGGAGTAGGGTTGTGACCTGGATGTGTTTAACATATAAGGACAGATCTGTCACATTGTAGTATTTGAGTGGGTCGTATGCACTTTGCGACCTTCTGTCATCAGCTGATCAGAGCAGATCGCGCCACACTGTCCGCTATTTGATTCATTCACGACCACATCCAAATTTCGCAAGCCCGTGTAGAAAACTCATCTCATTTGCCTCCCCTCATCTCTTTCCTCCGTAGCCCCCCCCCCCCCTCCCTCTCTCTTTCCTCTCTCCCCATCTCTCCCTCATTGTAGATCAAACCGGGTCTTCCGTTCTTTGTGTAATTCCAAAGGCTTTTCATTCAAGTCAGCAACAGCAGCAGCAGCAACAACAACAACAACAAAACATATTACTATATACATGACGCACAAAATCCTCTTTAGAGCTGCTTTATATATAACATCGTCTTTACTAATTGATTTAGTTACAAGAGTTCGTATTACCAATTGTCCAAAGTCTTTTCAACTTTGATGGACATCGTGTCTCGATGGAATAGACGAAGGGTTGGAAAGTAACTTTCACAAAACTGTGCTCCTCACAAATATTCGATGACATCTAAAAAATGAAGAAAATAAGTGTGTTTAAAGATCTAATTGCCATTTAGAATGAATTGTTAAGTGTTTTCACATTCCTCTGATGGTTTGTTTATTGCATGCTTCCCAAATTGCAGCATTAAGGCCAGTACTATATTGTAATTAAACAGGTAAATATGTATGACATACAGCTATGTCAGCGTGTGTAGAGTGTAAGTGTACAGTTCGTAATTATTCTCGCATCAAAGGTGGATCTATGTCTGCTTGTTCGAGAAGTCTATACAGATTTTACTGTAAATCAGTGTGTGTAAAACAAATTACATCTTTTCATGAAGCTATTCATACTAAACCTGGTGAAGAGAAACCCATCGTTACTAATCTTCATTTTCCGTTTCAATTTTCATTGCTGGGGGAAAATCTGACACAAATCCCCGCGCCTGTTGTTCTGATTTTTTTTAGAACTAGAAAACATACCCTTTAAAGCGAATTATTAAAAAACGTTCAAAATAACGTACGATCAGCAGCGAGACAGAGTACTATACGTGCAATATTATTAATAATGTGATGAATGTATACGTGCGACGTGATTACAGTTCGTCGCTGCGTACACACTCCCGTTAACATCTGTGACATGTTTTGATCAATTACGAAGAATTCAGGAAAGCAGCCAACAATATTTATTCCAATGTCGGTTAAATTGGACGCGGCGAGTCGAAATGAGATGCAGCCGATGAGAAGAAGTCGCGGATATATACAAATACACGACATCTGTTGATATCTCTTGACAATGATGAATTGGATGGCAGTACTTCGAACGCTCATCCACCGTCTGTTTAAAGCAACTTGCGATAAATGTTATTCATTCGATCACACACTTCAATACTTTCACAAGTAGGCCTACACTGGCAGCTCTATGGGAAGGGGGTCAACTAGAGGATTGTCCCAAGTATGGCGTTGAATTTTTTATTAACATGAAGCATATGAGGGGTAGCATACCGGAGGGAAAGGCGAGCAATTTCAAGACACCTCTTCAGAACCGTACTTTGACCTTCACTGCACTCATGGTCAAAGCTTCTCAAGGTCACTTCATTAAGTGTCCCTTTTTTCTTCATTCCACTCTGAAGTGTAGGTGTTGTACTTTATTGGGTCTTATTTTAGATTTGGCAATGAAGACGTGTGCAAACACAATTATGTTCAAGAGATTCATACTAGTCTTTGAAAGGCCACAGTATGCCGCAGCTTTGAAGTCGGGAATATTATGTTTGCCAAGCTTCAAACGCCTGCAATAAGTGTTCTCTGTGTGGCGTCTTTTTTGTTCAGCACCAATAAACCTTGGTTTATAAACTTGATTTCATCAGTCGATCAGAACGTCAGAGAGTCTTTGGGACTGCGATTGTGGCTTGTAGCAGTCACGGGGACTCGCCTGTAGGGTCGAGATCAATGCTTGGGGGACACCCGGGAAAACTTGCTTGCCATAAGGCGTAGTGAGGTCTGCGCTCTCTGAAGACTCGTTTGTATTAGTAGTACACTGGTTGTACTATACTACAGAATTAGTGGCGTAGCGGCAAACTGCCCATGAACCACTTGAAATATTCCGCGTGTGATACCCTCGCTCAGTTATGTAGGCGTTAGCCCAGTGTACTATACCGTGATCATATACGTGTGCCTCTACACCGCAGATAGAAATCCTTATCATTGAGTGGGCCGTAACTTCACCAGCCTGTTCAAATTGCCATTTCTAGATTTATGATGGCGGATATAAGATACACAATTTCCTCTACTACTGAAGCAGTTGAAATGTCTCTTTTGAATGAAGTGTGCTCAACTGAATACGATAGGTCATCCTTGAATCCTTGTGGTCAACATTTACCATGTTTGTGGCGATTTTAGGAGTACACTAGAAAGGGTCGAATGTTTCAGACACCAAGTTGCCTCTTCAGATATGATCGTAAAGATAATGATGGCGACTGATTTTTAACGTAGGCTCCTTCTCTTATAGGACTATTTGCCCTTGTTATCCTAAACCCATGTCAGCGCCAGTAAACGTGAAAATACACTGAAAGGGTTATCGCTTTCAGAGATTATAGTTCAATTTTTCAATTTCAATTTACTTTACTTTGTTTCCGTCAAACAAAAGGTAATTTTATGTATACATAATTCAAAGTAGATATTTGACCAATTATATCGTATAATAATTTATAAGAAGTATACAAATCAAAGTACAGAAGACAAACTATAAGTATACGAATGAATATGATCAATAGTGAGAGAAAGAAAGCATACGTTGACATACAGTACATCTATAGAATGTCTAGAAGGTACAGCAATGATTTTGTCATTTCATCAAGTCGTGTTGTCTTACTTCGATAGGACATGCATAACAGAAAGTCTTTATCTCTACCATTAAATACGTCAGTTGTGTTTTATCACGATTACCGTAATGAAAAAAAAAAGACCAGCGCAATTACCTGAGGATTTCCATTGTCACTGCTAATGACAAAATAGCGAGGACAGAAAATTTCTCCTCTATCAAACCCTTAATCAATGACAGCGTTCGGCTTCTGGCATCTCACAACACCTTGAATACATCTCGCTTTACACAATTACACCTACGACATCTGGGCACCATTCCATGAAAATATTTAGCCCTTGCAAGATTTCAGTATCTGACAAGTTCAGTAGAATCCTTGGTTTTGATTGGCTGAGAAGCTCTGGTCACTGACTGTTACTACGGTAATTGTCAGAGACTGACAACTTGCCAGGGCTGACAAACTTCATGAAACGGTGCCCTGATTGAAAGATAACGAGTTGGACTCGGAAAAAGTCGTCGACCCGACCAATGAACCCGGGCCGACCGACGAACTCTCCCGAGGAGTCCCGAGAGAGGAACGAAGATTAGAAAACGCGACATCTCAACATACCGGGCAAACAAATTAAACTCCACGAATATTGGTTGGATCAGAGAGGCGAGTGAATGGACTGAAAATAGATGAATCGATAGACTGATGTCAGACGGAGGCCGCAATGTAGTCGGAAAACTGAAGGAAAACTCATTGGAACATTGGGCAAGGGAGGAGACTGCTTCATGTTAACACACTCTCGAAAGGTTTTTTTATGTATTTCAAGGCAAACATTACTAGAATGTAGGCAAAGAATTGTAATAAAAAACATTTCATGTTTCATTTCTCACTTTCTGGCAATCTTGTGGTATCATCAGACTGATACTTTCATATCACGTCGCTTGCAGATGAAAAATTCCGAATCAAAGATCTAGAGAACAAAACCGTTTAAGAATTTTAACCAAGTCAACTGTTGCCGACTGGACTTCGTAATTGTCTGTATTATTCCAGAGATTATTTCTATAGGATCTCAAACACATCAAAGCTTTTATCAAATGTACTGTACATGACATCCTTTGGTAAAATGAATGGTTATGTTACACATATAATTCGTACAGTGACTGTACACTGTGAAAACATCGGTGTTAGATTTAACACCATGGGTGTTAAATCTAACACCGATCAAACTTCAATAGAGGACCACACCCACAGGTGTAGAAAATGCACTGTGATGGTGTTGAAAAGAGTTAATTTGACACTGTACCTGGTGTTATTTTGACACTGTACTGGTGTTAATTCAAAAATGACACCACATGGTGTTGATTTGATATTTGTTGGTGTTAATATCAATGGTCTAACACCCGACCAGCTTCAATAAGAGACCACACCAGCTGGTGTTACTGTGGTGTAAATTTATTTTTACATTTTTTCAAAAATCTAGTATTTTAATGTAAAATTCTTGATCGTCTTGTTTAAATTAAAAATCAACAAGAAGTGCAGTTACTAAGAAACTCTTCAAAAAACAGTTTTATATTTGGAAATGACACCCGGAGGTGTTAATTTAACACCATAAATGAGCACCGAAAATTTAACACCAGCTCGGTGTTCACTATTTAACACCGGACTTTTTGCAGTGTAAGATTTTGTTTTCTTGGTGATCAACTTTCTTCACCAAGTTACCGGATCCACGGACAGCAAGGAGCAATAGAGAATGTCCCGATATTTTGATTCTGTGCAGGATAATATCCGAGATGTAGAAATGTATATGGCGTTAACGTGTTTAATCTCGAACACGGCTGGAGATCATTCGTCTTGGAAATATCACAACAATGTAATTTAAGATGGCTGCCAGTCTCGTTACCATGGTAACGCTCAAGGAGTTCAATTTGTCGTGCCTCGTGTCTTTTGGTTGCACACTTTTTTTTTTCAAACGAAGATGATAATGCACGGTTCATTGTTATCATCTATAACAAAAACGGACATATAGACACTGATACAGACATACATACACATACACACACTCATCCGCACAACATGTATACATAAATGTATGATATATACATATGTGTGTATATATATATATATATATTCTTTTAAGAGTTATGTGATTATGATTATGATTATTGAATCTATGCATGTATCCAAATCTCTTAGATAGCATTAATTCCTTTCCTAAGTTAACTTTCTTTTTCTCTTTATGCCATGTATATGATGCTGTAAGAGTATAATTCTTCTTGCCCTCGGGGCACTCAGACAGAGTGGTAAGAGGCATTATAGATGTCCTTACTTTTATGATATTAGTAGTAGTAGTAGTAGAGTAGTAGTAGTAGTAGTAGTAGATGTAGTAGTAGTAGCAGTACTAGTAGTAGAGTATAGAGTAGTAGAATATTACCATTATTATTACTATTATTATTATTATTATTATTATTATTATTATTATCATTACTTCTACTAATATCATTATTATTATTATCATTATTATTATTACTGCTATTACTTCTACTTCTATCATTATTATTATTATTATCATTATCATTATCATTATTATAGCATTTCGCCGGTAACAGAGTGGCATAATGTGCGGACTCAATGAAAGTTGGAAGAATCTAAGATGTTCTCTTACCTCCAGTGGATAGCTGTAAGGTTCCACAGAGCACCGCCACAAAGCACCAGAACATAATGTGGAGTCCATTAGGCAGAGGTGTGACTCCCCTCCCGTTTTCTCCACCAGCATATCCCGGCTCCGGACCGACATCCAAGCCGTAGCGTGTCGCACGAAGCGGTGTGCTCACAGTCATTAATTCCATATTCTCTGGAAAGCTGGTTGAGATCCTCATAATCTTCTCGACACTACAGACATGATTGCTCCTATATCCTTCCTCACTGGAGAAGTTACCCGTTCTGTGGTGCTACCCCGTCGAGCCTCCTCGCGGTGGTGTCTGAGAAGTAAATTAGAATGCAACAGTAACGGACCCGTGGATGCTGAGCTAAGTGTGTGAGCGGCGACGCGCCTGGTCTGACTATAGCAGAGAGCGGAGCGTATATTTGGCGCAGGGAGATATACAGAGAGAGAGAGAGAGAGATAGAAAGAGAGAGAAAGAGAGAAAAACAGCTCTGAATCACCACATACGTACTACGTAGGCCTCATATAGACGCCAAATTGGTCAGTCGCACACACACATGACGCCACAGTTTGAAGGGCGACAGTGCGTTCCACAAAACGAGGGGAAAAAAACAACGGATGACACACACTGAACGCGTTAGCTTTACACCAGCTTGCAGACGGAGATACAACTAGTTTGTGCCACCAAACGGTGAATCCAATTTTTTTCACCAAGGTGTCACTTTAGATACAATATTGATTGTTTTCCATTACGATGTTTCGTCAAAATTTCATTACTTGACGTTCGACCACGTACGCTGTTCCCCTATGTCAAACCTATAGTCTAACTGTTGCATGAATGAATGACGTCATTTATTTTGTTGCAATGTGTTTGTGTATACGTGTGTGTGTGTGCTCTGTGTATGTTTGTGGGTGTACTTGTGTCTGTCTGTATCTTTCTGTGTATCTGAAGCATTATCTCTGTGTCTGTATGTCTGTCCGTCTGTTATGTGAATGCATGTGGGGCTATGTTGAGTGTCATTCCGGCCCTCTCTGCAAAGTGACATGAAACCAAGGGTTTGATCATGTTGATATTCTAACATGCCTGAGTCATTCCGGCGAAGCTGATCCATCCGTTGCGACACTTTCCTTTTTTTTTTCAGAAAAACTCTGCGAGATTTCTTTCTCTGATAACGTGTGCATTTTGCTGGACTTCATTGTGGCTAATTAAATCTGAAATGGGTTTTGCATTTCTATTTGAACAGTGCAAACACAAAACAAACTGTACATAAAGACAACAGCCAGCAGACTTTTGATTATCTGTCGTCCAGATCTTAAATGATATAATTGCATGTACATGTACATGTAAACTCTGTGAAAATGAGCAAGAAATCTTTGAATTCATATTTTATGTCACTATCAACAACGTGATCAAGGTTGCCATCGCTACGAATCTGTATGCGAGACCTCTAAACTTATAAACTATAATTTTATGTAGGCCCTATTTACAAATTATAGAATGTTTATTATTGTGGAAATGCAAGCAATATGCATTCGTTTTTAATGTCTTTAACGGGGAAAAAAGATACGAAGATGGAAAAGGCGAAGGCATGGAAGGAGAATGCTAACAAAAGTTTTAGGGCTTAGAGCAAAATATTCAAGAAACAATGAACACAAAGAGAATACAATGCGCAAGAGATTACAACAAAAACAAGCATGTAAGCACATATTCGAATCGTTAATTTTAACAAATTACACAAAGACAACAGGTTATACACCAACTCAAATATGTAAAAGCAAAATGATTTTACACAAAGTCAGTAGGAAGCAACTTCAACGTTTGCCCTGCATGACGTGCATTAGACTCGAAGGTGATGGACTTTAACGTATAATTGCCGATAGAGAAACTTTAAAAATGAGTTAATTGGACCACGTTACACATTTCTATCTCAAACAGCATGGACTTACATTCAAAAATCAAAGGGAAAAGAAGAGGAAGAATTTAATTTTGTGCTGCCTCTCTTGACTCATATTTTCTGTGGAATATCCGAAATGGTAAGTCGTAAAAGAATACGCCAAAGTAGTGGACTCGAACCTACCTGCAAATTTCTGTTTTGGGGTTTGATAGTATACGTGTACTCGCATACGGTGTTAATCATAATGTTGAGTTTTCACGACAGGGAAAATGCACTTGAGCTTGATCTTAACTATGTATGTACACGAATGTACTTATAGAGCTACATATATGGGTAGAAATAATTAAGCAAAATTTTATATCATTAAACCATACTTGACTGATTTTGTAGATAAAACATGATACAGATTATTGACGCACACAACGATACATACATAAAATGCCGTGGGAGATTGTAGTCTACCATGTCTACTATCTACCTCACCAGATGCAGCAAAGGTCCCATGTCGTTTATTTGTTATTGAAAGCGTATCACATAAATTCCTATGAACTTTATTATGAAATCATGACAACACGCCGAAAAAACAACAACAACACGTGCAGTGACGTGTCAACTACATCATGCGTGTCTTTTCCTCCTTCTAATTCATTTTCATTCCCACACATTTTTCTCTCTTTCGTTCTATCTCTATTTATCTATATCGCTCCCTTTCTCTCTACCTAATGTAAGTATATGGAAAAAAAATTGCTCAAATTTGTCCTTTTATGTGATCTGTTTATTCCGTCTTTATCGAAGCCATGTATTGAAATTATTGAAATGCATAAACACAAGTCTTATTCTATCACTCCATGATGTGGAAACAACAGACAAACAAACAGAAAAACGAAAAAAAAAAGACTGTGATTCTCTGCCAGGTCCGTGTTTTCCTGTCTGCCTACCATCGCCCCAGGTAAAGTCGATACCAGGGGTGACATCACCAGCTGCGTGGACAAGTGCAATTTATAAATCAATACTTCTATCACGTTTGACTGATGGTAAATATAACGTGATATCACCGCCTGGATATCACGCACAGACCCGCCACTCTCTGCACGATGCAAAACGGAGCCCTGTAAGAGGAGGTGGAACATTGGGTCAAACTTTCAGTCAGGTGGTTCGAAGTTCGATTCCAACCTACTTCCCCTGGACAAGATGTACAAGCTGCCATACCCTCCTTGACGGACTGGTAGAAATTGGGTACCTGCTCGAATTCAAGAGGCCCTGTGGTGGTATGGATAAGACTCTTGATTTCTTGAAGCTGAGGTCCAAGGTTCGAATCATGCCGAGGCGTTATACGTCCTATATGACGAGACTTTTTCACTAATGCTCTTCCTCTCAAGCCAGGTATAAAGGTTTGTACCCGGCAATCCTGAGGTAATAATAGCAAGGCCCTCTAGAGGAGCAGTGCGGACAATGAAGACTTTACCCTCATTAATGAGACCATTATTATTATCATTGTCTCTATCGTCACAAGATATCTCTTGGAGATCAATATCACGTCATGTTCCATCCTGGAACCTTAGACTTCTAGTACTTTTCTGAGGATTCGCCCCGTCCCCAGCAATGTTGCTTTTTGGAGCGTTTGCAATCGATCGGGCACTCCCACATTGTCCAAATGTTATTTTTATTGTTATTGATATTGTTATTATCTTAGTATTATTATTATTATTATTATTATTATTATTATTATTATCATTATTATTATTGTTGTTATTATTATTATCATTATTATTATTACTATTATTATTATTACTACTGTTATTATTATTATAATTATTATTATTATCATTATTATTGTTATCATTATTATTACTATTATTATTATTATTATTATTATCATCATCATCATCATCATCATCACCATCATTTAGGTGATAAATTCGGGGCTATTTTGAAGAAAGAACTCTGTGTATAGCACATATACTGTCATGAGAATTCATTGCAAAACACAATGGGGAGATTAAATGGGCTACACTGTGTCAACATCAACCTGAGCTCCACTAATTACACTATTAAAAAGGATCAGATACTCTAATTGCTACACGCAGCAGCGTCACGTGTCTGCGCTGATTCATACTTCTTGATGAAGCATTACATGCATGAAGCATTTTAGGGCCAGCACCACGCAGGATTCGAACCCACAATCTCTCATCAAGACCCCAACTTAGTAAACCACACTGCTCATACCATCCTGACCATAAGCACCCTTTAGTGTACACCTTTGCGTTCCGAAATCGGTTCACCTCCATGGATCGCACCAGATATAAGTTTAATAGCGCAGAGATAGACGAAGGTCGATATCCACGAATCACTTACACGCAGTAGCTAGTAATGGCTTCTTGATTTGCAATCACCGTGGCTCACGATTAGATTGACAGGGGAAGCTCATGTGATGACCCCTCGCGGCCGCCGTACCTCCGCCCTGGGGGTTAGGGCACTTTGTCTCCTCGTTGAATCTCAGTATCTCAGACTGAAGCTGGCGAGTTGTTAGAGAACGGATGTCTCCTGATTACATCTTACCTTGAGACGCGGTAAACTGTGCGCACAAGGGCTCCTGGGGATCGGGGAAGATATTTGGGGACACTACGTAGAGAGACCCTCCACGAAAGCTGAGAGACCTATACGAGATCTGTCTATAAATCTCACAACTACTTTCATGTTCTGCGATATCCTTGTCAGCAATTTTTAGCCTCATATTCAAGAGTATTACATTCCTATACACACCTGTATATTCATTCATGCAGGTGCTTGAGGGCCATTATTCCTGCCCATTATTTCGTGCCGAAGCAGATTGGTACTCCAACGCTCCCATACTATCAAGGTTGTGCACAATAGGAAAACGAAGAAAACATTAACCCCAAGGCAGGAATCGAATTATGACGAGGCACTCTATCTCATACACAAAATAAAATGCGAAGTGAATCCAAATAGCCAGGGGTGTAGTTGGAACTAATGTTTGAGAGTTTCTCTTTGTGCAGCCTTAATGGACGAAGAGCAAGGGACTCGGGGCTTCAAGCTCATTTTGAGCTTCAATTGCAAACGATGTAAAAAACATGTGATTCCTCCTTGGCGTATCATGAACAAAAGCGTGATTTGGCATGGAATTGTAACCATTTCAGGGACCCATGAGCAGTTACTTTCGTCTTACGAAGTATCTAAACACAGTATAACCTACGTCTCGTAAGGACCACAAGCTTTCATGTTAAACCAGGTCATTCTTTGTCGCTTGAGGAACACTGCTCTGAAGCATGATGAGACTCTAACCATGCATTCTGAAGAAAACAAGAGGAAAATAGTCCAGTTTGGATCCAAGTCATGCTATATAACAAAGTGTCATGGACATCTGTTACCTAAAGAAGCATCGATATGCTTTACATCGAAGGCGTAATACTTTTCTATCTACAGAAGATAACACAAATCTATCAGCGATGCTTTTGCCCATATTGGGGCCTTTATTTCTGTCGGTCCTTTTTATGTTGGTTATTGTGCCAGTACCCTATGCCATGCAGCACAAAGGCACAAGTTACATCATAACGAAATCTGTAATTTCTACCCACTAGAGAGATCTTTTAACACCCTCGTGCCACATTATGGTACTACCTATACCTGCCTTTACTTTTACGTGTACATTTGTGCATATTTCATTATTGGCACAGAAAAGATTAAATTAACTGTAAAAGATAACGGCCAAGATTGTGCAAAGAGTGAATATAGCTCTAAGGAAAGAAGAATATAATAACTTAGGACGACGGACGACGAAGGTTGGACAATAAATGATGGCAATAGTTCACCATAGAGTAAGCATTTGTAATAGATGAACTAACATCACCGCAAAGCCAATGATTATAAGCCACATGGCTTCATTTGCCCACAAGAGTACTTTCAATGTTAGCACTGCTCTTTCCGGGATCTCTGCAGTTTATTACTTTCTCTGCCTCTTGCTAAGGGGGGAATCCCGAGGAATACTTGTAATCATGGACACAGCAGGCGGGAATCGAACTTGTTTTAATCGTCTTCGTTCTAATGGAGTAATTTTGCTTTATTTTCATTCAGTCCGGGAGTTCATAGTACACTATATTAACATTTTCATAACAATGCGATTAGGATGAAGATCATATTGCTGGCATCAGCATTTGTGCCATCGTCCCTCTAGTGAATAATATGTTAATATTGAGAGTTTTGAGTTTTAAATGAAAGTTTTAAAATCAATGGTCAAAACTCACTTATTCGATCAATCTTTACTTTTTTTCCTTTGTTTAATCACAATGTCAGTCATAGTATTCTGTATTCTAAATCAATTATTATAAAAATGATAATAATCATCATTATCATTATCATATCATTAGTAGTAGTAGTCGTAGTAGTAGTATCATCATCGTCGTCATCATCATCATCAACATGTATTAGTAATTTTATTCCTCTGATTGTTTAACATTACAATCATTTTATTATCATTATCATCACCGTTATCATTGTGACTGTGATATCTTCGTCAAAAATCGAACAAAGTCAGGACATTGTTCATCCACACGTTCTCTCATGGAATGAAAGCGGATATCTCGCCATACACAACCTGAATCATGACGGAGTCAGTATGAGAATGAAATCAATGCATTATGTGCACAGGGTGATCGAGCGCTACCCGCGGATCGAAAATATGCATATAACCCGCACTCACATCTAACATTTCACGAAAGTCCGTTCAGTGGGGACTCAGTCAATTTGGGATTGCTGTCGAATCTCGGGATTCCCCCCCCCCCCCTATATCAACCGCCAACCTATTCGAGTTCAACTGCCGACATTTCATCAGATTCATGTCCCTTCCAAATAATTGATCTCCAATGAGCACGTTCTTGTCATCAAACTTCAGCAAACTACATTTCCTCTCGCGCTCTCTCGCGGGGACACCGCTCAAAATGTCAAGCGGGCTCGCCCACCTAACTCCCGGCACCTTTAACATTTTACATCAAAATGTCATTTGCACCGTACACTTCGACATTTGCCACAAGATGAGACCGTCTACCAGCCAAGAATTGCACTTCGAAGTCAAACGTTTTGCAATTGACCGGAACCCATAATTCAATCGGCAAACCAATAAACACGGGCTGGAGTCGGAGGGAGTTCACTCATTTCAGATTCCCAATTTAGCGCAAGGAATACGATCACATTTCTTTTGTTGAAAACTACACACTGAAAGTCCTTAATCATAACTCTTGCAATCTGGAAGGGCACTCAGACTTATTGCGCAAATTGGCATATTCGTTTCAGCAAAGTTGTTTGATTACTTTAATGTTGTTTTTGCTTCGTTTTCTTTACAAACGGTCAAGTTGGGGATATAAAAAAGGTTAGTTGTTTTATGATCAGGTACAGTGTCCAAGCTGCCGTTTGCAATAATGCCGGTAGGCCCTAATCATCTAAAATTTTAAGTTTTTTTTTTCTTTTGATATTATTTTACTGCCACTTATACAGACCATAACCAGCCACACTCCGTTATTCTGTGCATTGGTTATACCTGGTACTACTATTTAGTACAGAGTTTTGGGTTAAACTTTATGGTATAAAAGAGCAAATTTATTCCTATGTAGTCACACAAAGTGTTAAGAGGAAAGAGTTGACATACATGTATAGGGCCTACGTGCATGTGTTTGTATGTTTATCTATGTTTGTGTCTGTGTGTGTTTGTGTGTTAATGTTAGTGGGAGAATAATAATTATGGTAATGCTTGAATATCCTGATTGAATCAATGATATGAGTATACATGAAACGATCAGATGCAAATCTTCCGTTTTTTCAACTGGACAATGCCGCCTCGTACTGACGAACTTACATACACACATACATACACATACACAATCAGTCTCCCTCACTCACACACCACATAAATGATCAGCATTGGACACACACATGCCACAGAAAGACACAAATTCAAGAACAACTCAAACGATTCCACACGAACAAACACATGAACACCCTACACCCCAAATACACATTCACGCACAAAACGCCAATCCACAAAACATTGAGCATAATGCCATACACGCCCTCTTATACACCAAAGAAACACACACACAAATCGTCAAACACCAGCTCAGATACACAGACGGACGCACAAACACACACACTCACTGCATGGACTTGATCTATGTCAGCCGCTACCAGCGAATTACACGGATACTTCTTCTAAATGACCCGTCGGCGTGAGCTGAATTCCCCTCCACCGTCCCGTGCAAAATCATTTTCACGGCGAGGCTTAACGCGGAGTTTATTATTACCGCTGGTATTTGAAATTCCAGTTATTAAACATGCAGACCCTTTGGTGGAGGCTGAAATCCACACACAGTCTTGCTAACGTGGTGCGACGTAAATTGACGCAGTATGACGTAGAAAGGAGTAACATGCTTCCGCGCATTTTTCTTCTAATTTCCAGGATTGGAACATGGGGTTACAGCGAGGGGTAATTACGTCAACATCGGAGACAATTAGTGGCACAAAGGGTCTGCCGTCACCGAGAACTTTTAACATATGTACAGAATCGTGTGTAGCTTCCTGCGCCTCCGGGCTATTCACTTGTCGGTAACTCCGTTTGTAAAGGTCAGTGGAATATCCAACGTACTCTTGCCGGATCAAAGGGATAATAAAACACGGTTTAAATGTAATCAAACTTGTGTCCTGTCAGTGGTACTTAACCAGTCCTTAATTAAATTAACATGGAGAATTATTGTTTCCTCCACAGAAAGAAATTAGTTAGCAATCTTTCGGAGAACTACTAAGTGACTGTCCATGGTTGGACTATAATATCATGCCAATTACAACAAATATGTCGGACAAGCATTAGTGGAAGATCAGGCATTTTTCAAAAATGAAGTGCTCTAGACAGTAATACCAGGTTTGTCGTCTTCGATCTTGGGCAGTAACACAATAATGTGACAAAATTCATCGAGTATTCTGAGAACTCATCGTCACGTTGGAATCCTACTTCGAATTAGGCATACCTCAAGTCTACGCACGTTCTCTGAAGGGTGGACTTGATGCCTTGTGGCACGAAACTGACTACATGTCAGCCGCGCGTAAGCTGGAACGAAGCGCGGCGTGTGTGAGATGAGACAGCGCTCGAAGCAGACACGCACGCCTTGCTTCGCCAAACTCACCGAGCGAGGAGAGTCTGCAAAGAAGCGAGAGATGCTAGCCGGAGGGCGTGAGGAGCGGGTCTGACGTCAGGTAATGGATCCCCGCAATGTTCGTCACGTTACACGCACTCCAGAGAACATCCACAGGCTAAAAATGTGCTCTCATAGCTGACGGGAAGATGAGCGCGGGGTAAGGAAGATTACTGCATTATAATCCGCCGACATGGAACATGAATTTTTCATTAATAAAGAGTAGAGACAAAATTGTTTTCATAAATATTCCCCTTCCATCATGGTGCGCTACATCACGTTACTTTGTCAACATGAAGTAAAGAATGCATTACGAATTAAAGCAAAGTACGGAAGGATCTTTTAAAAAAAAAGAGTCATGAAGGAAAATGGGGACAAATCTTAGTTCAAACAGGGAATAAATTGTCAGTTTCCGTTTAATTACGGACAGTGTCTACAAGAAAATAAAAATGCAGGTGCATATTGGCTACCTGAACAATTTCTTTGCCCAGAAGGAACATTAGATTTTGAGTATTCTCTCTTGCCGCATCATCTATGTTGTACAGCTGTGATTTAAGACCGCAGCGCGGAATAAGGATTACTTGGATCGATACGTCTTGAGGCGAGGCTATTTCTGTAGGAAGGAATACGTGTTCTTCCCGAAGGGGTTTCCTTTCAAACAACATGAACAATGTCAGATATTCTGTGTCCTGAAAAAGTCAAGCTATGACTTTGCTTTCAAATCACTCCAAACTTAACTGTTTCATAAGTATTACCACAAAACGCACACGCAGAGATACACTTTTTTTTGTTTTCAGTGATCTTTTTATTAATTCCATTTCCTTTGAGAATATAACAATTCAAAAAAAAAATTACACACATTCTACATAACATCTGTCATAAATCATGTAGATATTCCTACCGTTATGAGACATAATCCATAATCCATAAAACAAGAATAATCATTCAATTCATTTTAAGGCAGATATCAAACAGAAGAGAGGAAATAGAATGAATTATCCGATCATTCCTTTTTAACTACAAAACAAACAAGCAGAATTCATATATGCAATTGTGAGCAATTTAGCCAAACACTAAAAAAACAGGAAATGAAATTTCTATTATATCAAAAGAACGATGACAACAACAACAACATAAACCACCCTCATTCCCACCTTTCCACCATACCCAACCCTCAACTACTCATAACTTTAAACTTTAACCCCCCCCCCCCAAAAAAAAACGTCCTTCTCATCTCTAAACTACCTCCCCACCCTCTACACCACATCCACCTCCTTACCCGAGACAGACACACTCCCTCTCATCCACCTCTCATCTCATCCACCTTTCATCCACCCACCCATTTACACACCCACCCTTCACACACATCCGCTTAACACACACACACACACACGCACACACACACACACATCCACTTAAACACACTTCCACACCCCCTGCACACACATTCACTCACCACAGCACACAGTTATTTCTGCTCGCATTCAGAACATAATAATTATGCTAATTATGCTTAGGATATATGCTGCATACACACAATACATGCATGCACATACACATATCATACACACAATATACATATCCACATACCTGCATATATATTTTATATACACAATACTTATCTCTGAACTCAAAAATATCTAAAGATAAGAAGTCAGTAATCAAACACACACAAAAGGGGAGAAGTACGGGTGCATAAATAAACTAATCCTTTACAAATTTTTTAAACATTCCCATTTCAGCAAATGCAAACCCGGTTTATTTCTTCTTATGGCAATATCATTCTCTTCCTTTCGACATGTCATTAATGCCTTTTTTTAATTCTACCAATGTCGGTGTTATCAACTGTGACCTCGCTTTATATAACATATGTTTAACTATAAGAATAAGAGTGTTGTACAGTTTGATTCTGTGAGAAGTTCCTTCTAAACCAATATGTATATCCCGCCAAGCTAAATTACGTAACTCTTCTAACTGAAAGTACTCAATGAAATCATGCCATAAAGATTTAACTTTTTCACAGTTCCAAAATAAATGCGAGTAAGTTTCAGAACTTTTTCCACAAAAGGAACATAAATTACCAGCCACAAAACCAAATTTTAGGAGCTGTTCCTTAGTATAAATCGCCCCGTGTAATAACTTATATTGAAATTCTCTGAAGTCTCCAATTAAAGTTGAACTTCTGGGCCTTATAAAAATATCTCTCATACTTTTATCAGCGAAAACAAATTTTTGGTGTCCATCTCTAATTTCTAAACAGTAAGACTGCTTTAAAAGAGACACGAAATGTGAATAAATCTTCCTGGATTGTATCTTTTTTAAATCTGTAATTTGGCCAAAAAACTTTAAAGGTATATTAAAATCACTGACATCTACTTCATACCAATTGCATAAAATTCCATCATATTTCCCACTTTTCAAAATGGACTCACAAAAACTCCATACATAAGCAATATTTTCACTTTGTAAACCTAAACTTTGAAAATAACTAATTGGTCATATGGATTGTTTATCAAATAATTGTTCTAAGTGATAAACCTTCCGCTCATATAAATCTGCATTAAATATCATTTTCCCTCTCAATAAAAAATCTTTATTATTAAATATAATTGGATTAATTTTCCCTTCTTCAAAACTTCTGCAGTTATATAAGTCTTCCCAGGCAGCTAACATTTCTAAATAAAACGATGGTGCCTTAAGTGAAAGTTTTTTAGTCTCATAATTGCAAAGAAATAAAATTCTACCTCCTACAGCTTTAAAACTGTGATCAAAGTATACTTTCCAACTCATATTTCGTTCTCCATACAAAAGTCTTTTTACCCACATCACTCTCTGAGTTTTCACAAACAATTTAAAATTCATCATTCTCAATCCACCATCCTTGTAATCCTGATACATAATGGCTCGTTTGACGCGATCCTTGCCCTTCCACACAAAATCAAAGCAACTTTTTTGAATTTCATCAAATAACCATTTTGGAACAACAGAGGATGACGCCACATAAATCAATTTAGATAAAGCATAAGTTTTAAGTAAGTGAATTTTCCCCATGATGGTGAGATCTCTTTGCTTCCACCAACCTAAAAGTTTTTTAATTTTACTTAATATTTCTTTATAATTAACTTCCTCCATTCTCTTCCTTTCTAAAGCAAATGTAATCCCTAAAATCTTAATTTCTGTAACTATACTTCCAAACTGAAATTGTGCTACATTCTCTTCATCCTTACCAATAATCAAAACCTTCGTTTTATCCATATTAACCCTTAAACCACTGACTTCCGAAAAAATCTGAAATAAGTTTTGTAATAACCTAACTGACTCTTTATCTCTTATAAAAATTGTCATATCATCGGCATACAGTATCTGCTTTACTTCAAAATCACAAAAATCAATCCCTCTCAAAGTAGTCTCATTTCTCAAAGCATGTGCCAAAATTTCAATAACTACTAAAAATAAATAAGGTGATAATGGGTCACCCTGACGCACACCCCGTTCTATTTTAAAATAACCGGTTGAAAACCCCTCATTCATTACACAGCTGCTAATATCAGTATAACATGTCTTTATCCAAGAACAAAAAGAAGGGCCAAATCCAAAACTTTTCAAAACGGTTAATAAAAACGAATGAGATACCGAGTCAAAGGCCTTCTCAAAATCAACAGCTATTAAATAACAACCTATATTATATGACAGACAATGAAAAATCATATCATCTATTAATCGAATTGCTTCCCCAATATTTCTGTTTTCCATGTATCCCACTTGATCCATGTGTATTATCTCACTCAAAACTTGTTTCATTCTCTTCGCCAAAACCTTTGAAAGAATTTTATAATCCACATTCAAAAGTGTAATCGGTCTATAATTCTTAATATAAAGAGGATCTTTACCATCTTTTTCTATTAATGTAATGGTCCCTTGCTTCTGTGATACTGATAAATTACCCCTATCATACGCTTCATTCAATACTTCAACTAAATGCCTGCCTAAATATGGCCAAAAAATGATATAAAATTCCACCGAAAGCCCATCATTACCTGGAGCTTCATTATTTTTCATTTCTTTTAAAACTTCATAACATTCATCTATAGTAATCTTTCCTTCACAAAATTGTTGACTTTCCTCACTTAACTTTGGAATACTTTTGAAAAAAAAAAACTTTCATTTAAAACCTCTTTTACTGCACCCCTCTTCTTTGAATATAATGTTTCATAAAAATTTCGAATTAACTTCAAAATTTCATTTCTATCTTTTATAACAGAATTATCTTCACTATATAATTCATATATTATAGTTTTCTTTTTATTTGATTTTAATAATTGTTCAAAATATTCTTATTTCTTTCCCCGTTCTCAAACCAGGCTGCTCGTGATCTAACTTTAAGTCCTTCCAATGATCTATCATATAATTCACTCAACATTTTTTTTCTTTTCAACATATTGTGTATTTATTTCTAAAGAAGCAGCAGCAGTTAATAAATCTTGCTCTAAAATTTTTAATTCCTTTTGTAACTTTTCAATATTCATTCGCCTTTCCTTTGCTTTTCCTTTCGAATATTTTCTTGCATATTCACTCATCTTCATTTTTAAAAAATCCCAAAAAACTAATTTATCATTAAATGCATCTTCCCACGTTTTCATAATACTTTCTATTTCCGTTATCATTCCTTCTACAAATTCTTTATCATTACACAAACTGTTATTAAATTTCCAATACGATTTGCACACAGACACACACACACACACACACACACACACACACACACACACACGTAAAAATGCAGTGTTTTTATGTGGTTCATTACTTTAACGGAATATGTAAAGAAGAAATGTTTCGGAACAATTTCTTTTCATTTTGTCCTCGCAGCGGCGTGGCGACGTAAAATTAGGTAAGAGAATCAATGAGTGGCCTCTCTCCCTCTTTCCTCCATTCTCTCCTTCACTCCCTATCTCTCTCTATCTATCTATCTATCTATCTATCTATTTATCTATCTTTATCTTTCTATCTACCAATTTATCTTTATCTATCTATCTATCTCTATCTATCTATCTATCTATCTATCTATCTATCTTTATCTATCTATCTATCTATCTATCGATCTATCTTTCTCTCTATCTATCTTTATCTATCTATCTATCTTTCTATCTATCTATCTATCTATCTTTATCTATCTATCTTTCTATCTATCTTTCTATCTATCTATCTATCTTTATCTATCTATCTTTCTATCTATCTATCCATCCATCCATCTATCTATCTATCTATCCATCTATCTATCTATCTATCTATCTATCCATCCATCCATCTATCTATCTATCTTTCTATCTATCTATCTATTTATCTATCTTTCCCTGTCTCTCTCGCAATGTATCTGGCCATTCAAGGCGATAAAGCATTTTCATCTGCTCCCTTCTAACTATGGAATCAACCACCGAAAACTCTCCGCAACCAGAATGCATTATTCAAATTAATGATTCTTCCGTCGAGATGTTTTTTACGTCGATGTAGGGCAATTTGTCAATCAGTTGCAATGAAAACATCTCGACGGAAGAATCATTAATTTGAATAACAAAGCAGTACCCGCTGCATGCTATATAAGGATTAGAACCAACACTTGCTGTCGGGCGAAAGCTCGGTGGTCTAGTGGAGATGACGCCTGTCCGGTGATCAGGAGGTCGTAGGTTCGAATCCTGCTCGAGTATGTACGCCCATGATTTATTATCGTGGCTACTACTAAAACACTGATCAATTCAGTGCTTATTTACGTCGATGTAGGGCAATTTGTCAATCAGTTGCAACAGAATGCAGTAGTAGTAGTAGTAGTAGTAGTAGTATTGTTATCATTATCATTACATGTATTATCATTATCATCATCATCAGTGTTCTCATTATCCACTCACCTATCTCTTATCTAACTGAAGAGGGGGCAAACGCAGTGAAAGTGACAAAGAGACAGAGAGAGAAAGCAGGAAAGGGTTGTAGGTGGGCGGAGAGAACAGGACCTTTTACACACGGAATACAGCTTCGTATACCAAGGCAAGTGTGTCTCGGGCCTTGCGGGGCTAGAACTCCGGGGCAAGGAACTCAAGCGTGGGAGATGGCGGACGAGAAGAGAGATTCTTTTGACACGAATTCCACAATTCATGACTCCGAGTTTTTACATCACCTTGCTATTTAGTCACTATAGGGCGTTTTGAAAGTTCTTGAAGCATTGGGGAAAAAACTAGAAGTATTTAAGAGAACTTTTCTCTCGTCACAACTTAACACATCTGCATCATCAATATCGTGCGGAAAGCCACGAGAAGCAGCCGGAGGGTCCATACGAGACCACAAACCATTTTGGCATTGTTTTGATATGTGAGATTGATGAAGCGCCCCCACAGCGTGTCGTGTTTAGACAAACCAAATTTAATGAAATCGATCGTCGCTGATTGATGGGATAAACACAGCGGAGACAGATCGCTCGTTCTGAAATGTGAACACTGCACATTGTCGCATCTAGAGACATTAATGGAAAGTGTCCTTTCCCTTTTCCTCTCTCTTTCTCTCTCTCTCTCTTTCTATCTTTCTTTCTCTCTCTCTTTCTCTCTCTTTATATATGATACATTTGTAGATTGATAGATATAGGCAGACATATAGAGATAGATAGATAATTGAAGATAAAAATATATAACATAGATTTATGAGTTGTATGTGTGTTGAAAAACTCACACTTGTTAGTGCCATGTACACCTTTTAGAACAAAAATACAGTCACGTATAACATTATTTATGTCTTTTGTGATAGACAATAACGGCAATAACACGAAATGATAATTATGTAGCCCTTATTACCAAATAAATCGAAGCGGTTTACAGTTCAAAACATGTTGGGTAATTACTATTAAATCAAAATTCACGATTATAAACGAAAAAACGCATATAAGTCCATTGAAATCAAATAATTCATGAATGACACAATTACTGATACTTTTCTTCAAATAGGAGCGTCTTGAGATTCATTTTTTGTGTCATTGGATCGTTGGATCCTGAATATGCGTAGGGAGATTGACTGCTCAGGAGAAGGAGTGGGTGGCGCATAAGCTGCAGGAAAAGTAGGATCATAACTGTTGTGGGTTCGAGGACCAGGTACGAGCTGTGCTTCAGATGATGATCTGAGAGTCACACATTATGAATGTAGCTTAATTGGGTGAGATGATAAAGTACGAGGATGCGTGAATATAGTTGATGTTTTAGGTGATGAGAGAGATCTTGAATTTGATTCGTTGGGGGATTATTAAACAGCCATGCAGTGTAGAGTGTATATGATAGGAGTCATGTGATCGTACTTTTTAATTCGACTGCTGAGACGCGCAGCAGTGTTCTACCCGTTCTGCGTTGAAATATGGAAACAATCTTAATTTTATTTCTATCATAAACATTTTTTCCCATTCTGTCTTGTGTTGTGATAATGATAATGATGATAGTGATGTCTTATTAACCAAGCGTATGTTTGTTTTGTTTTTGTTTTTTTATTGTGTGCACATGTAATGTAATGTATATCAACGCAGGGTCCCCTTGTAAAGCAGGCCTTTGTGGCACTGAATGGGACAACCGTGTTACCCTGCTTTTAAAGAAGACTTAATAAACATAGTATCTTAGTTCTATCAAAGCATTGTTCTTTCTGACGGCCCTAGCATTATCATAGCACTGTCGTGTAGGCATTCATTCCTGGTCCAAGTGCGACATCGTGGGTGAAGCGTCTTGCCGAGGCAGCACACACTCCACTCGGGATTTGAACTGAGGACCATCATAATCATATCACTAAACGAGTCACGATTCTTATCCCTTATGCCCTACGCTTCTCCCGACTGTCATGCCATACTCCTTCACAGTTCGTTTTGAAGTGGCATGGAAACCTCGATGTACATATTGCAGTGGTTTTTTTTGTGTGTGTTTTTTTTTTGGAGGGGGGGGGGTTATACTACTAGAGGAATTTTGCCACCCCTCCCCTCCTCCCCCCTCCCTTTTTCTTTCTTTTTTTTTTGTTGTTGTTAGGCTTAGGCACTATTTCACCTGCTGGTAACTTCTGTCTGAAACTAAACAACTTTTAAGAAAACCCATGGATATCTAGATAGTGGTCTGTCGTAGTGGAAGTGAAAACCTCCATAAGCTGTATCAAAACAAGAAAGAGTAGAATGGTTACTATGACAACATCAATCACTTTCACTTCTCCTGAAGCTTTCACCTCGGTGAAGTAGGAACGAGGAGCCAGGGCCCTTTAAAGAAAATCTCAGAACTTTGCCCTAAAATAACTTGAACAGGGATCTCTTTCCGTATAGGAAATCGATACGTAAAAAAGCTTGGAAAGAACTCAAATCGATCTGGAGGGGAAGAGAGCGTCAAGAAATGCGACATGTTTCTCTAAGTCGTTCAATTTCACGGTCCATTAGGGAGGAGAGGCCGTGCACTGAAATCTAATTCTCCTGTCACATGAAAAACATTGGAAAAAACGGACACATTCGAGAGCGCGACAACGGACCTTAACCCGCGCCATCTTCCTGTCTGAAAGATTACACGCCATTCGATGGACAGGTGCGCATAATGTAAAACCATGGAGCTACTCTTTTTGGTAGCTCCATGGTAAAACCTTCGTCCCAGCTGCACCTGCCCCTCGCCTCACCCATAGTCAATTCAATACGATTTGGAAATACATGTAGTCGAGATTTCCCGTGTATTAGCAAAGAATACACTGCACCAAGCGTTTCACAAACAGCACAACATTTTGCCCCTCTCCACTCCTTCCCACCACATGGACCTGAGATCTTCTGGTATCGGCCTCTTCTTTCATTATTGACACAGTTCTTACCGTCAGCATGATGGGTGATATTGCCGATAATTCTTAAATTACAGAGCAAAATCTCATTAGATTGATGCAGAGATTTGAGTAATAAGTACATTACAGGTGCAAATGTGTATTTCTGCAAATATCACGTTTTGAGGAGCGTTTCTCCGTCAACCTCCATCCACTCTCCTCCTCCTCCACCACCACCACCACCTTTACAACCTCTAGGCTTTTCTTCCCGTTGCCATGGCAACCTTACTCTCCCTACTGTCCTACCACGGCGCCCTCCTCTCCTCCTCCTGTCCCCCTTCCCCATGAAGACAACCTTTTCACCTCCTTCTCCGCCTCCCAGACATGTTGGTTTTCCAGTTATAACCCCCCCCCCCCCCCCTTCAGCTCCCATCTTGTAATCTCCAAGTGACCATTCTACCACTTCAATCATTCCTGTCTACATTTACTGCATGGTTCCCGTGTACCCGACTTTCTGCACATATTTCTCTTTCAGTCGAAACCACAAACCTCCCATTTTCTCACATTATGATTAATCTTTGGAACACAGTCCGACAATAAAGAAAAAAGCATAATCCTAGCGCATGTAATCAGACAACGCAACTCGACGTCGGCGTTTTGAGAGAAATAAGCTGCCTGCAAAGGTTACAGATATTCCGTACGACTGGATGAACTCATTTATGTAGGGGTGAGATTAACGATGAAGTGTCATGTATAGATTACGCTTTGCTAACAGCCACCCACCGTGTCCTGTCTAGCATTGCCAAGCTCCTCCATCGCCACTGCTTAAAGTTGTGTGTGTTCATTTAATGTTATTTAGGTAAGATTACAACATGGTGCACGCGTAGTCACACGATATCCAACAATCGAGAATAATTTTGCACTCAATGGTCAGAGACATATGTTTAGATCGAGGTATGGTGTATTTCGAAAAATCGGGGATGACATATCACGGCAAATCCTTATATCGAGGAGATAAAATTGTAGCGGGGAGTTTTGATCTCAACTCTAATTCACCTCACACTGCTTATCGAGACCAAGATGCGTTGAATCCAATGTTTAAAATCATTTGTCTGGCTAGATGCTTTAAATCCCTTTTGACCAAATAAAAGGATACACCCACTCTACTATAACCGCACTCCCGTTGAATATATTGACCTCATATTTCTCATTCTCCTGCTCTTTTCTCGAGATATTCTCCAGAAGAGATTGTGACATCGTTTCTTTCACGATTCTTGTGAATTCATGGACGTTGTGAAGCAATGGAGCTACTGGGCATGCTGAGAGGGGAGAAGCGAGCAATGTTATAATCTCACCCGCAAGCACACTGCGCACTTTAATAACGTGAAAGTGGGAGAAACGCCACCGTCTATCATGTATTTGTCTAATATCCTGGGCAATTATGTGCAGAAAGACAGAGATCTTTCGGTCAATCTACATTATAGGGACATCCACCTGTACCTTTCTTCAAACACCAAGGGTTTAGGTATCACACAGTGTGAGTAGGAATTAGTTTGTGAATGTAAGATGAGTGTAATCAAAGTAAGAGCCCTTATGACAGTTCATATCAGGTTAATGTTTATATTATTATAACATGCATGCCGGAAGAGGTATACAGACGATAATACACTGTATATATCATTGTTTTTAAATATGGGCGCTCATGGACACTTTTAATAATTGTGACCTTTAGGCTGATACATGCAAACGTAAATCGTATGACTACCGGAAACAAATATATATTGTCGTTGAGGTATAAGTGAGCGTCCAACAAGCGTCCTAGCAGTGTGGGGCTCTGAAACATTTTCTTTCTCGGAAAATACAAAGACAGACATTCGGAAATGGACACAGTACTCCACGTGAGCTCATTTATGAGAAAAGCATACAGGAAAGTGAGAATTAGTTGTCATTGCCATGAAGATTTTTCACAAATTGTCTACAGGTAGCTTCGACTAAAAGGGCATTAAGATAATTGCCAGTCAAGTCAATTCAATTTATTGCCTTGAAACAACTTCTAATGGTAATCCCATTTCATTATGACTACTCTGTAAATCAATTACGTGAAAGGAAAGTCGGGGCAATAATGATTATTTCCATATATACATTACAGATAATATATAGCGCAATTAAACCACACACGCACACACACACACACACACACACACACACACACACACACGCACCCACACACACACACACACACACACACACACACACACACACACACGCACACACACACATACAGAGAGAGAGAGAGAGACACACACACACACACACACACGCACACACACACAAAATCCAACGAGCTAAAATAAAACAAGGGGAAACGTCACTTTTTGTTCATCTGCGCAAAGCTGATCATATTTATCTGTCTCCCTCTTCTCCTACTCACTATACCTTTAAGCCTTCTTCCTCTTGCTCTGCTACTCTCTGTCTCTCTACCCGTCATTTTCTACCATTATCTTCGTTCTGTTCTCCCCCCCCCCCTCCTCCACCTGCGTTCATCGCTGATCAAGTGTGTAATCTTAATTACGCTTTTGAAGGATGGTCGGACGTGTAGCTAGACAGTGACACGTAATATAACTAACCCATGTGAGCAGCCAGTCACACGCATCAGCACTCGAGATGAAGCTGAAAACTGATCAAAAATGAAATCCGTATCGTGCTCCTTATTCGAGTATTCCGTAATCACAAGACCTGGCATTTATAAATACCCAATAAAGTTTCTGTAGACTTTTTTTGACAAGCCCTAATGCTGGCGTCATCGAGAGAAACGATCCGAAAAAGATGAATAGATGTCAGTGCACGGAAACATTCCTCCTTTGGTTTTAAATGGTGTTTGCCTCGCTGTAGAGTTCCACAGGGGGTAAGGGTAGTAAACCGCATAATGGTTCGAGTTTCATACACCGGAGTATACTGATTGTGGTAGGAGATGCATACAACCAACGGCAGACACGTTATGACTGTATAGATATGCTGGAACACCATCACGAGACGAAGTTTGCTTGATAGGAACCGACCTTTCTCATCATTAGCAGCCTTCATACGAGCCAGGAATGTACGGCAAGGGACTCGACAGCGTTTTGTTGGTTTTTTTTCCTTTTTACATGTTTCATCAGGAGCAAGTCCGAGAAGGGCGTACGAAACAATTTTTCTACCAGTGCCTCGTGGGCGCAATACGGAGAAGTGATCCTAAAGCCGCGCCAATCCAATGATCTAGATAATTAATCCCTGCAGTTCTGTGTAATTTGTTGCTGGTCATGTGATGATCATGTGACCAGACATGGAGCGCCACGTTCCAGCAAGAAGACAAAATGGCGTAACCACGGTATTCGAGGAGAGATCCTATCACGTTTGCTTGGGAGCAAGATCTATGAAGTCTGTATTCTTATATAATTATTTTCGCAACCGAGTTTCGTCTGCCCTTTATGGACCTGTTTCCGCGTAATTGAAAATCGCAAAAGCCGAATATGTTTCGGAATTTGATTATTTCAAAATTGAAAGGTTTCTGGAAGACGATAGGTGACACATCACGACGTTTCCATGTCAACGCACTTTGGCGCGTTTTTCTGATTAAAGCAGACGAGAGGATGATTGTTACATTAGTGGTGTTGTTACGTAACTTAACCAGGGATCTAGGTTTCTGTCTGCCCTCTGGGAATTAATTAGAATGTGCTGGATTAGCAGATGACTGACTGAGTTCGTTGGATAATTTTGATGGTTACCGACACAGTTAAATGCAAAACCTAAACACACAGAGGACAGCTACTCTAAAAAAGACTGAAATTTGTATACCTTTTTCTGAATATGAATCTCACGATCATGTTGACAGAGAATATACTTCAACTGAATTTGACTAACTCTGACGCTATCTAAAAAATAACATCATAACTCAACAGCCATAAACGATGGTTTTCCATATTTTCACTTTCAATTATTTCAGATATATAGATTTGTAATAGATCAAAATGAAAAGCTAAATGTTAGATCTTGCCTCACTTTAATTCCATTCTAATCTCGTTTAATTTCATCCAAGAAAATTGTAAACTCAATTACAAAGAAACATTTCACTTCTCATATGAAATTATTTTAACAATTTGTAAGAAATAAGTTCAGCACAAGGTGATTATTATTCCATGATGATATGTACAAATTGATTGAATAATAAGAGAAACAATGCATCATAATCCACTTGCACATTTGCAGGGCTGACGTAAAAAGTAGAGAGATTCACTTTAAGGCAGAACTTGTAAAACGTGAGTTATCCAAACTATATTAATGTTCTGCTGAAATATAATTGTTAAATGCAATGGAGGCGAATAAAGCATTGTAAACATTAATTATTCTAAATTGCAAAGGAGACACAAATTAAGAATAAGATATCAATCGTAAGACATGATCCACACTTCTCAACCTTTCTTTAATCCGAGGCCCACTTTGGCCCTTTAAAATTTTTTTGACGCCCACTTACATAAGTTGATCGAAAGCAAATCTTTTTCATTTTTACTTTGGGAAGCCATCGCAAGCTTCCCTATCCACCGGCTAATTGAGAAGCACTGTCCAAAGGCACTAAGACCCTATACATTTAACCGTGTTTACCCGGAATATTTAGTGACCAAAAACGATAAATATATACACCACACTCATGCACACACACACACACACACACACACACACACTCACGCACACACACACACACACACACACACACACACACACACAGTATACGATTCTTTACAATATAAAACACATGTACACACATGCACAAAAGACGCAACCTTGTACCAAGAAGAGAGGACGAAAGGACTTCCCAAAACAATAAAAATCAAGTGGGGGGAAAAAAAGGGAGCAGACAAGGCAGAAGAAAGATCTGAAGACGGAACTCCATCGTCAAGACATACAGTAAGTGAAAGCACGGATGAATTGCCTAAGATCGTTGGCAATGAAAAGGGTAAACATTCTCCAAATTTCATATCTTTTATCTTCGTGCGTGTGAGGAATCGTCCAGTGACCCAAGAACGACGTCACAGAGTACCTCTTGTGAATGTCACTATGACGACCGTGAACCTGTCGATAGGAAATGTCAAGCCTACGAATCATCATCTTGAGCAGAAAGTACTTTGAGCAACAACTACATCAGTCCGAACTACTCACGAGGTTTTGGTCAACAACCGCTCCTCATCCAACGTGACCTTTGCTTCGCTGGGAAACGTAGGCATTGCTAGGTACATGCATGTCTCATGAACCATGAAAAGTGCTTTACATGGTACATAGTAAAAATACGGTCTTCTGAAAATTGATAAAAAACAGACACTCCTCGACTACCAGTGGGAACCTTTCGTGATAGTTTATCATTGCTACTCTCAGTTGATAATTTATCGACACCACATTTTAGGGCGATGGGAAACACACAATAGTCAAGACAAACTTTTGTCAATATTGTACTTTTTTGTCAGACAGCACGTTGCTTATGTCTACGGTTTCGACAATTGTTATCTCCCCGCAAGTTTTCAGAAGATATATCCAACCATGCTGACATCATTGAACACTTAAAAGGAGGGTGGTTTCCTCATTTTCAAATAATCTATCTTTCAGGTTGTTGACACTCTTGGGTTGTTTTTATCGGTAGGACGTTCTGGCGGTTCGTTTACTGTATTGATTTGATCAGATATTTACTCAGCCAGCCGAGACTGATGACAATGCAAAATTTAGCGCGTAAGCGCGCCAAGACATCGACTCGTGGTTTCCTGTAACGTTTACCGATCTAAATGAAACTGTCAACATACCACGCTACAAGTAAATGCCCTGCGTCCGACATTCAGTATCCCTTCGTTACGTGAAGTATATAGCCCTAGTGCCTAGGTTTAAGCAGTGATACAAAGACAATGCAGCCTTCGGATATTCAATACAATGCGAATATCAACGTTTTATTAGCCTTTTACTGAAAAAAAAATATCCAAACGTACATGCAAACCCAAAAAAGTGTATACTGAAACATGACAAATGTATCATACATGACGGGTAAAATCAACAATGTCCAATACGAATAATAGCAAATGTCACTGTAATTTCTGTGTGTCATCATCTGCCATGCTTCATTACGATCTTGATCTCGGACACTTTGTCGGATATATAAAACAGTGTCAACAGTAGATATTCCTCATAACATTTTCAAGCTCTTCTACACCTCAGGGGATATTGAATTCTCCTTGTATCTGTCTTTGGATGTTTCCATCTGATGAGCTCAGACAAATGGATTTGAATGTCGGTCAGCGCGGATAGAGAAAAGAAATAGCATGTGTATCAGCTTAAACAAAGGCCATCTTTCACAGAATGTCGACTCAAGTGATGTTTATTTCTTTAATCTGTTATTTAATCATTCTGTTGTATTGTCTTGCAAATTGGGGATGAATAATAATGATAACAATGATGATATTTTACTGGTCAGAAAATAACCATAATTGATGACACTATGTAAAAGGTAACACGAACTTTACATTTAAATCGAATAAAAATGACATAGCAAAGACCTTTTATATCTTTGCAGTTAGCCGGTAATTAATCAGATTTTTTTTTCTTTCTGTTATGCAGTCGTCTTACATTGCACATGATAAGAAAAAAAGGACATTAATGTATATGAGACATAATTTACTAAGGCATAAGAGATGTACAAAGTTTTTAATCCATAAGTTTAATAAACTGAAGCACATTTAACACATTATACTTTCTCTCATCACCTGCCGGGTACCTTGAACTAGGACCTCATTGAAGTCAGCTTTGGAAGTAGCACTCTCACATTCCTCACACGGTATTCACTCCCTACGCGAGGCTGTAAATCGATCGACGTTAATACCTGATTATCTTTCAGCGCTGAATCTTTGCAATCTTGAACTCTTCTCTTCTGCTCTGGTGATGAAACCAGGAGGGTGAGATGCAGTCACTGACCCCAGCCTATTTCAGTACCCTTTAAATTACTTTCCCGGTACCACGACTTCAGCTTCTGCTTTGCTTTGATTTTTGTTTTCTGCGAGAATATTTGACTCACTGAAGCAACCATGTAGCGCATGGTAATCACATTTCACGAGGGCAAGTATCAATCAGATGAACGCCATTTTCATCAATCTCTCTTTCTTTCCGGTTCATTAACCTCTGAATTATGATTCCGTCCTAGTGAACCGCCCTGGTGAACCCTCCCTCGATCCTTTCTTCAAACTTTTTCTTTATATCAATACTTATATTCAATGACAAGACCTACAAGTAAACACCTCTGTTTGACTTTACTAACATACATGTATCTCTTACTGGATTGAATTTCGTCCAGGAGCAATCATGTGCTATTAAGCGTCTATTAGGATTTAACAATTCTGTATGGAATTGGTTGCTGTAAAAGAAACAATCTTTATGACTGTTTTGAATGCTCCCTTTATTTGAAAAGAAAATGACCCAATCACTGCCAATATTACGGTTTGTGGCTGATATAGGTGGTTGATTTAGCAATAATACCGCGGTAAACGCAAGGCGTGTCAAATAGAATGTTTCTGTTTGAACAAAAGAGGGTCATAAAAAGTAGAAGCGTTGAACTCATTTGAATATTTCAGTTTGGGTGAACGCACTAAGTTGTGGATCCGTTATATTAAACAGGGTCTGATGCCCACACGAGAATTAATAAGAAAGCCATGTTTGCGTTGTTTGTGTTTTTCCTCTAAAAGGCAAGGAACAGTTATAGATGGCTATTTCCCAAAGTGGTTCCAAAAACTTTTATTTTCAGTGCATGGATACATTAGGTACTTTTCATACTGACGTTGCAAATATGGATTTCAAATAATATTTATAGAATGAGATAAATGTACAATGTGTGGATTCTTTTTTTAAGATAGATAACAAAAATAAATACATATCCCACATCAGGAAGTATTTTGATAGACTTTACGAACAGCAGGATTATCATTTCATGAACGTAAAAGGAAAGGCGACATTGACAAAATATCTGTAATATAATTAAATTGAGATAATAAAATAATCTGCGCATGTGTTCACCGGTGTGTGGCAGTCTGGATGCAAATTTCCTTAAGTTGTCACTATCACCTATAAAATATGTAATATTCGATTTTGTTAAGTATGGCCATTACCGAAAATACAAACGATAAGAGAACCACACTTTCTTTTCTGCAAACCATGAACTAAAATGTGATTACGATTCTAGACGGTATAGGCTCTTGGCAGGACAAAGAGGCTGGTGTTGAATTTTTAGCCTTAGAGTCCCTGCGTTTCAGGGTGCGAAACCCGACAACTGTCCTTAACTTTTTAGTTCGTCCGCCAAGATGAATGATCGCCTGCGGGGTGTGGATGCATTTTAGCCCGCGTGAATAGCATGAGCGAGAACATCGGAGACATGAAGATGTATGATAATTGCACTCAACATGGACTCTCAGATTTGCTCTCTGAATATTTGCATGTCGCGCTGTTCGGAATCTACCCGAGTTTATACATGAGCAAAAGGACTCGTAAACCCCCTCCACTGATAACCCCTCCCTAGCGAGATGAAAATGGCAGCACTCGAGTGGCACGGTTTGGGACTCGGTAGTGGATTTATCATGTCACAAGGTCCTTGCGTAAATGGCCCTGTCCACTTAAGTAAGGTATAAAGGTTGCAACCAACGAACGCCATGAAAATGTAAATTACAAATTATATGGACAGCCGAAATAGATCATACTTTTATCGATCCATAGATTTATAGCCCGTGACATCTAGAGGACACGATATAATATGGTTTACCTACTGGGTCACGACACAAATTTCCGTCCATTTCAGCTAATGAATGCTTAACGTGGGGGCAACATTATTCCAATAAAGTAAGTTTAGCGTCACATTCAAAATGATGAAAATTTCCTTTCTTTTTCGTTTCTTTCTTTGTTTACTTGAATAAAACCACCACAAAACACTCTTACTATAAATAATGCCCGCACCCTTACGAGTTAGATGATCTCAGCCATATCTTACAGTATAAAGTAACATTGCAACTCTATCACATTCTCGTGAATTCTTTGGAAAATGTAAATCCGACTTGATTCCAGCTAAAAGCATCGTTCTAATGCATCTCTCGGAACGGGTAATGTGGTTAACGCACTCTTACCCTTCACTGAATGATCACACAGCCCATATACAAGTTCACTCTCTCTCTACGTATTTATATTTCATTCCTGTTTTTTATCTCTCTCACTTTCTCTCTCTCTCTCTCTCTCTCTCCTATTTTCCTTTCGTACGTTTGTTTTCAAGTTTTCCTTACACTTAATTTGTCTCTTGTCTTCTCTTCATGTGGTTAAAACTTGTTCCTATCATTTCTTTTCTTTGGTTGGGTTCTTATTACCTTTTGCCTTTAAATGAGTAAATCAATTGCTTTTGTTTTCAAAATCTATTAGATCATCGACGTAAATTTCTCTTCATGCAAGGTTTCGAATACGTCTTTTTTCATCAATGAAACAAGCTAAACACACACACACACACACACACACACACACACGTGGTACATATACACTTTAACACACAAGAAATTGATGATTGAATCGAGTTTGTTTTATAAGGCAAACTTTAACGCAAACTTAGTGCTTTTTGCTCTTTGTAACTGTTCTATGCTTCATCAGGATTGCTACTTGCCTACAGCCGTTTTATGACACTGAAACAAGCCGAGTAAGGTAGACATAATAAATCGAATAATCTCTGACATAATATTATCTGATGGATGGAAAACAGATACTGATCTGCTCTACACTTTTCGCACAGTCCACCATTTCAGGTCCGTTTTTGAGCACAGCATGCACGAGACTTAACACGTGAATGGCAATAAGTAGCGACACTGCAGCTGCACACTGGTTGGCTTTAGGTTGATGGTAAGACTGTTGTAATCATTCGTCCTTGTCGCGGCCAAGTGAAGTTGACATGTTTTGGGTCGCCAGTTATTAAGCGAGATTATTTCGCGCAAGCTCGCTTCGTCGACGATCTGCGCTCTTCCTAGACCCCTCAACGAGAGAACACATCAACGGCCACTAGCAGCACCCCCTTAACGTCCAGTTGATCTTCGTCCACGATGCCACGATGGCTTAGAGAATGTTTTCTTGGTAATGGCTACTTTATCAAACACTTTCAATAATGTCGAAGAATTGAATATTGACTCTATTGAAGTGTTGCACGGACTAAATAAATGAGGGATAGATGCGGTCTCCCATGAGTTTATTGTGCTTACTCCTACAGTCATTGTACATATTCAAAAAAAAAATAGTCGATTACTAATCATCGATGGATATTTAAAACAAACAAACAAACAAACAAACAAACAATCTTTTGAAACATTACAAAATGCTCCCCTGATTTCTGATCTGTGGAAGTGTGACTTGACAACACATACCAGACTTTAAATTTCTCCTATAGCAACTTATTCTCCATTCTTTTTTAAAGATAGAGTCAATTTGTCTACTAAAGTTTTACATTTCAGCGATTGATGCGCTGCGATCCGCAGCTCTAGCGGAAACGATATGGCCGCCGAGACAGGAAGGGAACATCTTTGGAAACTAATGACAATAAAATGCCGAAGGTCATCTTTATATTTGGATTCTGCTTCTGAAAAAGTATACCTCATCACTTTTTACAGTCTTTCCTATAACAAGCAAGTGGTGAACATAGCCGTGAAGTCGACGTGAGATAGTTATTGTAGACTGAAAAACTTCCAATCTGGGTCTATAACCCTCAGCTCCCGGCGAGGTATCCAAGAATCTAACGGAGTGATATCGACCGAGTCTCTACCTTCCTCTATTTAAACGAAGTATGAGAGGCGCGCAGACTGTAGACGCGCTTGAGTGTCTAATTAGTGGTAGGCAGACCGATGAATTTCTCGCTATGGTCTGAGGTTATTCATCGCTCCTTGTCGTGTCCAAACTCAACCCTCGCCTCATCTCACTTTGTCTAATTTGAATCTAATTCTCATTTTCTCCAATCAAAGGTATAGGGTCGTGATTTATCTGAACGGCGGCAGCGGCACGGTTATTGAAAAGGAAGAACTAGAACACGGGCACTCACTGGCACAGAATTGAACTCACAAATCACACACATGCATACACACCAACAAACACAGACACATACAGACAAAACACACACATACACACACATACAAATTACTGGTAATCTAACTCATAGGAAAATGCAGACATGGAAACACAGGACGTTTGTAACGGTAAGAAAATCTTTAGTCAAAATCACGCTATATAGAATAATTTTTGTCTGGCTATCACAAGCCAACACTCACAGCATCACCATACAGTCGGTACTAAGTTTATATCTAACGTAGATTGCACTGGACTCTAAACTTTTTCTGCGTATTCTAATTGCTAAGAAGTTGAGAGCGCAAACAAAGTGGATTTTTTGTTTCATTAATTGGGATAAGGTATTTACGTAAATCATATATTCCATGGGGTAAATCATGACCTTTATTCAGCTTTTAGGGTCAGATTCCGCAGGGTTTTGTTTGATCAGTTTGCCTGGATAGATCGTCGAGGAAAAGGTAGCGTGATGTGATTCGAGTGTTTGTCGTATCGAGTGCGCCCCCATTTAACGGAACGCTGAATGTCAGTTCACGACGGATCGTATGTCAACAAGACAAAAGCTTCCCAAATTAAATTTGCTATTGGATAGAGAGGTCTGGAGGAAAGACAAAGTTACCACAGGGTATTCAAGCTTAAAGCCAAGAATACAAAACCTTTCTCAGCAATTGAAGTGGAGCTGAGCAAAATGAATGTAAATACCGAAGCGCAGAGGACACTATCAAGATTAACCACTCTTCTGAAATCTTTGATGGATACCTTAAAAGTGGGGGGGGGGGAGAGAAAGTGTGACAGAATGAACACTTCTACGATAATATCTAAACACATGAACGCACGGCCCTTCGGAGTATAGACTTCAGATTCCTGAAGGCCAGATTTGCATTCTCACTGGTGCCCAGACGACCCGTGGTATGGAGATACACTCCTCGCTCAATATCAAGCTCAGGAAATTAACATTGATTTCTTTACTCATTATAATAGCCATCCCACGCACCATCAGCTTGTTAGTCTGGTGTTCTTTAGCTGTTTTTGGTTTTGCTTTTGCCTTTATTAATCCATTTTGAATATAGAAAATAAATGAAATGAAATGAAATGAAATCCGCAGAGAACCCATAAAAATCTTTCATACATCTTCATACTAGTGTGAAACATGTTTTGTTTGGCTTTTCCCTCTTGTTCTATAGTATTTCAGATCTAATGATTGTTCAACATAATGTAATCTGATGTTTTCTTTTCGGTGTGGGTAAAGGTTTCTCTTATTGTCGCTATACTTGTGATAATTTTCCTTTAATGGCAAAACTGCTAAAACTAGACCTATTCCACATCATGACTATACACCCTTTAAACTTTATTTTAAGGGGTATACAATATTATTAAAGATATAAGGTAGAGATGCATGTTGATATCCATGCTGTGAAACACGTGATAAAGCTGGATAGATGAGAAATGTATACAAGCCGAGGGGGACAGGTTGACAATAATTGCTGACGTGATACTATTTGCAAATCGATAAAATCTACTAAAGCTTTCAGAGTTACCCTCTTACCGTCCAGCCACAGATTTCGATGAGGTCAGCACTCGGACGGACCGCATTGATTTTCACCTGATACGAGACCTATATTTATACCTGAGGAGAGATCAGCGAAGTGTCCGTCCCTGATTGTCAAGCTACGACATTGCAAACTACGAAGGATACGGCGCGGGTCGAGACGAAGCTATGCGGTCTGAAATTCCCCGTCTGTTATTGATCCGCTGCGGGCACACACGTGCAATGAAACATTGATGAGCGCTAACACACATTTTCGAAGACAAAATTGGAAATTGCATCACTTGATTTACTACAGTACTGACGAGAATTTACCTATCCATTTCGTATTTACAATACACACAGACACACAGACACACACACAGACACACACACACACACACACACATACAGTACATACACAGACATGCACACGCGTGCACACACACACAAATCTGTGGGTTCCTTTACACTAAGCTTTTTAAGTTTACTTGACTGATATAACAACTGCGTGACAGTTGTCGCATATTAAAAAGATTAGGAATCTTTTTACGAGCTTTATACTGCGCTGTCTGTCTCTTCTTAGTAAATGTCAAAAGAAGTCAAGAGTTTTAAATCACGCAAATGGGGTTCGCGTCAATCGGAGGCTACACCTAAATATCAGGTTGAACGTTTTGCGGGTTGTGCCGTTTAGTTCCTTTCGCTCGTAAAATTTGACGTGAAAGACAGCTGTTCGCTAAAGTTGACCATTTTTTTAATTGTAAATCGAAAAAAAGGTCAAAACCTGCTACTCCCGGAACACAGGTAAGTGGCAAAGCACTGCATCAAACAGGTACTATTAACATCATGTAATGAGCCTCGTTAAATACCGCCTACACTTTGTTTTCAGCAATCCAATCGCATGTGAGTGATGTCAAGAAAAAGAAAACAATGAATTTTTCATGCACAAATAAAAAGGTTACTCAATTCCTTTTTTTCAAGGTACCACAGATTATCATGTCTGTTTGATAGCAAAACCAATATGACTATAAGGTAGTCTCGAAGTTTACTCTGGAGAGAGATATAGGGCTTACAAACAGTTTGGAAGCCAACATCACCTGTTCACACCAAGTTTGCCATTCATATCAAGATAATAGGCTGGAGCAGAATGACTTGTAATATTGACCCAGGGTTTTGTTTTATCGCATCGTTTCTAATTTTGATGCCTGCTTCACCTGGCCTGCTTTATTTAACGTTAGATTTTCATTTCAGATGATTTTATGCCCTTCTTCTTCCAACAAATCTACTTTGTGTTCATGTGTACATGCTTCCTTTTATACATCATATTTATTATCGTACTTTCCAGCTGTTACGGTTGTAAAGTCAAATAAATCATAATATGATATTTAGTTTGATAAATCCATGCATTTTGTAGTTGTTTTTATTGTTGTCGTGTAAATGGATGCCCCAATTTTTCCCGACCTCCCCTCCTCAGACTGTTTACCCGGAAGCTGCAGTGTAGCCGACCCCTTTTCCAGGTCAGTTCTTTGATTGATCTGGGTCAAGAGCCTCACACTCCGATGGTATCCTGGTTTGGTTTGAAACCAATATGGAGTCATGAGATACTTCTCCTCGTCATGCTTTCATTTTCACAGACTGAGTGAGGAAACCCAAAGAGTAAGGCTCGCCAAGATTGGTCTTTTCACCATCAAAGACCTCATCAACCTATAGCTCTGCTATAGTTATCTCTGTTCAGTGTCTCTTTCATATTTTTTTTTGAATTGTGATTGAGAATTTGATATACGCCTATTCTCAAGACAAACGCGCACATAACACAAATACACACGGTTAGGAACATCTTGCAAGACTTAAAGGTTACATATTAGCATATCATATATATTGCCCAAGGCTTTGCACAGATAGGTTATATACATAGGCTATAATAGGACGGATATGTCTTTATGTTCCATATTGTTATACGAATATCATAACATTGGTTTGGAACAAGATTTTGCTACCAAGGCATGTAAGAGATTACTGAAATGGTGTAATTGAGGTGGTTTCAAGTCTATTTGAACGCCTTGCAAAGTTTACGGTTTGTCCAAAAAAAAAAACCTAAGAAGAAGATACGGTGTTGTACTGTTTGACTTATACATTAAAGTGTCGCTAGAATATGATTATCATCATGATGCTGTTAAGTAATGTCTGTTTTTGGTGATCATCTTAAGCATTTGTTAAGCACAGCTACTGACAGTAGAATTTTGCCGGTAAGCAAGACTGTTTTCATTATACGCTTCATTTCATGTAAGTTGCGATCTAACCACGAAATTCTATCCGTTCATTTCAGCAATCTGATGGCGCGATTTGAGTTTTAACATGTTCGCATACCACTTACAAGAAGACTCCCACTTCTTCATCACTTTCAGCCTGAAATGAGACTAACCGGTGTAATCTCTCAATTATCGATGGCGGTATCAGTGTCCGATCAAGAGATCGGTGATCGGAAACCATACCCGTACCTACTTGCCTAATCATTACTACTCATATGATGACCAGTCGTTGCAATCCTTGCTCTATACTGCTCTCAACACATCTAAACTGACCAATATGAGCTAAAAAAAAATAGATGAATAAAAAGCCTGGTACAGTCACGTGACAGTTGGCAAATGCAAAGCAACACTCCCCTGCTGAAGGCGAAAGATTGAAGTATGCTTTTCCTTTGAAGCGATCTCATTTTGATATCTTGGTGTGTGTTTGGGTTTCTTTTTTTTTTTAGGGGGGAGGGTGATTTTATTTAACAATCGTAGTGTATATCATTGCCGATATGGTTTCGTAGAGATCTGAAACCAATCCTCAGTGTGCAATATGTGTAGTCATATCATGACAAATATTTAATGAAATTTATCGCAATACAACAGAATCTTAATCACGGTATCTGGTTGATAACTTCAGCAACCCAAGCCAAGCAATGAGAAAACTTTTCATTTGATTTAAACAAACTAAAGGGAAGTGTAAGCTCGTATTTGACGCACGCCGTACAAATGTTAACTGACACCCCGTGCATCCTCTTTTTCTAGCTTGTTTCAAATTCAGAGGCTTGCAAAAAAAGACTATTAAACCAAAAAACTGAACATAAGATATTCGCATCACACGTTGAGATGCGTTGCTACTGATGCTGGGGGTATATCAATACTGCTCTGTAAATTGTCTTTGTGTTTCAGGTGCCCCTAGCTAAGCTCGAGTTCCCCCCGTAAAGTTCTTTCAATTTCTTATATGCAAAAAAAAAAAGAAAAGAAAAGAAAATAGCAACAAAAGGTGTTAAAGCAATTGAAGAGAAACTGGGCTGCTCTTATCAAACCCAGTCCCTATATCACCATGCGATGACTAATGGCTTGCTTTAACAATCAATTATGCATTGCAATGTGCTGTACTCAGTCTCTGCTGATGACTCCATTTTATCACGAATGATTGGCGATGTGTACCAGGGTGAGGAAAGAACTCTCTCATACGCTTTGACTAAAAAATAGACAAAACGAAAAACAAAAACAAACGTGAAAACGAAGTACATTTGAATTCACTGTTAGAGAGAATTAATTCCCATGCTAAGAGATGAAAATGGAGAAAGACTTTAATGGAAACAAAACCATTAACCATGGTTTCCCAGGGAGCACAACTCGACGAGATGAGCGAGTTCTAAGCACTCACTGTACATTTTCATTTGAAATGTATTAGTCGGTGTGAGGTAACTGCAAACGCACGCGCATGCATTACCAAGGCCATTTACGTATCTCACGTTTTAGTCATCTCTCGATCTCTCTCTCTCTGCCTCTCTCTCTCTCTCCCTCTCTCTCTCTGTCAATCTACCAATCCACTTCACTCCTCTTGACCCAGATTTAGTTTGAAACCTGATAATGGGATGCGATCTTAAGAGCGGTGATAGCATTGATGAAGCTGTGCCATGTCATCATTATCGTTATTAGGTGATTATAGGTGTATACTATCATTAAATGCTTAGTTGAACTAAAAGCAGTACACATTCACGTGCGTGCTTGATAGAAATAGATAAACATGCAAATACAAGTGCACATTGCACACAACCACTATAATGATTATGTACATGATTACATTTATATTGTATACCTTATACAAATGCTGTCAAGAAGTTAGTGTTAAAAAGTCGTTGAAATTGCAGAGATTATTTCGGGTGGAGCCCTTTGTAAAGTAAAAAGAAAAGAAGACTGCGAGCAGTCATTCCTCCGTCACACCTATACATAAAGATAATGCAGCACCCAAAACGTACGAGGCCAAGCCCGCTTCACCATATATATATATATATATATATATATATATATATATATATATACTTCTGTAATAAGCTTACAGATATAAATAGACTGAAAGATAGAGAGATATAAAAATAAATATGAATCATATCATATCAATGATATGTACAGAAATCTCTCTCTCTCTTCTCCGTAACTTTCTGATTCATTCTGTTTTACTCTCTTCTTTTACAAATGGTCGCACTAGTAGGTTTAAAGAGGCGAATAATAAGAGATGAGGATCGAATAAGAGAGAGAGGAAGCTCTGTCTAAATATGAATTGTAATCATAGAAGAAAATTAAGAGAGAGAGGGGGAAGAGAAGAAGAGATAGAAAGAGATAGGGGAAATGGTGAAGGAAAGGGAAAGGGAGAAGGGCAAAGTGGAAAGACGTGGCAACGCGGTACATGATTATTTCATGTTTGGAATAGCGCGGCTCCTTTTACACCTGATTACATTCAATTTCCATTTCGGAATTAGTCTGGTAATGCCCTGGTATAGCAGGTATCCCCGCCCCACTCATCTCAGTTTCAGCGAAACGAGATAATTGGGATAACGGATAAGGACGCCCTCACCGTACACATCTAACACATCGCTTCAATGCGTTTCGCATCCTAAATCAGACTTCTTCGAATTTAAAGTATTTACTTCCGGTCACTGAATGGCAACAGAAAACGTCCGGTGAAATGCAGCCAGTTGTTTTTGAGCCTCTGCGACTACAAATCCACGACACACACCATGGTTGTTTGAATCATTATTTTAACTTAGAAAAGGAAGGAGGAGGTGTGAGTCAGGTTCATGATGCCTATAACCAGATCACCTTCTACCAGACCGACTCTGACTCCAGCCTGATTTCAAGGCCAAGATCACCTCTAGGCGTCTTTGGATCACAGCCAGTGCGATGGATTTCTGGGAGTGGTCACACATTCTCACTCCAATGTATGTATACATACAGCAGTGATTTAACAAGTGGTTACATCTGCTGCAGTCGTCACCATTGGGTGTAATTTGGTTTAAATATCGAAAAAGAAATAAGGAATTATGTCTCATTAACCTTTATGGAGCAGCCGTTATTGTATGTGCTGTTATCCATATTCATAGTTCAGAAAAGAAAAGTTTTATCCCCAAAATTTGCAAAAAATATGGAAAGCTCACAAGAACGCTTTGTTTTAATTGTTGATTCTAGGCTGAATACTAGTATTAGGACGCCAAAAATTATATACAGTCAAACCTGTTCAAAGTGGCCACCCAAGGAGAAGAAAAACTATAGACGAGTGGTCGCTGTAGACAGTTAGTAGCCGTATACGGCAGGTGGCCGCTATAGACACGTGACCGCAGAGGCAGGTTTGACTGTACTTATGACTAACACTTCAATCAAGTGTTGGCACACGTAAAGTAAAATCACCATAGCAACACTAAAGCAGACTATTTCAAAGTGACTTGAAATGTCATCTGGAAAAAAAAAACGGGCTACAAAGGGAGCCGAAAACAATGTTAGGGAAAAGTGTTCTCAACCTTAACTTTCTGAAGGATGTAGAGACAGGGATAAGATAATGTAGTTCGGAAGCACAGTACTTGCTTTTGAACATGTCGCCACATAGTGTACATACAGACACGGCTGGGCTGGCATAAGTCGGCTTGGTATTGACAAATTCGTGCTTACACGACGTCTACGCGCTACTGGTGACGAAAGTGGTCGCTTAATAATGGACGACTGGCGTGTTCCCCAACGTATTCAGCTCTCGTACAGCGTCGGGTGAGAGAGGCTTTTTACAGGGAGTCTTTTTATTAGTACCACATCTACCCCAAGTCTACCATGGAGTGAACAAAGCAAAGAGGGAAATTCTCCGTGTATGAGAGTGATAATGGAAATTTGTCATCGTGATTATGTTATGACCACTGCATGTCTCCCCTACAGCAACATAAATAAGTTCAAATATTCCTGGCAGTTTATCCGCAGGATATTTTGTTGGTTTGAATAAAATCGATCACCTGACAAAATGTTACTAAACAATGCACATTGCCTTACACTTCTGTATATTATTCTTCCCTTTCTGATTGCTATCATTAGATTTCGAACTCCTAAATCACTACTGGAACTGCAAATTCTCAGAATTTTGTCATCGTTATTGTTAACTCCGACAAGTGTCCGACGTTACTTCTCTCAAAGTTTCAGAGCGAATACAAATTTTTGATTATACCAAATTCTTGCAGGTTCGTCAGTTTCGATATAATATGATCATATTTCTAGATGAACGATAACCCAAATGCGCTCTTTACTCCATTGTTAACTGAGAGGTGCAAGGTGTCAAAACGTAATAAAAATAGATGAAAAACTATAGTGTCCTTCATATCATGAAATCAATATTTTACCCACTGAAACTCTGGCTAAGATGAAGTAAAATTTGTAAAATTTAGATTAATGCAACAGTTGGCCCTGCAACTGCAAGAGTTCACCAGTGTTTCCATATAGATATAAAAATAACGGATTTACAAGGTTATGAATGTTATGTAACACCAGATGACCTCACACCTTATTCTTGATCAAACTCTTGATCTGTGAAATTACTTTGATGATTTGGACATGCTTGACCAGCTTGCGCACATTTAGTCTCATTTCAAGCCATCCCAGGAAATCATCTCTTATTACCTGAATTATACACAGAACCAGGGGACGCCTTTAATACGTATTGCAGGTCCCTAGTTGTCTAATCCTGCGCGATTCTTAAATAAAGGTAATGACGATTTGTACTGGTGGGAAAGGGAAAACGAAAAAAGGTCCATTAATGTAAACAGAAAAGTGATGATAAAACTCATAATGATAGTGATGATGATGATGATGATGATAATAATAATGATAATAATAATAGTAGTAGTAATAATAATAATAATAATAATAATGATAATAACAATAATAATAATAATAATAATAATAATAATGATAATAATAATAATAATGATAATGATAATAATAACAATAATAATAATAACAATAATAATGATAATAATAATAATAATAATAATGATAATGATAATAACAATAATAATAATACTAATAATAATAATAATAATTATAATAATAATGATAATGATAATAACAATAATAATAATAACAATAATAATAATCCCTTTGAAAAGGGAAGGATTGATTTGCGCTCGTTTTCAAGTAGCGTTTACCTATTTTATGGACGAAAGAGTTTCACGATATATTTTTTTTTCTGCCAAAGAATTACTTGAATGTCAACTTCTGCAAATTTGCCGAGAAAAAAACAGAAAAAAAAAACTTTTATAACGCTCACTGGTACTTCTACGCAGGTGACAGTTCAAGAAGTAATAGGTCACATTCAAACCACATCCTTGAGCTAGTGAAATGTTAGACACGATATCATCTGGGAAGTAATATGACTCGGTCATGAAACATTTATATAGCGAATACAAACTACACTCTGCATTCGCTTCGCGGCCTTTTCGTTTTCCATTATTCAACAAACCCATCCTCACACCTTTACTTAGTCCACATCGGAATGTTCTGTGAAAGTTTCGAAATTCTATCCCAAACTTAACCTACATGGACCGAGCAGAGTGCATCTTCACTTGTGCGGAATTGAAAAGCAATACCACAGTAAAGGGAGAGAAACAAGTGAGAACATGGCTATAGACTGGCGTAGTTGTGAAGTGCGGTACTTACAATGTATGTTGACCGTGCATGTATAGTATGAAAGAGTGACTCGGTATTCCACCCACGTTGTGCTGATACATTTCTTAACATGGTATGTACCTTGATGAAACCTTCGAATGGGAGTGTAGACCGGAATCTTTCACTTTCAACTTTGCTCAATTCAGAGAAGTTTTTTGTTCGCATGCACATACTTTGAGATCATCGCGCATAACTCAATGAAATAAATGACAATTTTTTTTTTTCAACCAAGAATTACAATTATGACCCTGCACCTCAAAACAAACAAAAAGTCGCCAGACATGAATTTTTAGTTAAGACCATATTCTGAAAGAGCAGACTTTAAGCTTTAAAATGATGTATAACTCAAATCAAATGGACTCTCCTAACCTATCTAAATATTGGAAAGAAAGCACAAACTCAGGAAAAGTATGAACTGAGAAAAGAGACTCTGAAGTACAGTGTCTATTCAAGCGCTTAATCTTTACCAAACCATGCTGGCTGTGCAATGAATGGGACAAAAAAAAAAAACAGGAAGTAGACCACCAGAGTAACAACAATGACGGGATTATCAGATTAAACTGAAATTAAGCATGCCTCATTAACACATTCTGTCCATAATCAATGCCAACTTTCAAAGCTGTAGCACTATCCTTTCAAAAGTAATTAGAGTTGAAAGTGGAGAGTGTGGACAAGGTTTTTCAGAAATGAAAAAGGGATTCTAAAGACACACCTAATCACACTAAATTCTACCAAAAATGTTCGAGATAAACTGCTAAAAAACACACTTTCCTGCCCGTTTTAGGATACCAAATTTTAGCATAATGTAAAAGAAGACCCGCTCTTTCAGAAAATATGAAAAGGTCAAGTTCGGCTAGGTTGACCATTTCACTTATTTTCAGTCCTCACTCGAAATCAGTGTGTGCGACTTTATGTTCGTTTTGGGGTGCACGGTCACAATTAAGAACATTTAGCGAGTCGACCCGGGAACACACACACACAAACACAAACACACTCACTCACACACACACACACACACACACACACACACACACACACAAACACACACACACACACACACACACTCACACTCACACGTACGCACATCCCAACATTAACTGTTGGTTGTTAATTCTCACGTTTTATGTTGTGGCACAAAACGTGTAGCATGTAACCATAACAACGGGAGTAAATAGTGCATGACATCACCTATGAAACCAAGAATACTATAGCCATAAAACAGATATCAACGAAACAACTTCTCTATCTGTTTCTTCCAAACAGCTCCATACAACGTCCTATTTTAATAGAGTGCATCTCTACACTATAACCCATGACATGTTAAGTAAAAAATCAAATATGCAGATTGGTAGAAAGATCTGATACAATCGAATCGATTTCGTGTGATTTTTTTTCTTCCGAGACAGTAATATCAGTGAGAACCACATGAAATACATACAGGAGGTGATGACGTCATTAATTCACAAGGCTCCCCTTTTTCTAAAACACAAATCCTTACTAGATTTTTTGTTTTTGAAAATAAATCATTTCAATTCAATTCATTTTCAATTCAAATCAATTCAATTCAATTATAATTTGTTTCCATCCAAGAAAGGGATGAAACAAAATGCAAAGCATATATCACACAAATCATATTGTTTTATCAATTTGTAAGAGATAAGATAATGTAGTGTGGATAATGCATTATATAATGAAATATATGTACTACTAAGAAGAAAAACAAATCGTTCAAAGGTATGAGTACATCAAATCTCACCGAAATTTTTCAACTTCCCTGTCAAAGTCAGCTCCAAGCTGGAGACCATTGTACTTTGGGAGCTGAAAACAGGAGGGGAAGGGGCAGACTCGCAAAAGCACCGTCGGTGGAAGACGCAGTAAACAGTAGAGCAGTGAAAAGGGAAGAAAGGCTTAAGTAAACCTTAACAAGAAAATGAGTGTCTTGGAGAGGTTACTATCAGGACATCGATTAACTCCCCAAAAATTCTCCTCCGATCGACGCCTGGCTGGATTCAAATCAAATTTACCCAGAAATCTGGGGAGGTAGAAGGAAAGTAGGTCAAATATTAATGATGCCTGGATGTAGAGGACGCAATTCACGAATGTGGTTCTGACCTAGTTATCAGGTACTTACTTCAGGCTATGTTTTATAAGAGGTGAAAAATCGACTGCAGAGTTTTAAACCAAGGCTACCAGTGCATTTGTATAAAAGGGAGCGCATCATGCAAGATATAAAAAAGGCTGATAAAAATACATAGGAAGGTTGTTGTTGTTGTTCTTGTTGTTGCTGTTGTTGTTGTTGTTGTTGTTGTTTTTGTTGTTGTTGCTGCTGTTGTCGTCGTTGTTTCAAATTAGCAAGTTCTAAATTCACGTACAGTAAGGCATGTGTTCCCCAATATGGTGGTATTGTTGTGATCACCACCGCTTCGATGTTAAAAATCGCTACAAATTGATACAAATCCCATTCGTAAGGCGTAACAGTCTATTTGAAGAGGTGCAATAGGCACGATAGGACTCTACTTCTATGTGCCAAGATACATCGAGATCAAACACATGACACGATTTCAGTAGATTTCAGTAAATTTTTAAAGTTCTATATACGGAACGTTTCCATAAACATACATATAAATTGAGTAAATGTAGCAATATCATTAGATCACATCAGCGTAGTTTCACGAAAATCGGACAGTCCTTTCAAAAGTTATGGTTGGTGCCACCATCGCTGGGTGACAAGACTACAAGAGTTCATGACGTCACTTCAGAGCAATTATTGAAGAAATTAATATGAACAGATTTATTTTAATGAAAAGGACACATAAATTCGACCTTTTATTGGCATAATTATGTTAATTACACTTTCATTACATCAGAAAAAAAGAAAATATGTTGAATTCTGCCTATATATTCTATTTTTCGTCTTCTTGCAGTGACTTCACAAACCTTCGCAGTCTTCTCACCCAGCGATGGTGTCACCAAAACCTTGAAAAATTATATTCATTTCTGGTCAGTTTCCTTCTGTTTGCGTTTGTTACACACTCAAAAAGCTGCATCCCAAGTTGAATCATCCTTCGGGTTTATACCACGTTTAAGTGTGTGCGTGTGTGTCACACTATACACTGCTATAGCTTCTGACCAATCGAGCATTGAGAATTAAGGATTTCTTGGACGAACACTGTACTAGGGCTTTCTATAGCTCAGTCGGAAGAGCATCGGGCTAGCAATCCGTAGGTCTCGGGTTCGAATCCCGTTGGAATTCCATTTTTTTTTTGCTCATTTTTCCACTAATTCGTAATTTTAGAACGGATTGTCCGATTTTCCTCAAATTTCACTTATGTTCCACTATTATTGCATGCATTTATTTAATCCACGTGTATATCTGAGGTATGCTCCAAGCTATAGTTTGACAATTTTTTGTACCAGAAATTCAAAGGGCATTGTAACTCGATGACCAATCAAAAGTTGAAAAATCAAATCCTAGCTTTTCACTTTTAATAGAACAGATAGATTAGGTAACGTCGACAGCCACACACTTCCCATCCAAAACCTCCTCCATGTTACAGCCGTTGTAAACATTATGTTACCACGTCAGTACTGTGTAGTCTTTATATTCAGACTCTTCCACTAAAATGTCAAATTGAAGTTTAAAATATGTTAAGCCTGTTCAGTATACGTGGTATATGATTAATGTGTGTTAAGTCTAACAGAAATCTAAATTCAGGATTCAGAAATGCCTTGTACTGCACTTACTTGTTCTCTTACCATTTCAGTTTGCTACAATCGCAATTGGAAAATTGTCACTCCACTTTTAAAGCACAAACAGCAGTTATACCCACCTTTGAAAATAGAATGTATATCTTTCGCACCATAACTGCTGAAAACCAACGATGCCATTTAGATACAAAGAGACTATCAGATATTGGTCCGGTAATCTACCGTGTGCTGGAACATGAAATCAATTTTTTAACTTTCCTTTCAGAGTCTGAGAAAGCAAACTAGCAGTGCAGAATGTGATCTGCGCTCTACATTCCCCCTTAATTTCCAGATAATTAACTCGATTAAACCGGGTCTGACGCGTCTCTACCGTCTTATTATGTAATCTCAGACTGAGAGTCAATGACTTTCCTCCCAACCAATCAAAAGTTCGTTAGAAACCGATCATTAGTTTAGCTGTATGTGATTTCCAAGCGCATCAACTGTGTATTGATCGTACATCCAAGCACTCAAAGGGAATGTTATGCCATCAACAGGCAAATTGGCAGCGCCGTAAAATCAAGCGCTCAACTGATTATATTATAATGGAAGTCAGTTTGTTATATCGATCATTCCCATTCGCTTTCAAAACAATGAAGGAGGCATGCACAAAGCCCGAAAGTGTGTCCTAGGACCATGTTAGAGAGTGCAGGGAAGCATATAGTGGCAGAGTGGATAAGACTATTGATTTTTAATCGGAGGTCCCGAGTTCGAATCCCGTCAAGTGCTTGCATCCATGGAAAAGATATCTATTCTACCCTCCATGCCCCCTTTCGACCAAGGTGAGTAAATAGGAATATCTGGCTACGAATAGGTAATAATAATGACATGGCCCTTCGGTAGAAGTGAAGAGGCTACCCCGGATACAGAAGACCTTATGATATCTGTCGTGTATTTTCCCAAACATGTAATTTCATTTTGGGTTTATGTGTGGAATTCAATATCCATGAAACTGTAATATGGTTGAAAAGGATGCTGAAGTGTTATTCCATAATAGAAAATTGAATTACATTTTGTGTAATATTATTAGGTAGTAAATAATGTAATTACATAAATATTTAGACCTTTCTTATTGTATATTATTAATGAAACATTGCATCGGAATCAAATAATTCGTATAACAAAATATGTACGAGTTAAGCTTTTTAAACAAAACAAAAATGTTTAAAAAAAGTCAAAATTATCCTATACTTGTGCCACAGACGAAATGCCACTTCAGCGAGGCGGGTTGGAACTGATTCCTTTAAGCCTGTATTAACCTACCGCCGATCCTACCCGGGGCTGTGACACAAAGGCCGCTTTACCGTTTCAGTCGCCGTATGGTTTATATTAAGCCTCCTTAGGTTGCCTCCTGTACAAATATCTGACGAGCCGTCTGCAAGATCCTAATAATATTAGTTTAGAAAGAAAAATACTCCAGTTCTTTTTCTTTTCAGTTTCTTTTTCTTTTGCATTTATTAGAATATCAATATTTCGGAAAGCAGCTTTAATTCATTTATCTTATCAATAGAAGTCTAACGAGATAGATTGTGTGGGACATTTGCCGATAGCTCTGCCTTTTTGTTTTCAAAAGCAAAAGCTTTATCTGGGGAATGCTGTCAGTTGCCAGCCGTTGTTACCATTTTTTTATTCGACTTTTTTTTCTTTTTTCTCTCTATATACCGCAGAGAATATATTACCGTATTTCTCCCATCACTGTGCCGTACGATTGAATGAATCATAACGTTCATTTTCTTTTGAAGTATAAAGCTGAAAATCACATTTTGCGGTTTCGAGGAAAATCAGAGGTGAAAATCCTTATAACAGTGACCTACCATTATGATAATCATGTATAATGATAGTGATTATCACTGATCAAGTGAATAAAAAGAGTTTTCACAAAAGTAACCTCGGATGTTGACCTATGTTAGAGCAGAAATGCATCACTTCATGGCCTACATTGTGAAATCGTCTCTTTCTATTTTGCACCTATGTGTTTTAAGACCTCGCATCAAAATGTCTGATGCTTGATTGAATTCTCTATTCCACAGCGCGACTTGGAAGAAAAATACAACTTTTGGACAATAGATACGTTTCGGTCTTTATAAAGTTAACAAACATCAGGGAACCAGTTTTGACTCTGATTTTTTTTAAGAATAGTTTATCCTCATCTATTCCTCAATGATTCCCCCTCCCCCTCCCAAACTGGGAAAATTGATTATACCATCAGCAAGGGAAATCCTGAACAAATGAAATGTCAGCGGTCGACGAACTCCATACCTCCTGGAGAACATACATCACTTCCGCCAAAGCTGACATTTTTTACGTTTTTTCCCTCCATCAAAGATGTGTTTTGGCAAAGTGTAAACACTTTCATATTTCATTCCTCTCTCACAGCTTTCCGTGAACTGGGTGCAAGTGACGTCACACAAATACACTCTATATAGAAGCCGGCCCCCCGTGTCCAAAGCATGAGGAGCGAGAAGGGGAGAGAAAATGGGGGTAAAATAACAAGTGGAATGCCTCTCGCAGCGGGGATAAAGAAAAGTGTGTTAGGAAATAGCATGAGAGAGGGGGATGGAAAGAGATGGGGGAGGGGGAGACGGAGCTGGTAAATGCCCGATTCACACGTAATGCTCACCAAGAGCTTTAACACAAGAAACCAGAAGAACTGACTTCAGGGAATCATTAGACTTTCAAAACGGCACACAAATTAATGATTTATTTTTAATCTAGTCATATTTTTGTGGCTATTATCGCTTGCATTGCAGCAGGTTTAAATAGAACTTGTAAAGTAATGTGCATTAGAAATTTGTCAACTGCTATTCATTATTACATGAATATTCTACTAGTTCTAGCTGTTAAGTAGATTTGCTGTAATCTATTCTGGGAATCAATATTAATGTGTTTCTCACCTATAATAGTAAAAGACTGAAACTTGAAAAAAAATAAACTGGAAACTTGAAACTTACTGAATCGGTCATGCTAAGGTATGTCAGTTCTGTTTAGAAGATGCCACATGGGCATTCAATAAACCAAATTCGTTTGTAAGCAGAATTTTCGTGAAACAAAATGCCCGGTTGAATACAGAAATTGAAAGTTATTTGAATCATTTGCTCTGCATCTCACAACTATCCCAGACATAGATTGAAACAAGTACAAAGTTATTATGACATCAATTATTCACGTTATTCTCACAACAGTAACAACACAGCCCATTAAAGAGTGATAAGGATAAATCACACAGGAATACTCGCTGCATGATGTCGGGCAAAATACGTAAGCAAGAGTGCTTCGCCATTTTTCGCAAACGCTTTGCATCAAATTCTCTTCAACAATGTTCAATGTCATTATAGCATTCTATTTCACTCATCATCTGCGATAGTTGATCAAATCATGACAATAATATACGGATTTGCTACCGAGTGACTGATTCAAACGTTTTGTGTCTCTATTTGTGACTGACTGATGTCCCTTTTGTGACGTTGCGTCAGTCTCTGGTTTTGGCTGAAATCTAGGTAAGATGTGGACATCTCGTATCGAGACTTTCGATACGAGACTTTGCGCGAGATTTGTCTTTTATCTAATGATATGATCAATTCGCGTATATAACTTGACCTGTTTGACTGGGCCCAGTATGTAATGAGATTACTTTCTTCTTTAAGGTCACGTGTATCTACCGGCATGAAATTAATTCCAGTTGATACAGGTTCAGGGGTAAGCCACGAGAGCTTTTCTATCTGCAGCCTTCGGTGTACTCATTTAGAGGAAACATGGCGAATGTTGATCCATAACTCTTGATAACCTTACATACTCAAAGTAGCAATTAACGGGACATGTAGGATATCGAATTGCGATTTTTGATGCTTTCTTGATATCTATCCCCTACGGCGTAGTAACAAATGTATTACTAAGGTGTATGTTCAAAGGAACAGGTCAATGTTTCCGTCAGGGGAATACCTCTTCATCCTGTTATGGTGTCTGTAAGATCGAGAGGGATTTGTAATGAATCCTTCGCTATCATTATATCAATGCAAAGAAGGAAACACACAAAAGACAAAACTCAACTTTAAAATCACTCTGACAACATAACCGGAAATGCGGATATACATGCCGATAATTCACTAAGGGCACATTACACAATTGCAAAATCAGGAATTATGGTACGATTTAAGTACCTTATTTACATTATCAATACAGATTCAAAAGTACTTGGAAAAAGACATAGATAAAAGGAGTATGTGCAATTCATGTGGATTGTGCTGATTTTTACAAGTGACTATTATGATTATGATTTAAGTAATCTTATGAACAAATGGATAGCATAGTTATTTATCAAGTAAAGAATGTTATATGGCTTATCAAACCAAAATCCACTCGAAGAAAAGAACAATTTTTCTTTGAAACACAATCTTGATTTCGTTTTAAACGACATGTTTTTATCTAATTGAAGGTTCGAATCTAAAGAGATTTGCTTATTTTTGTTTACTCAGTCTGCGATGTAGCCACTGTTCGGACCATCATTTTGGTAACCAAAGATCATTTTCTTTTCGAAGAAAAACACTAATTCCTCAGGCGAACACTAAAGACTCGATGTATGAAATGCATTAGCTAATGGCTAAAACATCAACATTCCTAGAAACAAACAAAGACAAAGGGCGTGAAATGGATCTCCAGCGGCGATGCCATTTGAAAAATTACTTAAACATTGTAAGAACTCGATGCTAATGCTACTATCGGGCTTACTATACAGGGTTACATCTTACATTCCTGTGTGTAGATCCTGGGGAAACCAGCGACTGTTTTAAATGGGAGTACGTGTGTGAGTAAGAAATTCAGTCTTCATACTACACGCATTTTTTTCCCCAGCATGTCTCGTTGTCCCTACATTTAATCTCTTCAGAGAAATGCACTGTCAGGGATCTCTGTACGTGAAACAACTTTTTGGGTAGGAGCATCTAAAATAAGTTACCAATGTTCTTGTTCGTTGTTAGTTTTCATTACTCTTGCATGATTTCAATAATAATGATATATGCGTCTGACTCTCTGATAGAAACTTAATGCAACAACAAACAGCTGATTGAAGCTCAGTAGTTATTGTTGTTGTTTGCACAATAAATAAGAGAGCTGGCGTGCAGGGAGGAAAATCATCGGAAATAGATGGGGAAAGGAGACATATTATAACGACATTACACATCGTTCTAGCATAAAACCGTGCATCCAACAAAACGTCAAACCATCCATACGACAGACTTGGTTGCCATGGAAACGAAAATTTTGATTATCCTCATCCCTGCATTCGTTTACAAATCTGTGGCGGCGCGGATTATAAACCATACATGCCACATACCGTGGATGGAGGCATGCATGAAGCGGAAAGCTGAACCTAACGACGCACCTGCGATCTCTGAAGAGGAGCTTAAAGGGAAGGTCACATGTCGGATAGAGACAGTGACATTCAGACACATTATGACGTCACTCTAGCCTACCACCACCTTATTGTAATCTACAGATTTGATATATGCTTAAGTCGATCTCGCGTAAGTAGATGCAATGGCTAAGTCGAAAAAAATTCTACGCCGGATGGATAAAAACGTGTTTTATACTTACGTTTCCATGACATTTGTTCCTGCTACAATCGCTCCTCGTGAAATATCTGCACGCTAAGCCGAACATAAATTCTATCCACAAACATACCCCTAATCCTAATCCTTAATCTTCAAATTAAACCAAAACTCCAAACCTTTTCAAAACCCGTCCTGCAATGATGGGAGAAAATAAGACCGGAGCAATTATCGCTGGAGCAAATGTGTCACCGTTACTTGCATGGTGTAAGTCGAAATCCACGCAAATCGAAGGATTTCCTCCGGTACCCTTGGATTCGATAGGTGTATATACACAATATGTATAATATTACATATATTCTTTCTTCTATTCCTATCAAAGACAGACATGACACTCTTTAGATGTTGCTTCCTGACTACCCTTACTCCTGCGATTGAAAACGGACTGAATAGCAGCAAAACAAGAAAAACAACCTATACATTACGAAACGAAACAAACAGAACTCGTAATCACAGAACATGATCATGGCGACTGATTTCGAGATTGAAATTTGCTATGACATTCTACGGGGTCATCATATTTCGCAGCAACTGACTGTATTTCAATACGTCTGGATGTTGGGAAAACTAAAAAGAATAAAAAAAGACAGGAATTTCGATACGTTACTTGTCTTTGATTGATTTGAATATTTGCAAATTCTGAGAGAGCTAACGAAAGATTGTTGTCTATCTACTTATTTCTAAAACTGTTTCCGAGCTAATCAATCGAATAACATGTGAGTATTGAACAGCATTTTGAACACTAACTGTTATATTGACATCATATTGACAACCTTTTGGGAACAGGAACCAAAACGAGTTCCATTTTTAATCGCCATTGACGTCCATGGACCTATTCAGAATATACTATACAGCCTTATAAGTTCTTAGAATACCTTTTTTTTAAATACAAAGTACTGCTTAGAATATCTTACGATATTGCAAAGTTCAAAGTCTATGAAGAGAATACTACTCTGTTTAAACGTTTCACGTGATACTGGAAAGGGGGAAAAGGAAACAGCAGAATCGCATTTCTTGCCTCCGAGTTAGAATCAATTGTGGGAGAAGATCAGCGATACGACAGTTGCTTTGCTATTGGTGAATCATTGTTAGCAAACTTCATTTCTGAACCGCTTTGCCTGATTACTAATGAATATAGGGAAATGAGGATCTGCATGACAGCATGGTGTGACTGGTGATTGATGACTGAAGTGTTCAACCTTAATTAGGACTATTTCCAAGAATGGTGGACAATATTTGATAATGATTCCCATGACAGTACAATGAATCTGACATTATCATATATTCTTAGAGATAAAAATACGTATGACAAAATGCGCACAGGTAGATCCGTAAGAACCATCACGTTTTCAATTTTGTTAATCATGTTAATCATCAACTGCAACCCAACGCCATCTTCTTAGTCCGCAGGACAGCCCCAAAGGGCCTTCTAGTTTTGTTTTGCTTGTTCTTTTATTCACATCTGTATTTTTTTTCACATGATATATTCCGCACATTCACTTATTTGCTGAGCACTTCTTTGATTCTCCTTGCATACTATCACATTCTAATTTGGTAAGGCTACCCTATCTAGGCTACAACATAGGCGCATAGAGAACCACTATAGCAAACAGGTCGACGCTGACTGGTAGGAAAGGGTGATAAATTTTCTCTCCTCCTGGCAACGTTGGGCGTATAGTCGGCACTTACTCGAGCTTCCAGAGATCATTTCTCACCCGCGTTTTTGCCAGTCGTTATGTGGGTCTTGGGATTTACCCGAGATAAGATTGAGTCACGGTTTCTCCTTCCGTGCATGAATCCTTACTTCCGTATTGACATACGATGCAGATTGAAAGTGAACTCTTCCCTCGTAACAACTCACATAAAAAAAAAACAAGTTGATAAAGCAGCAGTGCAATCTGTAAACACGAAGGTGTAAAAATCGCCGCACTCATTAAATAATTTAGTTACATATTACACGAGTTGCATTTCTTCTGTCTTCAAATCAGTTATACAAGTTCAGGGACTGCCCAGCTGAACAAAAAACTGGGTTGTTTAGTCCTATTAAGCAAACATTCAGTCTTGATACACGACTTAATACGACAGGGACGGAGAATGATGTCAGGATTTTTACACAGAGATGAATGACACCTATTACAGCAGCAGAACGAATATCATCACTCGTTTAGACAGACCCGAGACTTCATTCTCTCTCTGTTTGCAGATGATGTCACCTTTCATGTCATTTGGGAAAAGAATGACCTAAACTTGAACATCCGATTCCTCATGCCACTGGTTGATACCCTGTGGTTGACGGAACTACCTTACCCCAAGGAACAAAACTTTCTTACTACACTAACAAAACGAGACAATTGATAAGTAGAAGGTGCCAATAAGTCACTCGTCTTATTTGTATAGATATATCTTCCAAACTATCTATGTTGTCGTTTTTCTTTTACAAAGCTTACCGTAAATATTCTCGAACTCCTTGAATTAGATTCTCTATAAATTCAGTATACTGAATTCTCAATCTTATTTCAGATTCGATGTAAAGTGTCGTTTACACACATTGTCCTATCATCTTGACCGAAATTTGATATCTCTACACAAATAAGACTAATCAAAGAAGTGATACATTCTATAAAGATGTTTATTACATCACCTCATCAATGAAATCTCTTCTCGATCTATCAACACGTGTTAATGTATTTCATCATTGGCCTTCTTTAGCCTGCTACCTGAGGATGACAGGAAATTGTGATCACACACACGTTATACACACACTCACGACTTTGCAACAAGTGAATTCGGTCAGACATATACACAGAAAGCATTTGGATTACGAGACGAAGATTTGAGAATGCAGTGCAAATAAAGACTTGATATCCTCACATTTCCGCAGAATTGGAATTATAGTCAAACGCAGACATGCCCGGGAGATATGCGGCCCTATACTTCCCCAAGCAGGCCGGTGATGTACGCAATTACAGCACAGATTGCAGCAGAACTCGTACCATCGTATACTTTGAGGCAACACATGTTTTTCTCATTAGAATCCCTTACCTTCACAAGAAACACTTCTGGTAGCTGGTGATTCCTTGGCTTTGACCTGACAGTGACCTCAAAGCAAACCATCTCCTCCAAAGGAAACGTCAACAAACGATGATCACGTGGACACGTTTGAGGGAGAACCTTGGTTACATTTCATGCTATCAGCAGTAGATAAATCATAGAGTAGACTTAACGACGAACAAAGCCTAACTGCGCGTGTACGGCCTGAACAACCTTATCGCATGGGCGAGAGACTGCTAAGCACGTACTTAGGACTCCAAGCTGTATAAGCAAAGCGTGCGGCGTACGTTCCATGACGACTGTTGCTTTTTCTTTTATGACAGCGAGCAGTTTTGTGACTCGTTTTAAAACTCATTTTATCCATGTTCAGTTTAATTGCTATCTCTTCATTACTATCATCTGATTAGTTTTCTCATGTTCGGTCGGGACAAAATGTGAATGACGATTATGCTTGTAAACTCTCTTATAGTCCCGGGGCAAGTGCATGTAATGACAAATCTCGAGGAATCTCAGAAAGGGAAACATCATTCCATCTGGAGATGGTTACATTATAAGGTTTTGATTATGTTCACACATCTTTCTGAGTTGCTCTAAAACGCTTTCCTTTCGGTAATTCGCTGTCAACAAGGCACCTCTATCTTACATGTGAATATCATTGTTGTATTATTTTGCTAATACTATTTATAGAGCGTGTAAGTTAAAGGAACAATTTGCTCACTAATCTACAGATCAATGAATGAACACGCGTGCTTGTAGACCCCCCCCCCCCCTCCTAAAAAGAAAGACACCAACAAACAAGAAAAATCCGTGTCCATGTAACCATCGGGGGAATTTACCTCCTGAAACCAGGGCAGTAGAACCACAAAACACGTGAAAGCACACAATAATAATACTAGCATTTATGTGTGGACGTACAAGACAGGTCTCGTATACAACACGCGCTTATGACGCACATGCATATACACATCAATACGTACTTGCATACATCAAGTATACAATCGCATACTTAGTATAGATAGAAACAAGATCTTTCAAAGCTGAATTTTGGGGGTTTAAGAATTAAGCCTACTTGACCTCTAGATGTAATTACAGCCAATCGTTTTCCTAGTTGACCTGCCTACTTGGTTCAATTAAATTTTCATTTGAGGTGCAGTGAGGTTCGCTGCGGCAATTACACGAAACCTTAAAGGTATAGCTTAGCCCCATGTACGTACTCCAAACTCCCAACTCATTTTCTCAAAATACACGTATAACATTGGATAGTGTGCTAGTAGATCTGAAACGTCCGTATGAATCACATGCCTTTAGTAGTACAAAGTGATGTCCGTGCTGGCGAAGAAGAAAAGAGATTAAAATTACCTGAAATTGAGCAACATTAAGACGAGAAATTAAGAATGACATATGTTGAAAGATAAACAACTTATACGCAAGATTATAATGATAGAAATGTTTAACAAATGTTAAACTACCATGTTGTATTATTCGGCATTCGTAACTTTTGTTTTTAAGGTATGGCTATGATGGTGGTAATGCAAATATCGCACTGATGATATACGTGTTGATAAAAACAGATGATGATAACGAAATGAGAAAAGAATCCACTTTCTTCTAAAGACTCCTATCGAATTTAAGATGAAAGGGTCGACAGTCAAATTAAATGGTGAAAACACAAAGATTAATTGAACCTATTGTAAATAATTTTCCTCCTTGTCATATCGCCATTGGTCTTGGTCACATAATCTTTTGATTGTGAAATATTAGCATTTGAAGCCACATGTTTAGACGATCCTCATGTCCGAACGTGAAGGGCATAGTTGCACGAGTATATACAATCCAAAGGTTGAGCAGTCCTATCCAATAGTAACATACGTGAGACGTGAGCTCTTTTCACTCACTCTATCAATTAATAGGCGACGGGCAAATGACGGGCGAGATGCTTCAACTCCCAAGGACGACAGACAGACAGACAGACAGACAGACAGACGGAAAAACAGAGAGACCGACAGGCAGACAAGACAGACAGCGAGGCAGACATACGGATGAAAAGAAAGACATCCGTGTAGCAAGTTAATAGATGATAGATAATGAGAATAAACCAGGAGATGGGAAGGAGACAAAGAAATGTATCGATCCCAAATCATCAATATCAGAATTTCTGGATTGCCATAAAAGGCCAAAATGTTTCTCTGCGTTTGAAAACAATTCAGATCTATATAAGTGACGTAAGATCTTACCCAATACTCTGCCCACTGTTTTAAGTTTCTGCTTAGTTTGTTGATTTGTGATTACAGCCAGTTTAAAGGGATCATCATGTACACGTACCCATTTTTCTCCTCCTCCTCCTCCTCCTCCTCCTCCTTTCCCCATTCCCTTTCATCATCATCATCATAATTATCACCATCATCATCATCATCATCATCACCACCACCACCACCATCACCACCACCATTGTATCATCACTCGTTATTGGGTTGAAAGCGCTCTTTGATGTTCATGAGATATACAGATGACAAGGAAATGTTGTTAACCCTGAAATTAGCTCTTTTATTCTGCCACCCCTCTGCCTCCAACCGTACCTCGCAAAGTCGAGAAATATGAGTGCACTTCGGCACCTCAAAGTGCGCCAGCATACATGAGAGAATTTGCATACATACTAGTAATATCCTATTCTATTGTGTGCCCTGGAGAGTCGGGGATCTATACCTTAAGTGTAAAATGAGTTACCTGTCGCTGTGCATTATTGCGACCTTTGCTCAGTAAGAGAAGGCGGTACGGATTAATGGCTGCCATAACCGGGAGTCGAATGACTGATACCTCGCCCGCATGGGAGGACGCATCAGGAATTGAGCAGACGTTACCATGGTAACCCCGAACGAGTGTACTCAAGCTTCACGCAACTGATATCTTGTTTTGAAAATTAAAACCGTCGGCGAATTAAGTCACTGTGCCTTCTTGGTATTCTCTCAGAAAACGCAAAAGGAAATTTCCTTGTTGTAGAATAAAAGAGATATCTTGTCTGTGAACACTGTCTTCCTACTGTAATCCCGTCTTTATTCTAATCAGGGAGGTGTTTCCACCTCTCTGTTCTAAGACTGGAATCTTTGATGCAATTTTACAGACATTGTCTAGACTGCCAGATATTAAATACCACAAATTGTTGAATATTATCATGGTAATTGCAATAAACACGCTTTTCTATGAGACAGTTATTGTAATGATAATATATGTTTGTGAAAATTTAAAAGACACTCCCAGCAGCAGAAGAAAAAAAAAACACATGGTATTAAGTATGTTCAACTGTTCAACTTGACTTAACTGGTGACGAATCTAGTAATCCAGGATCGACTACAATTATTTCAACATTTTCAAATTACAATGTTCATCTTTGTCAAGTAATAATGAATGTGCAATGTTATCAGTATGTATCATTATACATGCGCAGGAACTATTTACGTAACAACTCAGGAGGGGCTTTGCCTGAGTCTACCAGAATAACTGATGATGACAAACATGGAGAAAATATTAATATTTTATGAAAACGTTGATCATCTATTCTTGCATAAGAGCTTCCGCGCGTGTACATCAGAACAAGATGAAGGAAAAAATATAAAACTCTGTAAAGATATATGTACTTGATATCCCTTATGGTAAGAGAATAAACTATACGAAAATGCATTCACGTGTACCCATGCACTACAATAATTTACATAAAGGCTACATACATTTTCGCGGCAAATCCTCGTAAATCTGTTTGTCCTTCTATGAAAGTAGACTTTCAGTTGCATTTTTACGGACATTAATATTCGTTCTTAGGCTACAAGTCCGTTAGTCGTCCATGGAGATGAAACCAGCCATGATACAGTATAGATAGTTTGTTGCCGGCTGGGCATTAAATAGAAGTGGTATAGATTCTATCGCACGACAAGAACCAGTGCAGCTGACAGAATACTTTTTTAATACCGAACGTATGAGGGCGCTATCATAGCCTTACTATCTATCAACCCGCTCTGAGCCTTACGCTCTCGATCATTCATTTTCCGTCGGATCTTTTTGGTTTTACAACAGCATTTATGTGTGTTTTAGCATGATGGATAAAGGTCCGAGGACAGACTGTAGGATCGGAGCACAAAACACAATTACACACATACATAGATATACTTATTTACAAAATAATTATTGTTGTGTTTATGGTACTACTCTAGTAGACCGGGGAAAAGACCTTTGAATCATGTTTTAAGCTCTTTTATGCAACACTGAACGCGCACTTCATCAGCATTGTCAGTTAATGCGGACAACAATAACTGCTGTTGCATCCGTTTTCTAAAACAATGACCACGATGTTGTTAGCTCTTCACCTCTCGAAATCAAAATTGGTGTGTTACGTTGAAGATGATTTAAAGCAACAAATGAAACTACCATTTCCTTTGTCCTTATCACTGCGTAGTTTCAGGAAAATGACATCGATCATAAATTTCGCACCTTCATGGTCTACTCTCTTTACCAATGCCATGGTTGTCATGATGACCGCAGTGATTGAAAGTATTACATCTCCCTCTTTTGTTCCCGGGCCGGGCAAACTGCATTGTCATGCAGCACGTGTCAGTTCAACGTCGGGGTAAGATAATAGCAAAGACTGCAACTGTGGATGCCCAAATATCATTTACAGATGACTCAAATAAACAAGTCTCTCTCATCAAGAATCGACGAACAATAATATCCCAAAGACTTCCTTTTCTTTCCTTGGTGTTCTTAGATATCTCAATTACATTTTGGAGGGCATACTCCGACATAGAGAATTTCGGATATTTTGACATGCAAACCTTGATGGATCCCCGCACCGTAAGTTCGATAACCTTTCCCCTTAAGAAACACAAACAGTGAAAAGCTGTTATTTTTTTTTTTTTTTGGGGGGGGGGGCAAATATCATGACCATTTTAATGCATGGCGAAAGATCTCATGTTCTTCTGTGTTATTGGCTAATCATCCTGCTAATCATTTAAATCGATTTGGGTGTCTGGAACATGACGAATAAGGACGCCTTGCAAACCACTTCATAGTCAAAGTACTGAACAATGTTTCCTAGGCCTCTGCAATACTCATTGTAATACCCAAACTTTCGTATTACATCTTCTTCTTCTCCTTCTTCTTCTTTCTTCTTCCTTCTTCTTTCTTCTTCCTGTTCTCTTTCTTCTGCGTCTTCCTTTTTTTCGTTTTTCTGTCTTTCTTTCTTTCACAAATTTGGGTTTTTAGTATTCGTCCGTAGAGTCTTCCTGTCATACGGGGTTAAAAGAGTGAGACCAGGGAGGTGCTAGAGAAGGAGAGACAACTACTGCTCTCCTTTGAAGTCATGCGTGGCACCGCCGAGAAGTTATGCGTTCAACTACAGGTGTTACCCATGTGCTTTGACAAAAGAGAGCATCAATAATCGGGACTAGCGCTCTCACATCTAGAAATACTTGACCCAACTGCAATTCGCTCTCTCTTTCAATGTGATGGCAACAATGAATTTGTGTACCTTGAATTGGAGCAGCGAATCAAAATGCAGTGTAAAACTAACAATTTTAACACCAAATAGTTTAAAAGCACGCTGGAACAAGCTTTAGCGGAGTACTTCATTTGAAAGATCAAAATATCCCAGAATAAAAGATAGAAAACTAACATGCGGAAATGTGCGCATTATAGAAAAATATCAGGTTTTTAAGAGGGCCTAATTTTCATTTCATTTCGATTTGCACATTACGAAGAAACTAGAAATACATGTTTATAATATTGAATTCTTTCCTAAACTATTCTAAATCAATTCGAGTATTTCATTAAAAATTTTACGGTGAAATAAAGCTTGTAATTCAACGAAAGGTGAAATGCGTTCTTCGTCTCCGAACTTCGTCTTGCAACTAGAGCGGTGCCGAGCATGACTTCAAAGCGCAGTGGAATGCTAGACATCCCATTGTAACGCCTTGAACCCAAACATGTGTTTGCATGAATTATGAAGAGTTGCCACTCCATCTCCCTTGTAACACCTCCCTGGTGAGACACTGTTTCACATGGCACAGTCTGAAGTTGTCCCGCCCTGAAATGTTGTGAGACTATAGCTGGCGTAATTCTACATTGTGACGTTGATGACACAAGCCTTTCGTGCCTCTTTAATGCGACTCCAATCATCCGATTGTCGTGTCTTTAAAACCAGGCGAGCGTTGCGAATTACCTGACCTCGACAGCACAGTACTTTTAATACAAGACAAGGCAAGACACACCAAAGGCTTGTCTCCTATGAGCGCCTTTACAAGAACCCCAACCCCATTATTCCTGTAATCACGCCCGTATTGCTTGTCAGTATAGAAGTAGTATAGTAAGTAGCATTTAAAGCTCGACACATATATTCTTCCGGAAAAAGGAAGAAAGAATCAAAGAAGAACACTAGCTATTGATACAAGGTATAACTTTGTTGACTAAATAATGCTGAAGGTCAAATCTGATATGAAGTAAAATCCCATCTACAGATCTAATTATACAAGAGATATACGCACCAAGACAAGACATAAACTTTGTTATACATGATTAATTGATTTTATAATCATAATAGAAATGAAGATTAGAATAGCATTGAACATAACCGACAGCCATGAAAAGAATCAATAGGATTGACAGCTTTATATTAGAAGTTTTGAGTCTACGTTACGAATCCCTATTGTCTCCAGCTACATAGGCCCTATGATATACCAAACACCACAAGTTGTTTAGTGAATGATACAATAGTAATTTTAGAGATAAGTTATTAACTTATCATCTTTCTATTACAAACACTTCCAGCTGCATGGGTTATGATGTTATATAGCCTTGCTTCTAATGCATATAAAGCATTGTAGACCTATGGTATAGTTATAGACCTATGGTATTGAAGGCATATCTACATCATTATTGTGTGTACTGCAACGTTGGGTTTGTTGTTACAACTGTGTATTTTGTACACTGACTATGACTGATGAACTAAATAACATAGTCTGGTTCACAGAATAAGCCACTTACATGACATTATGTCCAGCACTGTGACAAGAGGGTCTTCATATATCTTCACTCAGTACCTTGCAGAGCCTTCTTGGAATATCATGATCTGTCGTCTCTAGTAGAATGAATATAATCTGGCTTGCTCAGTGACATTTAAGAAATTATGGAAGTCTATAACTCCAGCTGTGCCTCATGCTGTTGTTTTGCCTACCTTTACTGATCTGTCTGAATCTTCAACCGGCTCACTTCTGCTTAGACATCATGTTTGATTAGCAGCTGAACAAAGGGACAAAAGTATCAAAATATCGTACACATGTAGGTGTGATCTCATGCAAACTGGTCCGTTTTGTCAACGCATATAGCTGTAACACACGCATGAATTCTAAATAGTTTGTGTTTCCTCAAGCGAATCTGGGTTACTCCGATCGGCCAGGAGTTTTCCTCTTGTTCGAATGAACGCGAAGAGCCAGACACACTATGTAGAGGAGAACAATAACCGTGTAAATACACTATCAAAACAGCCACAAAACGTAGGGCACTTTATATCTTTTTGTTTACAGGAGGCAAATTTCATTGTACCAAAATGGACACAGGAGTTTTTGTAAAGTGCGTACAAAAATAAACCAGTTTTACAAAGGGGTCAAGCTAAGGGATGCTTCTCTCCACCCATGTGCTGTGGAATCGTTAGGTTGGACTATGTTGACAATATTGCAATTCTACAGGTTACAAAGCGTGCAAATTTCACAAGCTTGATACTGTAACTCCAATAAGTTTTGTGCCTCTCATAGACAATGATAAGCAGGTGGAAATGGATTCTAACCCTTTATTAAATATACTTGTATTGTGTCATTTCATGTTGATTTTTTTTTCAAATTTTAGTAGAACACGTCAGTGACATTAACGAGTCAGAATGATAGCCGACTGCTATATGACTTTTAGCAAAATGTCTTTTCTTGTTCCAGTAGACTCTTATGTTTGTAGTAAATTCAAACAAACGATTCAGGAGTGATTCCATTCACATAAATAGGATATAAGATACTATAGACTAATGGAATGTCATAAATGAACATATTCTGTACGAGACAGTGATATTAGCCCTATTCACATTTGTGGAGGATGTCATCTACTTGTAACCTACCATAAAACCCATGGAATGTGTATAAAAACAAATATCTTTTTCAACCATGACCTGGCCTTTAAACTATGAACATAAAATAAGAGAGATTGGATTCAAACCGCAAAAGAATTGCATGTGCTTGTGTACAAAAAGGGGCTTGTCCGGGAGTCGAACCCGGGACCTCTCGCACCCGAAGCGAGAATCATACCACTAGACCAACAAGCCGAACGTGCCTACACATCTGCATACTTAGTAGCTGAATGTCTGTTTAAAAATGTGTGCCGTTGGTATAGGTTGCACCATTCATAAGAATGATTGGAAATAACATACTCTCATAAACTCAGCTGTCATCATCGCTATTATTCATTATTTCATCGCTGATTTCCTTTACGTCAAAGCTATAACCTGACACATTCCTATTAATCCGAAATCTAATCACAGAGAACTAGAAGAATTAATTATTCGTGAAAATATCTCTGCTTATTTTTTTTTTTATTCGCTATGAATCCGGGGAAAAAAAAAAAACTTACTCCCAGTCCCTTAAGCGACACCAATAAGTTAGCAGTAAATTATTATTATTTTTTTTTTAAGTTTTATCATGTGTGATACAGGGAGAGCAAAAAGACAACAAAATTATCTCTCGGGCTTGTCCGGGAATTGAACCCGGGGCCTCTCGCACCCAAAGCGAGAATCATGCCACTAGACCAACAAGCCGGACACGTTTGATATTGGGCAACAGCACAATATAATTATCACTCTTCATGGAATAAGTTGTGATAAGCGAAGCTACGTGGCACATAAAAGTGTGTGTACAATGTAATTGGAGAGTTTATCCAGGCTGATGCTGATTGTGATGTTTGCTGAACTAGTTTATACTTGTGTCCTAAAGGCGCATGCTCAGGGAAGCGTAATTCGTACAAGAGCGCGGTGTCCCGTTTAAGATCCGTAATATCAAAATTCGTAAGAATCATTAATTTCCTCTCGTATGTTTCGCTGTACAGAAATAACCGCTAGAAACAGGAACTTGGATAATAAATGATCATCAGAGTTAGCTGTTAAAAGAGCTAACCGATGGGGAAGTTTAAAGCAAGAAAAAGAAATCCGACGAAACACTTTGTTGACTAATCAACTGTTAATGAGATGACTTGAATTGGTTGACAGGAAGTGAGACCTTCCGAGAGTGACAGATTGCTTACACGACCGCCTGAACTTTGTACTGTGATGTCGATCATTTTTCGCTACCTGCCTTGTAAGAAGTGGGTTTGCCACGTGTTAGATTTATTAGATGAGAGCTATACATTTCAATGGCAAAGGGTTAATAGGGAGTATTTATTCACGGGTCGTCATGGATTGATTTTAAGATTCAATCATGGGAATTGTCTGGGCATTGTATGTTGTGATCCTTGCAAGTTCCTAATCTTTGAATACTAGTATGCATTTGTATGTATATGATATATATATGAAGAGTTTAAATTCACCCAATACCACCCCTTCTCCCCCCTTCCCCCAAGATCCAGCTTTAACCTGAGATATTGGCAACTGAAGTTGATGAAAAAACAAAGAAAATCATCAATGATACGTGATGATTACAACAATGTCTTCAAAAATATCTCACTCTATAGTAACGAGAGTAATATCATTGAAATAATTTCATTTTAGTCTGTTCGATGATGAGCTCCCTTAAAAACAGAAAATGGCGTTTATCTGTTTTATATACCATTCAAACTCTTCATATCTAATATCGTTTAATACGTATACATTATGGTTATTATACGCCCATAGGGCCTATTGTTTGATATACTCTTGAAGTGAGTGAGATTAATGATGAAATGAAACAGGATGAAATATGAATGATAAGTACATGAACAGAGCTTCCTAAAATATGCTTTATATTTCCCTAAAAGATATTTTGTGAACCTTACAGGGGCTTTGCAAGAAACAATCATCTTATTTAAATCCCTCTGTCAAAACCAATGCAAACTATTATGCAAACCAATATTCCTGAAAGGTATATGGAACAGTTAACAGTTCTGCGTGTAGCATATAAACTGAGTGATTGCGCCATGTGGTCATCATCTCGAAGGCAGGGCGTGTCTTGGTACCAATCTTTCTGGCGCATGTGTCTGACGCCAGATCTACTCAAGATCTTGATGTCCACTGTTTAAGAGCAAAAGTAATACATGTAATGACAATTACAAACGGTGATAATACGATAAGAACGATGGCAAAAACAATGTTGATGTTGATAATAATCATAAAAACCATATATCGATGATGTTAGGGAATTTAGGTAATATCAGCTATACTAACCTCTTCACTGTTTGACAGCTAAGTGGTAAGACGTCATTCATGCGGTCATTACACCCTAATTGCGTCATTGTCGGCAGTTCCGGCGCGGCCGACAACATGTACTAGAATATTTGAACTCCGTGAGGGCGCTGTGCAGGCTTGTTGGTCTAGTGGTATGATTCTCGCTTAGGGTGCGAGAGGTCCCGGGTTCAATTCCCGGACAAGCCCCAAGATATTTTTTGTTTCTCCCCCACCCCTGGTTTTGTTTTGTTTTTTGTTTTGTTTTTTTCTTTTTTTTAATTTGCTTGTCAGCTGAAGAAACTCGGAAATGGTAGGGAAGAGATGAACTGGGGACCTTTTTTCTTTTTTGCTTGTTAGCTCATGAAACCCGGAAGTGCCCCCCCCCCCCCCCGGAAAACGCTCCGCCGGCCCTGGAACTAGTGTCAAAAGCAGCAGCAGTAGTAGAAGTATAAGTAGTAAAGCGGGAGTATAGCATCGGCGGTTGTAGAAGTAATTGGAGCAGTCACTGTAGGTGGGCATTTTTTTTTTAATTAGAAGTCTCGGTACTGGTGACAAATTATGTAATGTTAGTTAGCCTGCTGGTTTGATTGTCGCTCAGACTTGGAGCCAAGGAGGATGGTGTTTGACACCCAGGAGATCCAAGATGGTACTCAGTTTCAGTTTCAGTTTATTTCCACAGTTCAGGTAAAAACATATAAATACACAATCAATCAGTTCTAACACATACATATACAAACCAAAAATTATTTTGGATAAATACATAATCACAGTTAAAAGTTAAAAAGTGTGTGTTCCAGATTGACATTACAATTAAAATAAATGGTGGAGGAAAATGAATCAGCAGTAGGCCATTGGCCTTTCGAGGCTGATCCCCTGATCTTCCTAATCGCATATAAACGAAGTAGGCTTGTCTGTTCTGAAAGAAGCAAAATGATACATTATCTTCTATCTTCCTCTCTGTTTTATTCGTCTCTTAACATTTATCCATTTGGCTACTTACTTTTCCTTTCATTTTACATCTTCATCTAAAAAGAAGAAAAAAAAAGCTTTGCATTATTTTTACTTCTTATACGGCCAGTCAAAACTACAAAAGAATGGGCTTGTCCGGGAGTCGAACCCGGGGCCTCTCGCACCCGAAGCGAGAATCATACCACTAGACCAACAAGCCGCCGCATTTCCCACCAGAAATATCAAAAGTCACATAGAGTTGTTCTATCCAATGGAAGTCCTTTCTAGATGACATCGGATTGCACAATGATTGGGTGTTTACTGGTGACACGATAAAACATTTCCTATCACGCCGTTTGATAACGGAATTAACATTTTCAGATGTCATACATGACATTCTTATGTATTTTCTGTATCATTCTGTATTATCCAAACATTATCATTCTCACAGAAAATCATGGCAAATAAAAAACAAAGCAAAAACAAAACAAAACTGATGTGTACCCAGTTTAATTATAAATAGGAGTTCTCGTCTGTGTCGAACTTAATTAATCATTTCATGACTAAGAAAAAAGAAAAAAAAAGATATTTGGTAGATCCAATGGCAGGCATTAACACAAACACGGCCTGTGAATAGATTTAATCTGGAGGATTGTTTTATCACTTTTTACATATTTTTTTTTCTTTTTTATGCGACATCACGTCACTGAAAACCTATGTAAGATAAGATGGATCTTGAATACGGCGGGGGAGGGGGGGGGGGGGGGGTGGAGATTATATGAGTGGTCCCAAGATGGGTGAAGCCCGGCCATGAGTATTATACTGTATTTCTGTAGCTACGTCATTTTCGTCTCATTAAATGATAATGTTGTCGAAAGTTAAGTCTCCAAAATCGGGAATCTGTAAACCTGTCAGGGTATCCATGATAATGTTCTGAGTGATAGATTGCCAATAAGAAAAATACATGTACATATTGTACTTGGAGAAGATAATACCCGATGGCCTGTACGCCTTAGATGGATAGATAGATCAAAGATAGTAAGATAGACAGATAGATAGATTGATAGAATAGATAGATAGATAGATAGATAGATAGATAGATAGATGTAGATGGAAAGATAGATATAGATATAAAGATAGATAGACGAGGGCCTATTGGTTCCCAACAAATTACCTTACCTTAGTTGTAAATACAATTCCATTTCAAAATGAAATCTTGAATTAAAGGCTATAGTTGCATATAAAAGTTATGAGCGAGGTTTGAATTGACCGAGTTTGGATATCAAAAGAGTGTCTGAAACCTGTGATAAAATAAAATCCTCATTTATAGAGGTAAACGGATCTTATAGCTTCGACATCGGCCATGTTTATTATTACCCTACTGGAAGTACAATGAATATTAAAGTATAGACAACGAAGAAGAAGAAGAAGAAGAAGAAGAAGAAGAAGAAGAGGAAGAAGAAGAAGAAGAAGAAGAAGAAGAAGAAGAAGAAGAAGAAGAAGATGATGATGATTAGGATATGAAGATGAAAATGAAGAAGAAAACGGCCAGGAAGGATCGTCAGAAAGAAAAAAAAAACAGAAAGAGAGAAAGGGACCCAGGAGAAAAAAACAAAAACAAAAAACGAGGACGAGTAAAAAGATGAATACATGTACTAGTATAGAAAATTAGGAGAGATGGGGAGGAAAGGAGAGCAAGGAGAGAGAAATAGAGAGTATTTTACAGAAACTCTTTGTCATTACATGTATTCTTGGGACACTAAACTTTAAATAAAGGCGACGAGTACTGGTGTTACAATGTACATGATTAATACAATCTACAATTTAGTTTCCTTCTTTTTTCTACTTACCACTACGGTACAAAAATGAATGCATTCGTAAAAAGCCCAATAGCCCGATATGCATGCGCATGCATGCAACGTACTGTACGTGATGATCAAATTACAGAGGTAAAAGGTTACGTTTACACCGTTGTTCGAGCGCGTTGGTGGAAATGAAAAGACAACCTATTCAAGAATAGAGTCCAAACCGTCTTCATCGTAAGTCAGAGGTGAGTATTTTTTAGTTCATTTCGTAGGTATTCTCAATATATTATAACTACATAAAGACGTAAATAAATGGCCGAAGGAAACGTTGGAAACATAGGTTTTGCCCGTTTACAGAACAACGTTCGATACGTTGAGCCTCGGCCTACAGTCAATTGTTCATTCGGTGGCCGCGTTTTAGACTGAGCTGCGTTAGTTGCTACGCTCACAATAAGGCCAACGTAACGCCTTGTTATCACGTTTATAGCAGAAGAGAAAGAATCCTCACCTCAAGCAAGCAATACTATACTATACCATCATATTCTATCGACATTATCAAAGAATTTTGCTGTCGAAGAGATCTTTGTTCAGTGTTGTTCTGGCAATATACAGTACGTAGGTCTAGTCTAGTCGGTCACCAGTCGCAGGGCCATGCCCATGATGGACATGGGCTTTCAATACAGTCAGCAGTAACACTAACACTCAACAGTGTAGATCTATGCTGTAACCAACTGTTAACGTTTAATAATACATTTTTCATTTCACACAAGGCAGTGACAACATAAGAAGTTCGGGTTACCTGTGTAACGTTGATTATCATTAAGTCGCCACTACCTAAAGTCGCCATCAGACATTCACGTCGCATGTACATCCATAACACGTGCATGCCGTGATCGGAGATCAGCTAGGGCGACGGATTTTCATCGCTCTCAAAAGATATTCCTAATTCACCTTTTTCCTCCATAAAAACACAAATTATAATCTGAATGTATTTTGCCATATGCAACAGGTCACAAAACCATTTTTAATGCTAGAATGTTTTTTATTTCGAATGGATTTCAGGTGGCAGATTAACAAAGTTTTTCAAACGCGATGATGCACAATGCATCCTGGTCCTACATTGTTTGAAGTGTGTGAAAACACATGCGCTAATAACTAGTATAGACGCTTCTAATACGTGTCGCGCTATGGGCGGCAAACTAATTCAGTGCCTATCGTTATTTCGCCCCCCTGGAGTGCATAGGAAATACACACAAGTGGCGACTATATGGTAATTGACGTTTTTTATTAAATTGTATTTTGAAATTCCTGTACCATACCATACTGCAGTATGGTAAGGGTGCCACGTTACCACGTATCGGCAGGGTACCTTACCATCGGCACCCTGCGTATCCTTTTAAGCCGCGCAAAGAAAATGCATTGCACGCACTAAAATGGCATTATTTCACTACGGAGATTCAGAATCAACAGGACGGTCACGATATTTGAAACTGCAGTATTTATGGCATATTGGAGGCAAAACGTGGGCTACTTTGTTTTATACTTTGGGAATAAATAGGCTGCAGATCCTTGGGGTGACAATAAGTGGTACCCTCAATCATACATCATGGATGTATTTACTGTTTATAAAGAGGTGAATGAATTCTGAATTGTGCCAAAACACACCAGTGATGTATAACGTACAATGTGGACGACTGTGAAACCCCCAACTCCCATGCATGGTATCCCTCGTGGGGTATCCCATGTGCCATACTCCCATGATATGCATGACATTTGCTACTGCTGTACATTGCTTAGCCATGGTGTGCATCAAACACATTCAAATAGTAATTACCTGTTTGTACCAGTGGTGCTGCTGCTCACAAAGTGTTCTGTTAGACTTACAATGTAAGTCAGTTAGTGAATGGGACAGTATGAGTAGAATTCTATACTGTGATCAAATGTTTTGTACACATACCATCACAGCTGCACGCAATGCTAATTTCAGTGCAAATATTACACCAACATACAAGTTGAAGTGTGAGTGGATTTTGTATTACAGACAGCTTGTACATTTGTAGCTACAGTGTTTTGGCTATTGTCATGGAAAAGTTTGGCCAGTTGAAGGTTGTACAATTATTGAATTGAAACATAAACATGCACAGCAACACTTACTGGCAAGTTCTTTTGTCAGCATCACAGTTCTTGCTTCAACAGTAGACATTTTGTATTAGATAACCCAAAATAAAAAAAAAAAACGTGTCACAAACCTGCTTCCATTTAGCAGTCATCTGTCAGATGGTCAATTAAAATGTAAGTTGAATCCCAGGTGTCTGCTGATGGTTGTAACTTGATGGTGCTGAAATAACCCAGAACCTTTATTTCCCCCCCCCCCCCCCTATTTCAGGTATGGCAAGTCCACAGGATCTTGTGCCAGGAGGGACAACCACCCCTACAACTATGTCGCAGCAAACTCCTCCACAGACATCAGCTGTCACACTTGCCACACCTGCCACAACCACAATACCAGCAACTATTGCACCGCAGACCACACCCATCCCATCACCTGCTTCCACCCCAACCCTTGTTGATGGACCCCTCTCTGCACCTGTGCACAAAGTGGCACTCCCCCCACCTCCATCAGGAGGGAGTTTGGTTCCCCCAAGTAGAGTCTCTCCATCACCCAAGCCCAGTGGAGCAAGTCCTCGGAGTTCACCGGCAGGGACTACCAAAGATTCTGAGGGCCAAAGAGTGATAGTTACAACCAGGACTCCTATATTTGTTCGATCTTACACTCCCTCTCAGACGACGCAGTCCAGTCCCAACCAGCCCGCCAGCCCTCGTATCACCGCAGCAACAATACGACCGACACCCACTGGACAGGTAATGCCGACGACGGCCGGACAGCAGTTGCAGCAGGTCCAGCAAGTGCAACATGTCCAGCAAATCCAGCAGGTGCGACCGATCAGTGGTCAGGTGAGGCCAATACGGGGCCATGCCAGATCGATCCAGAGTGCACCGGGCAGGGCCACCCATGTGAATCAGATTCGCGTTATGGCCAATGGACCCATGCGACCTACCACTGCACAGGCCTTGATGCAGGCCAGAGCTCAGATACGTGCCCAGGCCAGGTCTGGTGGTCTTGTCATCAGGGAACAGACTCCGCCCTCCAGGAGCCCACCACAGGCTTCCAGAGGACAGCAACCCAGAATCCGCATCCCCATCTCGGCAGCAGGTAGGGGGGTGCAATCCTCCATCATGATGCAAGGAGCACAGGTGCGAGGTCCTTTCTACCCTCATGCTGGCTCTCCAACACTCCTTGCCTACCCGCAGGGTAATACCCGGTTACAAGCAGCTCTCAGCGGCAACCATGTCGCATCTTCACGCGTTACTATGACAACCACTGGGCAGTTGATTGTCCAGGCACAAACAAAGCCATCCCCTGGAAATGGACAAATTAGCCCGAGGCTTGCATCCCCCCAAATCAGACATGGTTTGGTGTCACCAACAAGAGCTAGGATGCCTTCCTCTCATTCTGGCCCTTCCCATTCCCACCACAAACCCATCCTCCCGTCTCCGGGGCGCACCATCACCAGCAACCACCAGCTGCTGACTGTGGCTGGACCCCAGCAGAATCTGCACCAGGCTCACCGACCCACTGCTCAAATCAGAGCTCACTTACCTCGAGTATCCCCTCGTCCCACAGGGCCAATCCAAGCACATTCCCACCACAACACCAGTGACCCTACCCTTCACTCTAGTCCTGATGCCACACCCATCAACCTGGTCACATCGCCCAAGGGGTCACCCCAGCTTCAACCAGTGGACATGTCGGCTAAATCTAACCATAGTCCTAGTTCAACAACCATTCCTACCCAGTCCCACATCCAGTCCACACCTCGCTCCTCCTTAAAATCCGAAGGTAGCGACAGTGACACCTCTTCCAAGAACAGTCGTTTCAAGGTGACATCGACGGCAGCCGCAACATCCTCCACAAATCCGACCCCAGGGCCGTCTTCATCAGCGAACATCAGTGAACCAATGGATACAGAGGGTGGGGGGTCTGAGGTCACAGAGGCTGTCATTGAAATACCAAAGGAGATCCCAAAGGCTGTAGTCAAACCACACATCCTCACACATGTCATTGATGGCTTCATCATTGAAGAGTCAAAGGAACCATTCCCGGTATGTTACTATGTTTTCTATCATACATCATGCTGACTGATGTCATACACTGTAAGAGGTTTATGTATTTATGTTAAAGTACCTGTTACAATTTGTTTCTTCAACCTCTCATAACAAACAAATACAGGGCACTCCCGTTATAACGAACACAGTTTTAATGAAATTCCAGTTACAACGAAGTAAAGATTCAGGCCGCAACCCATTCTATGTCTTTTATTGTTTATTTGTTCGGTCATAACAAATTTTCAATGTAACGAAAGAAAAATGCCACTCTCGAGGACTTTGTTATGACGGGAGTCCACTGTAGAGTCATATTTGATGAAGCAATGCATTGTACATGTATACCACACTGCTTCATGCTTCCCTATCCTACAAAAGCATATGAGGAGAACCAAGAGTGGAGCATTCTACTTCAGCTGCACTTTATTGATATACATGTACAGTGTAGTCTGGAGAGAGATTACCCTCTTAGTTAGTCATAACATAGTAATGCAAAAATGCTGTTTTTAAAGGGGTCAGGGGAGTTATGAAGAGTTATATTAGGAATGTGAATTTTTGAGGTGTTCGATGGGCTGCATATCTTTTAAATCTGTAGCATGTGTCTTATTTACTCTGTTATCTTTCATTCTTGTATGTCATGAAACAGGTCACATCCGGTATTTTGTCCGAAGCTAATGTGGCCTACAAGAACACTCCACCGCAGAGCAAGAAAAGACCCGGTAAAATTAAGTCTTTATCATCAGTGACCTTGAATAAAATCTGATAATGTGATGATTTTATCATCATGTGATAAAAGTTCTTATCATTTTACATTTGAACCTCCATTATATTGATGTGAGATCGATTGCTCTAAACAGGTCAGTATTATGAAAAGTGATAGTCGTGCTACCTGTAGATTGCAAATCCAAAGAGTTGTCTAAATTGAGTATTGTTGTAAGGCACTGAAATCTGCATGTGAAGATTTGGATGGGTATTTCGACAGAAACTCTTCTGGGATGGGTTGTTTGAAAGTTGATCAGGAGATAATACTTGTACTTTGAGTTATGACATTGAACTTACATGTGTAAATGCCTGTGCAATTTTCTTGAAAATATTTTTGAGCCTACACTTAATACAGCTCCCACTCCCATGCCTTACTTACAACTCATCATTCTCCCGGTAAGCAATGATCATACTTCTGCCACTTTAAATTTTAGTCTTCTAATCTGGCATATCCTAAAATATAAAAGCCTAATCTATGTTCTCACTGACAACGATTCGATAGCATGAAATTCTTAGATCAAGTTTTCATTTTTCCTTCAAACAACAGCGTCTGAGCCAGTCGAGGAAGGTGCTCTGCTGCGATGCGAGTTCTGTGGCAAAATGGACTCGCCACGCAAATTCAAGCGTTCCAAGCGTTTCTGCTCCATGGCCTGTGCCAAGCGCTACAACGTGGGTTGCTCCAAGCGTCTTGGTCTCTTCTCCCCACGCCAGCCAGAGAAGCCAGAAAAGACAAAGTACAAGCTAAAGCTACAGCTGAAGGCAAAGCCACTCAAGGGACAGAGAGGAAAACATGGCCGCCTCAGCTTCAATGTCTCCCAGCCTTGGGTGAGATAAGACTCATGGGTCAAGGGCAATTACTCCGGACCCTTCCCCTGACCTTAACCCTAATCCTAATCCTGAACTGGGGTGGTATTCTGAGGTCGTAATTAATTCTGTAATTAACTTCGTGATTAAGTCATGAAGTTAATAGGCCCTTAATCATGGGCAAAATCGGTATTCTGAGGACGTAATTAAGGTATGATTAAGTCCCCTGTAATTATCTTAGGTCCCTCCCATCTAATTGTTATTCCATCCAATCAGACGCGTTGTTAGAAGCCAAAATGATGATTACACGCGCAAATATGCCCTCAATGCGCGCTCCTCCACGCCCCTGTAATTACAACCCAAGAGCTCCGTGCGCACACTCCGGTATTTGATTACAACCCCTCACCTACGCACGCGAAGATCTCAACCTCTTTGCTCACATAAAATGACAAAATTCCTCGAAGATCGGCTTTTATTTCTTTTTTTCTCTGAATTCTACGGATACCATGATAACAACATTCAACCGCTCCTCGGTTACCGAAGACGGTAATCATCGTTGTGGCAGAGAAAACACGATGTATTGCGTGATATCGGAGTAGTTAATGACACTCTTTGGTATCATTAAGTTTTCCATTAACTTTCATACTTAATTACACCCTCAGAATACCGATTCGTAATTAACTCTGTGATTAAGTCCTCTCAGAGGTGCACGCGCATTGATACGCGCAAACGCGTAGGTCCTTCCCGCCAAAACGCTTGTTGCTATGGTAGTTAATATACCCCCTACTTAATCATGCTCTCAGAATACCAATTCGGTAATTAAGTGCTAATCAGACACTTAATAAGCTCTCAGAATACGGCCCCCTAATCCTAACCCTAATTCAAACTCTAGCCCTAAACCTAACCCTAACCCTAATCTTTACTCTAACCTTATAACTAACCAGTATTTAGCCGGGGGTAATTGCCCCGATACAGTGACTCACAGTTCACTCTAACTTGTGCATGGTTCATTACATAGTATGACTTGCAACTGATACTGAATTACTCCTAATGTACACAAAATACATAAAAAACCTTGGGATATGCATACGCACAAAGGACACTTTATAATTATGTGGTGTGACATCATTTTACCTAAATTAATTTTTACCTAAATGTGTAAATTAATACTAGTGGTCCTTTTCAGGACCACTAGTATTAATTTACACATTTCTCCACAGGTTATTTCTCTTGTCTTCTCTCCTCAGGTCTACACTTTAATCTCATTTTGATTTCTTATTTTTGCTTTTCTCCCACAGGAACCTTTTCAGGACTTAACTGTCCTCAATTTTCCTTTCCATTTTTTTCCTTCTCAGCAGCATTTCATTCTAGGATCCATACTAGCTCCCTCTGATTTACGTCTTGAATTTCAATTTGTTCTTTTCTACTTCTTTTCTTTGTCCCCCCCCCCCCCCACCCCCCCCCCGCCTCTCTCTCTCTCTCCCTTCTATCAACATATTCTCATCTCTCCTCTACTTACCCTTCCTTCGAGGGATTATTCGTCTTTTCTCCATTGATTCCGCATTCCATAGCCACACTGTTCGCCGACTTCGTTTTTCTTCTCTTGGTTTCATGAATTATTACTGCTCTCCCCTATCTCCATGATTCTCCAACATTCAACTCCTTCCTCTTCCTCTTCCCTTCTATTTCATCTTTCCCCTTCTAACGATGTCCGAACATCCTACTTGATTCTCACACTATTCTTCCTTACCACTCTCTGTGTTCCTTTCTCTACCGTCTCCACTAGTGCAACTTCAACCTCTAGCCCATTACTGTCTCCCACTCTTCACTTTCTGCCCTCCTCACAACCCCCATATGTCGCTTCCCTCTTCGTTTCTCCTCTTTCTAGGCTCTTCTGCCAAACAGCGATCTGATTAAGGACTACATACACATGGTGTCACCGCAAATCTTTCTTCCTCATCATTTTACCTATATAAAGTTGGAGATCATAAAGCAAGAAAAATGTGTGTAGAGCCGATTTGGGCTATATAATCTTTATGGTTTTCTAACTTGTTAATTCTTCTTTATAATGCTTTCTGTGTAGAGCACTTTTTATGAATATCAATTTAAAGCTTGACATCTAACAAATTCAGATCTGTTAAATGCCAAATGAAATATTTTTCAGACATTATATGGCTTTTGTGACAAGGCATCACATATTTGTGCTCCCTGAGATGTCCACGGTAGTACGCAACAAATCAGTTAGAAATGCATTTCAAGAAAATCATCACATTTTTCATTATCAATTCTGTTAAACAGCCAAATAACATACACTATAAAAGCATATTCGTCAATTAAGAGCATGTAAAAAGATGCATGAACATGTGTTTCTTCTTGTAGTTCCTGATTTTCTGTACCATTCATTTGTTCAAATATGCATGTAGTTAATGGTGTGTATGAGTCTGTGTGTCAGTGTGTGTGGGAGTGTACACACAAAGTTGTACCATATTTCCTTTCATGTTTTTGTGTGTTATTAATGTGTGGGTGTCTGACGCACTCTCTGGTGTTTGTTAATGTGAGTGTGTGGGTGAGTGTTTGTTTTCTTCCCTGAATCAAGTCCTTCACATGGTGTATTGTATGTCTCGGCAAAGCTGTTAACATGCTTTTTAACATGTCCTCCCTAAGTCTACCTATTGGCTTCTTTGCTCATTGCATTGTGCATCTAAACCACCATACCTACGTGTAGATTTCTGTGCTCATAAACATCAAATTTGGAGTATTTCATACTCGTGAATTTGCTGCAGTTCATGATAGATCTGATAGCAAATGCAATGTAAATACACACAAACTGATCATAGTGATCTTGATATAAAATCTTCCATGTTGGTGTAGATCTACCTATCAGATTCTCTGTCTGACCATTTGACACACAGGAAACCATATATAAAGCCTGCTTTCCCATTCTTATAAAATTGTATTTCACACTCCTGTGATACAAAGTGTATGGTTGTGACTCACAGGTATTCCCTACAGTCACTGTGAATCTTGACTCCAAATCTAACTTCCTGCTCTGAATACACATGTTTCAATATTGTTGACTGCTAGTGTGGCAAACTTTAGACAATCTCGGTGATTGCTCGACGCCTCTCTTACCACTTTTTGTTGCTGATATTACAGAGCAAAGCCCCACAACTGGAAAACGTACAGCTCCCCCAGGAGACCAGTAGCAGTGGTAGCAGCTCCAGTTCAGCTCCATCAGAGGAGAACCCTTCTTCACCCTCACCCAACGTGGTGGTCTCCTCGCCCAGCCGCAGCGACCAGAGCTTCCAGTACTCGGACGATAGCGACGATCTCCCGCCGGGACTGGGGCGCGACCCCGGATCATGGTCGGTGGAGCATGTTGCCACTTTCATCCGGACGCTGCCGGGATGCGGCGACTACGCAGAGCAGTTTCACTCACAGGAGATTGACGGCCAAGCCCTGATGCTACTCAAAGAGGATCATCTCATGACCGCCATGAACATGAAGCTTGGTCCAGCGCTCAAGATTATCAACAAGATCAACACCCTCAAAGATAAATGATATTCCTCCCTCCCGATCCTCATAGGTGACGTCATCTACTGACGCTGAACATGTGTTGCGCAGAAGGGATGCAAGGTGGTAGGTGCCTTGATGATTCATGAATTGGTGCAAGATGGAGGGTGGAGGAGGAATTGATGCTCTTTAAAGAGAGTATATTAAGAAAAGGTATGTTTGGAAGGCTCTGTGTATTAAGCAGTGAGAGTGCAGGATAGTAGTCAGAAACAAGGTTATGGGACCATTGAATTGGTGTACATCAATGAGGTTTTCATGGTTTCTCCTGTGTGCAGAAAGATAGATAGCATTGAACAAAATGTATTGCAGCTGAGGATATGGTTTCTGTCTCCAAGTCACACCAGCGTAAATGCAGATTTATGTTGCAGGAATCATATTACGTGGGGGGGGGGGGGAGTCAGCTGTGATGAAGTGGACTCATAGGTGTTGGTTTATGAGCCTCAGTCACACTGGCAAAACTTTGGGAAGTCTAATTTTGAGAACACTTTGCAAAGTTTGACAAAACTTCTTGAAGTTTCAGTTCAAAAAAGAAGAAAGCATGTACTGTACTGTCTGACAGCTTTAGGAGACACTGCAAACAAGAAATGGACTGGTCACAAGACAGAAGTTCTGGCTCTGTGCATTAAGATTGCACAAACTTGGAGAAGATTTGCAGGGGTTCAGAAAATTTCCTTAGTTTTAGTGGGAAGTTTGGGGGATTTTTGTTTTGATACTAGCCAAACTTCGAGAACTTGAACTTCAAGAAGTTTTGCTAGTGCGACAGTGGCTATAGTCACTCAGTCTCGGTTGACATCTCTACTACTGCAGTCAAATTTTCCTCACAGAGGAAGTTTGACTTTTTGGCTTGGAGCTGATCTGGGTAGAATGACAAGCTGTCTGTCTTCAGACTTGGGGGGGGGGGGGGGGTGTCAGTTCTTATGCTGAATTATTGAAATTCTGAGAAGCGTAGCACATCAGAACGTGTTCCAGTTGTTCTTAAGTTGTTCGTAACTGTAAGAACAGCTTTATGAAACACCCCCTGGGCATCACAGTGTTGTACAGTGTTTGAAATAAGTTGAAAAGTAGGAAGGCTTAAAGGGAGACACACAGATATGGGTCGATGTATTATGGCAAACTATTCAAACTCAGAGGAAGTCATTTCTGTGGTCTGGGAGCTCCTGTGAGCTGAAAAACAAGTTTACTTGTCAACAGTATAAGTTAAGGAAGTGTACATAGAACAAGTTGTGACATGTTGAGATGGCCATGGAAGGAAAGAAGATAAACCAGTGTGTCATGGTGTTGAGTAAATGAAACAATGAATACAGAATTCAAATCTTAGTATGCCTTGTTAAAACCCAGTTTATTACCCAGAATTGTCAAACTGTACAGCGTGTTTTTCCTAAGTAGGGGGCTTCTACTCCATGAGAGTTCTTTTTTTTTTCCCTCTTCTTTTTTTTCTGGGGGGCGGGGGCCTTTGGTGGGGTTGTTTCTTTTTTATTTTTCTTCCTACCACAACAATCAGACATCTCCAAATATTTGTCTGGTGTACTTATGATTTTTAAAAAGGGGGGGGGGGGGGGAAGAAGTGTATTGAAGTTTTCAATTGTTTACCTGAATGACATCATTATGAGCAGAGAAATTCCATGATTAGATAATCCAATCAGCTGTAGCACGTCATCAAGTTTACAAAAAGGTTTCTTGTTCTGTGAAACTTCAGTTGACATGTTCACCTAAGCTATTTGAGTGTGCATGTACATGTAAGCAAGAGAGGGCAAAATAAACATAGAAGAGAGCAATAACCTCAAACTGAACCTACATTCAAGTTATAGTGGGTTTGGAAATCTATAAAATGTATTTTTAAGGTGCTGCCCAACCAGACTGATATTTGACATCAAGACACAACACCACATCAGATTTTCCACCTGCATTGATATTGCCCACTGTTAGAATTGGACAAAAATAGTGTAGTCTGATGCAATTTGTGCTAAAAGGGAATTATAGACCAGTTGAAAAGTGAGCCCGATAAGAAAGTCACCTCAAAATGTTGCTTGTTTCTCACTCAAGGACAACGCTGTAAGTATGTGTCAAAATAAAGTCATAGAATTTCTTGTCAGTCATTGGTCAATAATGCAGCTATTCAGAAAATGTTGTGTCCAGCGCAAATCTGCTCTGCGAGTGACTCACGCACATGCACACGATCACTCAAATTATATATTCTGATGCAAGAGTGTGCACAGTTGGCGTTTCATAATCCTTACATAGAGATGATTCTCAGCGTCTTGCTATGTGTTGTGCCATATTGTGCTCATTGAATGTTTCTTTCACACAAGGTCAACAAACTTTAAGTGGTCAGTAGTAAAAGTCTATTGGTCATGTCCATGAAATACAATGTACTGCTTGATGCTTCATACCTGTATAACATCGTTGTCAAATGTTGTAATTACTGCTTCACTCTTTTAAGTTACATTCCTTGCTGAAATATAGTTTAAGTTGTGAAAGGGCCTGCATTACAGAGGAGTGGGATTTATTCATGCTGCTATCCATTCTGTGTGGCACCATGTGTGGCAAGTATAGAGGGCTGAATTACATTGAATAGTGGTATGGAACTTGAAGTGAAATACCTTTGCCAGTATTTCCCAGTGGACACCTTAGAACCTAACATACCACACATTCAGAGAGCACTGCCTCTCTTTCCGACTACTTTCCTAGTTTGATTCCAGTGAATTCATGATCAAATGATGAACCACAAACATAATCACCGAAGATTTGTATGTTTGTGTGTGTGTATGTGTGTGTGTGTGTGTGTGTGTTTATTTGCCATTTTCCCCCGTACAAATGGCGCTAGAGCCATTTGTGTGTGTACCTTTGATATAATGACGAAGAGTGCAGTGATTAACCCGTTGAAGACGAATCCCTAAAATACACGGGCAGGTGTCTATGGGAAATGCGTGTTGTAGCAAAATCAGTCCGTCCTCAATGGGTTAAAGGGAAGATAAACCCCAAAAACAATGTGGATTGAGTGAAAGCAGCAACATTATTAGAACACATCAGTGAAAGTTTGAAGAAAATCGGACAATCGATGCAAAAGTTATGAATTTTTAAAGTTTTGATGTTGGAACCGCTGGGTGAGGAGACTACTGGAGGTTATGACGTATGAGTGGACAACAATACCAAGAAAATATAAAGAAAATACTACAAAAATCCATTTTTCATGAAAATCACAAATTCCATCAACTTGATATTGACATATGTTAAGGGTAGCAATTATTCCCCCTGCTTTCTGAAAGCGGTTTGTCCACTGCTCTTTCATAATTCTAGAAAAGTGAATTTTTGTTGAATTTCCTTTATATTTTCTTTGTATTGTTGTCCACTCGTACGTCATATCCTCTAGTAGTCTCCTCATCCAGCGGTTCCAACACCAAAACTTTAAATATTCATAACTTTTGCATCGGTTGTCCGATTTTCCTCAAACTTTCACTGATATGTTCTACTAATGTTGCTGCTTTCACTCAATCCACATTGCTCTTTGGGTTTACCTTCCCTTTAAGGGTGCAGTAGCATCTAACTGGTGGGGCCACAGAACCTTGTATCTCAAGTGTATCTCAGATGTTCAGGAGAGTGAAAAAAACATGGCAGCCGAAGCATTATAACAAATGGGATAACCTTTACTTTGACATGTCATGGTGGCTTCTTTTTGGCGTAAGACAGCCAGAATTTGGACTGGACATAACTCCGACATGTGATTTTCACCAAAAATTTGAGATAAAGGTCTTGTCACCCCAGCAACACTATACACATATGTCTCGCACCTTGCCATGGAGTATATTTCAACCCATTGAATGTGGCTTCAAGGAACTTAGCATGAAGTCAGTTTACTCTCATTTTATTCAATGAAATAGTCGTGACAGATTGGATACATAGATATAAAACTTGTGGTGAAGGTTTTGGGGCCAGAGGAAAGAAAGTAGCATTAGGTTTAATTTAATATCTCGCTTTGATTTAAAAGAAAGTTTCTTTTTTAGCATGAATTTATCTTACAAAGCTGATGAGTTGTGTTGTTTTACTTTGAATTTTTCCAAGCTGAAATTACACTTGTACACCACAAAGAGATTGTGGAAACAGCACCTTCTCCCAGAATTAAATGGATGGTTTGTAGTGTAAATTCATCAAGTGGAAGGTTTAAGCAATTAGGTGCCAAAGTACTGAAGATGTCAGCTGCACAGTATATAGAGACACATAGAGCAGCTCATAAATGCAGAAATTGACTCTGAATTACATACCGTGGTACATGTATAATGTGTCATTCCATAGACAAGAAAATTTCAAACTAATCGGAATCATCAAATGCCAGAGTGTAGGATTTCAGCTTAAAGGAAGTCAAGGCTGAGCATTATATGATCCCTTTTGAGAAAGACAAGACAAGCAAAAATATCATCAGCATTTTACTTTAAATGTGAAGTGCCTATACTTTTGTCGCTTTGATCTTGCTTTATTTATTCATGTAGAATTGTGGAGAGCTTGTATTAGCTTCATGTTGTATTCAGTATTACTTGCTTGCATGTGCATTGTTTGTAGAAAGCGATTAGGTATGTTTGTGCTTGATTGTATATGTAGGTCTTGATACATACTGTAGGTTATGTTACATGTGAGCTGTACACATGCAGATAAGAACTCTGTGGGTCGTACCTGCTGTACAAATGATTTTTGCTCTCGTAAAGCATGTGTGGACACACACAAAATGTGCATACACATTGCAACACACAGACATGAGCCTACATAACATATTCATATGGGATAAATAGAGGGAATGTATGCTAAAGGGATGGCATAGTATTGGTGAAGATGAGGATTGGGCTTTTAACTTTTTGCAAGATACCAAGAAACCACTTGTGAAATAGTACAGAGCATACCATTCTAAGATGAATTCAAAGTTTATTTGATGAGAATAGGTTTTGGAATGGCTGAGACATCCAAAAACAAAGTAAAACAAAGCAATCATAATAAAAGGTGGGCCCCAACTTTTATTAGGACAGCTCTGTTTTGGATATCTCAGACATTACGAAACCAATTTTCATCAAATAAACGTTGAATTCCTCTTGGAATTACATGCTCTTTCACATTTCATAAGAGGTGTTTTCATTTTCACCCCCCCCCCCCCAAAAAAAAAAAAAAAATTACAAACCTGAAAACCAAAACTATACAACCCCTTTAAAATTTCAGAGAAATAGAGTACATAAGGCTATAAAGCTGTATAAGCACTGTCCTGATTGTGCTCGATAAAAGGGTCCTATCACATTCCTAATGCACTAACCTGAGGAGACACTTCATAGAAAATTTGATGGTAAATAGTTCTGGTCTGTAGGAGACTACTGTATACGCCGAATATTTCACAAGGTTTTTATTTTCGCAAACTTTGCGAGTCAGCTGTAATTCGCGAAAATAAGACAGGCGAAAGTATTGACTCTGATCCCGATATGAATGTGATGGACGTGTATACATTTCTCCGTTCAGTACAGGACCCCATGATCGCGAATTTAACTACTCACAAAATTGTCAGGAAGTCTCGATTCGCAAAAATTTGGACTCGCTATTATATGGCGTATACAGTAATTGGTAATTATGAGATGATAACTCACATTGTAGAGATATTACCAGAGGTGCCAATTGTTGCTTTTTAACAGCAATGCATCTAGTACTGATGTGTGCCAAATACACTATGATTACAAGTTTTATGGAAAATGTTGTTTCTCCCAAATTGTATTACTACACAATAACCCATGTCTATTGTGGTAAGGGTAAAATACACTGTACTGTTGTTTCCACCGAAAATGTGTTTTTTCAGCCCTCAGAATACTGCAGTGCCGTTTTAAAGGTTAGTATCCCTGTATGACAACTGGCTCTGAGTGGAGTAACATTCAGAAATCCTGGAATACTTTTAACCAGTGTTTCTTCAAGATGCAATTCACAATATTTTCTGTTTCTAGTACGACACCTAAAAGAAAAATGTATGTCCACACAGAATGACTGTGTTGTAATAACCTAATACTGATAACTATGAGCAGTTGGGTTGTAGTTTCTAGATTAGTCACTAAAAGTATAATTTTCAGAGTAAAATTCACATCTAGACCAATAGTAGAGTTATAAGCTGAAGACATCATAGCTTCTCACTTTCATTTGCATCCAAAAACATCACTGTTTTGTGACAATATGACAAGTGTTTATTTTTCACTGTATTCTAAATTATTGTGATTGTTTGATTTTTAAAATGGATCCTTCGTTGTTCTCTTTTGCATGGTTTTACCTTATCAAGCCAAACTGGAATAATTTTGTGGATTACTTCAGCATGTGGCCCAGAGGTATCCTGTAGGATGATGTATGCATAGACCGAGACAATGTTTGACATGTAACTTATTGACCAACCATGGGCTGTGATGTTAGATGTCAGGGAAATACATCCTGTATTCTAGCAGCTCAGATGTCTCATACCACACCAGCTTCTCTCAGTAAACTGCATGAAATGATTATGTTTCCTTTCCCAGTACAATATTTTGCATTGTCTGCCTGTTTGCCTGTTCACAGGCGATATGAAGTTAATTTAGGGGGAGGGGGATGTACAATGTGTATAGTGGGGCAGGGAGGGATATTTTATTTTATGGTTGTGTGGTTTGTGTGTACAGTACATTGTAGGTTAGTGATGCACAGACAAATTTAGCAGATAGTAAGATTTCAAATCTTCATTCCTGCTCTACCTTTATGCCAACCTATTTCAATCAAATCCAAGTCTAGTCTACCCTTTGCATGAATGAAAAAGAAAAATCCAAAGAGTGGGTTAATTCTCTTCTGTAATTGAAATCATATAACCTGATAGTGTAGGGGGACCATGTTGCCTTTGAGTGTTTTGTGAAACTTGAAATTTTTGATTCATAAAACTTTGTGTTAAATCTAGTGCTGAATGCTTCTGGTCACTCTCACAAGAGAAATCGTGTCAAGAACCTTTGTTAAAAAAATACCACAACATTTACTAATTTCTGATTAAATTTTATTCTGGTTGCAATTACTGTCAGTTACTAACAGTACCTTTACATATTGATATGTGAAGTGATCAAGTACGTAGAAGACTGTTTGAGGCTAGCCACTAGTTAAGAAGGTACGGTGTAGTGATATTCTACCTTGTCTCTACACCAATCTTTACACCATTACAAAACATTGGACAACGTTCTACCTTGTGCTTGATTATTGACACCTGTTGGTGTCTACACCTCATTATTTTGTTTTGTTTTGTTTTCCTTTTTAGATTTTGTATAAAGAAATTTAAACTGTCTTATTAGGTTTATGAATGGAATGTGGTTAGAATTATGTAGACCTTCATTAATTCCAGGATTTGGGGTGTGTTTGTTTTTTATAACCTGAGAATCTGTGTAATTCGGGCACATCTGCATTTTCTACCTTAAACATGTGTATCTTCATTTTATGTTGGTCTACTCGCAGTACACCTTAAACATAATGTCTGTATGTTTGTTTTATGCCACGCAACTTTTTCATGTACCAGAATGTAAATACAGTGTTTGTGTTTCTGGATAAGATTTTCTTCTCAACAAGGAGAAACATTTGTGTCATGAAATAAGGTAAATTAATAAACCTCATGAAATTTCTTATGAAGTTGTTGAAGTTGGTAGTCTTTCATTGAGAGGCTGAAGGTGAGAAATATGTGTATTCTGTAGTCTTACTGTGCATGTGTATATATATATATAATGTAGGTTCTGATGGGTCTGAGATTTGAAAATACCATGTGATTACTTTTGTGTTCAGGGGTACATGTGGGATGTCAGCACTGGACGTAGTCTGGGTGCCAGAAGCTGCATCGTATTTTAACACTTACCCTATATTTCGAGGGTGCTGAATCAGAATTTGGATGATGCCGCTCTTGCATCCTTGAGGGGGGTGTAAGATATTCAAATGGCCGCCAAAATGGTTGCCAAAAACTGAAATTCCCATAATATTTCCTCATAAACAGTAAAAACAGATTAACCCTGCTTTGAGGTTACTGGATCCAAATCTGGATGATGCAGCTTTTTAATTTTTTGAATGTTTTGAGATATCAAGATGATGGACAAACTGGCCAGCAAATGGCTGCCTAGATGGTGCCAATACTGGACATTTTTGAATGTTTCTTTATAAATGCTGAATCTGAAACTGGATGGTGCAGCTCTTGTATCCTTGAAGGCATCGAGATATTCAATGTGACTGCCAAAATCTGGTACTCCTTCAGGCCCATGTTTCCTTACAAATGGTGAAAAATTGTGCTCTAAAGTGATTTGAGTTATGGAACCAGTAATTTGTATTTTATTGACATTGCAGTGGAGCAAATTTGTCACAAATCGGCAAGAATGTTATCCAAAATGGCTTCCAAAATGGTAATCTATACCATGTATACTAAGATATCCCGATAATGAATGTCGGAAAGAATGTTTTAATATGTATCCTGAAAAGGTTGATACAGTGTATTAACATCTTCTTCAAGAGATGAATATTATGAACACAGGTCCCAGGATGTTAAGTTACTAAATTTATATTTCGGCTAGCGTCAGTTGTGTGACTTTGGTTTAAATATATACAGCTGGACTGGTATATTCTGATAACGTCATGAGATTTCATATAACGAAGGGGGGGGGGGGGGGGAGGGACGGGGTCAGCTTGAATATCTCCGACCAAAGTCGCATCATCTAGATTTTGATACAACACCAGGGAACAATAGGGAAAAACCATCAAAGAACAAAATTAATCATATTCAAATTAATATTAGGCTGAAGATCTGGCTTTGGTACCTAGACTATAATATGTATTCTGCTGATTATGTTTATATTTGGAGCAAAATGCACAATTATTAGAGAGGAGTGTACATGGAGTTTTATTATTGAGTAGGGGGAGTATGTACAGTGAATATATGAGAAGTGAATACTGCTGTGCTATGCTTTGCATGTCATGCTCCGTGTAGGAGTCTTGCTGTTTGTACGGGATTGTTGTAGTCACTGGGCCTTGGTGATAGTGATGGTGGTGGTGGTGATGGTGATGGTGATGGTGATGGTGATGGAGATGGTGATGGTGATGATGATGATGATGGTGATGGTGATGGTGATGGTGATGGTGATGGTGATGGTGATGATGGTGATGGTGGTGATGGTGATGGTGATGGTGATGGTGATGGTGATGGTGATGGTGATGGTGATGGTGGTGGTGGTGGTGGTGATGGTGATGGTGATGGTGATGGTGATGGTGATGGTGATGGTGATGGTGATGGTGGTGATGGTGATGGTGGTGATGGTGATGGTGATGGTGATGGTGATGGTGATGGTGATGGTGATGGTGATGGTGATGATGGTGATGGTGATGGTGATGGTGATGGTGATGGTGATGGTGATGGTGATGGTGATGGTGATGGTGGTGATGGTGGTGATGGTGATGATGGTGATGGTGATGGTGATGGTGATGGTGGTGATGGTGATGGTGATGATGGTGATGGTGATGGTGATGGTGATGGTGATGGTGATGGTGATGGTGATGATGGTGATGGTGATGGTGATGGTGATGGTGATGGTGATGGGGTGTGTTTGTTCCTGTGATGCGTGTGTCTTGGCTGTGTGGAGAGCTTGTTCGCGCGTCCACTCATGGTGACCACCGGGAGAAATTCTGCCTGACCATCAATCTATCTATCTGTCTATATACCTATCTCTCTCTCTCTCTCTCTCTCTCTCTCTCTCTCTCTCTCTCTATATATATATATATATATATACATTGTTTATATATATAGATATATACCTATCTATCTATCTATTGTTTTTTTCTTTTCATAGGGGTCCTACCTTTTGGCAATTTACCCCACCAAATACATTCACGTATTCTTCAATATATATTCTACAATTATATCATGATGTTAATGAAGATGGGTGATTTGTTAGGTGAAAAGAAGATGTAGCATAGCTGCATCCTGTGTGTTCTGCATGAATGATCCCCGAGAAGCCTAGTCTTTTCTTGCCAGCCGCTTTCTCTAAAATCTAGAGAGGACAGCCTCCAAGCCAGCACAACCACACATTATGTTGGGTGATGTGAAATAGACTAGGGCGTGGAGACCAAGCCCTTTATTCCAAATCAAGTGCCCACAACATAGTTTCAAAATCAAGCATTAACCCCTTAGAACCACAATCCAAGAGTTCCAGTGATTCTGTATACATGCAGCTAGGTTGTGAATAGTGATGGCAGTTTCAATGCACTTGTTGGCAGACCTTAACCCGTTGCTAAAATGGAACTTTGACGCCAAGTATCCTTCCAGTAGGGTCGAGGATTGAAGTTCTTTATGACCAGGGTGGATAATGTTTAATGCAAGCCGGGTTTTCTATACGGATTGCTTAAAGGAATCCCAAACCCTAAGAGAAATGTGGATTGAGTGAAAGCAGCAACATTAGTAGAACACATCGGTGAAAGCTTGAGGAAAATCGGACAATCGATGCAAAAGTTATGAATTTCTTTGTAAGTTTTGGTGTTTGAGCCCCTGGATGAGGAGACTACTAGAGATTATGACGTATGTGTGGATAACAATATAAAGAAAATATAAAGGGAATTCCACAAAAAAATCATTCTTCATGAAAATTACACATTCCATTAACTTGATACTGACATAATCTGTTAAGAGTAGCAATTATTCCCCCTGTTTTCTGAAAGCGGTTAGTCAAGTGCTCGTTCATTATGCTAGAAAAGTGATTTGTGTGTGTGTGTGTGTGTGTGTGTGTGTGTGTGTGTGTGTGTGTGTGTGTGGAATTTTCTTTATATTTTCTTTATATTGTGGTTCGCATATACGTCATAACCTCTAGTAGTCTCCTCATGCAGCGGTTCCAACACCGATTTTCCTCAAACTTTCACTGATGTGTTCTACTAATGTTACTGCTTTCACTCAATCCACATTGCTCTTTGGGTTTGGGTTTCCTTTAAGGCTACCACAGTATTGTGTCAAGGCTTTCTGCTCGTACCTTATATCAGGGAGGTGGAAGAGTTCTACCAATGTGGAAAATTGTGTGCATACACCTCCGAATCTTCTTTCTATCAGAGGAAATGAAGCAAAATATTCCGTGAAGAGAACGACTGCATCATTCATCGAAGCCGATTGAAACGACCTGTTACCACAATGGCACGGATACGGATAAGGTAAGCAATCGGTATTATTACCACTCCTCTATGATACACGAATGAATAATATCGGTTGATACAGTTTTGGTTGAGTTGGAGCTTCAGGTTTCCAAATTTTTGTGAGATAATATGAAACTTCTTATGAAATATGAAAGTGCATATATATATCATTTTAAGAGGAATTCAAAGTTTATTTGATGAAAATCAGTTTGTAAATGATTGAGATATCTATAAACAAAAAGGTTTCAATAAAAGGTTGGTGAGTTACGACCACTTTGTTTTGCTTTGTTTTTGGATATCTCAGCCATTTCAAAACCGATTTTCATCAACAAATGAACATTGTATGGTCTTTAATTGGCTATCAACCTAGTAAGTCAGTATAAAGGGAAATTTTACGCATGCGTGAACACATTCATTTTCGTCCTCTAAAGCACAAAATCAAAAATTGCAAAAAAATACATGTTGTCTTTTGTTTCCAAAATATGTCCTTCAAGAAAACATAACAAAGATAACAAAAGACCAGTTTAACACAATGAGAGACTTGAATGAAATAGCAAAAGTAAGTTTTCGTACTTTTTTCTCTTTATAACCTCAAACAAAATCAAAGTGGGAAACTAAAGGTGGAAAATAAAAATTTTCTGTCACTTCAAACTTAAAATGACACAGGAAGTAAGGGCACAGTGACGATTAAATGAAAAGAATATTTTTTTTTATTTCATTCTGTAATTTAGTAATTTAAGAATTCATGAGACAAATTAAAGAACAAAATATTTTTTATAATTTTCCTAATTTGAAAAATCAATTCAAATTCCTACCATTTTTTTAATAGTGCTTCCTCTTTCATTTCATTTGAATTTGAATAATTGACAGAAGATTCTTCATATTCCTCCATTATTTTTTAGCCTTATATCATAGAGATCAAAAGATTATTTTTGCAAGCTAATTCACGTTTTTTATTGTGTTAAATTTGTTCAATTCTTTTTGTTACATGGAAGAGCAGTTACGCATGAATGACAACTTGTTCATTTTTGCAATTTTTACTTTTGTGACTTGGAAGAGAAAAACAAAGGTGTTCACTCAGGCGTAAAGTTTCTCTTTCCATTTACATACCAGGTTGATATCCACATTTTCTATGAGAAATATTATCTTGCAAAAGTGTTTACTTTCTTTTCTTTTCTTTTTTTTTTTGACTGAGTTTATATATAAGGTACGAAATCACTATGAACGTCAATTCTTGTAACCGTAGGATTGTCATCGACGGGTATACTTATTGTGGATGATGATATTCATATAAGTCTTAATCGTATGAATCGATCCCTTTTCTAAATCGTAACCCGCATGTTTTCTGACCACACACTTTGCTTAGAAGTTGTGAGACATTGTTGTACACAGAGGAATGATACGTGCATGCGTGTATGAATATGTACATTTTATGATAATGTATGTTGTGCATGTAACTATACGAATGTGTATATTTCAGTAAATAAGTACTGTGTATGTTGTAGGAGACGTCTGTGTAAATTTATAAAATACTAGTGTGTGCATGTTGTCTCTCTCTGTATGTAAACATTGTGATATATCCACTAATTTGTTATTAATTCAATGGTTTATAGCTTGCAATGAATTAAAAAGTTGATATTATTTGTATCCATAATGTAGGCCTATTGATTATTATGCGACACATTTAGGAATGCCAGTATGCGTACACATTAAAGAGCGAAACCATCCGTTTTAAAAATTGTCGACATTTGTCATAATAGGAATACAACTGTACAATAAAACACTATTACCACCGGTATATGGGATTGGATTGGTAATGTATAAACTTGTATACAAGTGTATACTCCATGTCCAAGCACTCGCTCCAACGAACCATGCAGTCTGATTGTTAATCCATTCAAATTCTTCACTGGACCTTAGTTTTACACCCTATATACACATTTTATACCACAGCATTCCATGTAGTATACCAAAGTCATAAGTCACGAACAGACAATGACGGCCATAATTATCACTATCTGCCATTTGAACCAAACCCCACTTGACATACAATCTCACTGTACCTGTCATTACCACACGTGTGCTGCCGATCCACAGGTATCGTATTGTACAAGCACTCCCCCATCGTTTATTCGTTTCCTTTTATTACAAAATCAAAATGTACTCTATGTTCTGCATTCGTAAACTGTCGCTATACTTATTATTTTCGCCTGCCTGTTGTTTTTCACTTTTTCCACTCTTTTGTACTGGCTATAAATAGAAACAGAATATAACATATTTTCACCTTTCTCCATAACATTATGAAAGAACTTAGCTTGCTATATTCGTCGGTAAATTTGTGAATGTAGTTTCAAGTTTTTTATGGCGGATGAGTGGATGCCGGGGAGGGGGATGCGGAGGAGGAGGAATGTTCACATTCTCACCTTCTTCTTCTTCTAAACTCTATGACCGATTTTCACGAAACGTAGCAGGTAGGTAGCATCCGTAGGGTAATAGAATCCCATTTTGTTCGGAGGGGCACCAAATCGGGGGGGAGGGCGGAGGGGCGGACGTGTGTTAAGGTCTTAAAGTGTAACCCGGTCTTAAAGTGTAACTCGATGCCTAGGCTTCTGAAAATGTGTCAGAGCGATGCGTATGCAGCGGTCGAGCACACATTTCGTTGTGCCAATCTCCCATGGGAGAGAGGCTCAGTGCCAGTGGTCCTGTGGTGCAGACTCATTTACGACCAACAAGGGTGTGTGCCTGTAAACTAGCGGTATATCATGATAAATAATACATTTGTCGTCATCAAGCACGTTCATTTCAATTCAATTCAATTGAATTCACTTGTTCTTCAACATGATATACATGAAATCTTTGAAGAATACAAACTACTTAAAGGCAAAGGACCTTACCTTGTCACCAACGAAATAACAAAATTCATGTCAAACTATTCCAGATTAATAACACGTATTGAAGAACGTAGGAGTTCACTAGAAAGCAATAGCTTGACATGTACTCCTCAGAGTATACTAGTAACCTTTCTAAAGAAATAGATTAGAGGGCAACTGGAGAGAGGAAAAGAAAGGAAACAAACTTCTTCTCTTTTTTTTTTTTTGCACAAAGAACTAGCACGGACAATATTAGGACAAGATGCCTGTACTTCAGAATACAATAGGAAGGGGGATGCAGACATGAGCTATAGGTTTGATACATTAAAAGAAAAAGAGCAAAATGAAGAAAAAGAGCAAAATCAAGGATAAATAGAACAATTACGATTTTTTTCATAATGTATTTCTTATTTTGTTTGTAAGATTTATTAATTTTTCTTCAACATATTTTGATACTATGAATCAAAATCATTTTCAGCGTTCAGTGAAATCTCAGAAAATATCAAATTACTATGTACATGATTGAAAGGAAAAAAAAGAATGAATGTGCACATTAATTCTATTATCAAAATATATTGCATTACCAAAATTAATGTGCAAATAATTACATAAAACATTATGGATTTTTTTTTATACCTTCTTCAATAATAAGAACCAAATGATAGAGCTAGGCAAATACTATAGTTAAGTTAGAAGCTTCATGTTAGATTATGGCGGTATCCAGGCGCGTCCATGATAGGGGGAGGTGGAATTTTCACATTTCCAACATCTTCTTGAAAAATATAATTATGACATATACATCTCCACTATAAACTTGAATTTGGGAGATAGCATCCCTGGGTAAAGGAATCCCACTTTGTTTGAAGGGGCACCAAGTCCAAAGACCTCAACATACGGGACTGTTTGAACAAAATACACCCAAATCTTCTCCAGAACTAGAAGTAACAGAGCTGATGCAATGCTATATTAGAAGGTGAATGTATGATTTCTTTTTATTTGCTATGTCGGATGGGGGGGGGGGGGGGGAGGAGGAGGAGGGCGGCGTAATGTAATTTTTTACATCTTCTTGAAAAGATTTTTACTTTACATGGCAGGTAGCATCCCCAGAGTAATTCAACACCTAACACTGTATTGTTACATAAACAATGTAACGGTTTTGCTGGCTCAGTTATTGCCTAATGCACATTCCTGACTGTTTTACATCCCAAGATGAGGAAGGTCCTCTGTGGTTTTCACTTTGAAACCACAGATGGTGGCCACTGATGCAGCGAAGGAAAGTGATTTCATCATTTTTATTGTCTTTCTTTTTTTTTTCTGATCGGTGAGGTATCTACTGCTTGTATGGTAAAATCCACAATTTTATCAGGAAATGCAAACTTTATTCCCCATGCTTTCACTTTTCTTTTTGTTTTATCTCTGCTTTCTTTCTTGATGATTTCCTTATTTCTCATTTGCAAAGTTAGCCATGATTAATGGTGAACAAATAAGTATGTTTTCGAAGGTGTTTGTTGATACATTATACCAAACAGAAACAACAATAAATGATATGAAAAGAACTGCTCACATTATAGGACCTGACGACATGTCGTGTAGGCCAACATATTGGTATCTGCTCCACGTAATGTGCGGTTTATTGCACATGATTGTTCTCGAAAACACCCCACAAAATATCCTGCATACAGAAATGACCATCCCTGTTGTGATTATTAAGTGTACAAACATTTTTACAAGTCACTATGATAAGGACAAGTTGCTTGGTATATCAAATACTATTGTAGAGGTTTTAACATCTACAAGTATCATATTGCTGCTTAAAGGACAAGTTCACCTTTATAAACATAAGGATTGAGAGAATGTAGCAATATTAGTAGAACACATCATTGAAAGTTTGAGGAAAATCAGACAATCCGTTCAAAAGTTATGAATTTTTAAAATTTTTGTGCAGCAACCGCTGGATGAGAAGACTACTGCAGTGTAAGAATAACTTGCGTACAACAATATAAGGAAAATATAAAGAGAATTTCACAAAATTCCATCTTTTGAAAAAAGTACACATTCCCCTGACTCGTTACCGACAAATGTTATGGGCAATATTATTCCCCCTGCCTTTAGAAAGAGGCAAGTCAAGAGCTCTTTTATTATGCGAAAAAAGTGAAAATATGTTGAATTTTCTTTTACATTTTCTTTATACTGTTGTACGCATATGACTCACAAGCTGTAGTAGTCTTCTCATCCAGCGGTTCCAACACAAAAATTTTAAAAATTCATAACTTTTGCATCGATTGTCCAATTTTCCTCAAACTTTCACTGACGTGTTCTACTAATATTGTTGCATTCTCTCAATCCTTATGTTTATGAAGGTGAACTTGTCCTTTAAAGTCATACAAGACACTCGCACATCACGCGTTAACAACACACTGACACGAGGCACTCACATATATCAAGTTATACATAGATTAGCTACCAAACCAAATTGTGCAAATATAAAAGTTCTGATATAAATGAGTTGGTAAGCTTTGAAAGTATAACGTGATTCTGCTTGCAGTCGCTTATACACACTGCACAGTATACCAAATCCTTTCCAAGCAATACAATATTAAAATGTATCTTGACATGACGTGCATCATACATAAATAAGGTTGGTCATCTCAGAGTGACAATATGTACGTTTTACAGTGTGCAATAATCTACTTTGATAGTTCAAGGGAAACATTGCACACACGTATGTTATGGAGCCCATTTCAGTCCCCTCCTGAGCATTGTTTGGGAGGGGAGGATTACCACACTATTCTTTTGAATTACACATCGACAGTATTGCGTCATATGCCATCACTGATAATGCCCTTTTCGACAATGCAATGCATATTGTATGTTTCTAAATCTGCCCTCAAAGGCTCTAATGTGTAAGATTCCATTATGATTACTAAAAAGCTGAGAAAATATCTTTAGCGAATATTTATTAAAACACTGAGAACAAAAAGAGCAAAAAACCAGCCTATTACAAATTCCGAATTTGCTTGTGTCAAAATGGTAACAGTGAAAATTTACATACAATATTTTTGCACACTAATGCATCAAATAAAAAAGGAATTATATGAATAAACAAATACTTGCTGATAAAAAGCTGAAATACCCGTGAAATCGTGAAATAAATGACTATAGAAATGGCAAGATTGAAACCTTGTCATACTCCCAGGTACAATGACTCTCCAAAGTAGATATTTAACAAATGTTTAAATAGAAAACTTTTCATGGAGGATACTTTGGCAACTGAATGCAACTTACATTGTAAATTTTGACGATCGTAGAATATGTACAGATTATTAGTTTATTTAGATACCGTCACACACTACTACAACAAATACAATACTACAGCTTGGAATACCAGAATGCTGAATAGGTCAACTGGCAGTGGAATAGCTGGAATGTAATTAACACATTATACATGCATGTATACATCAGAAATGGCAAGATTGGGAGACTTGTTACAGTCCCAGTCAGAATGACTTCCAAGTCACAGAAGTTATTTGGCAACTGAAAACGACTCAAGTTGAACAATCATCGATATGATTATAGTCCTATGTACAATCCATTGCTTTTTATATCATCACACACTACTACAACAAGTACAAAAAATGAGTCTGGAATGCTAACGCCGAGTAGGTTGGATTTGAAATACTGCAGCTGGAATGCCAGCATCACCACTGCCTCGACACGCAAATGACTGTCCATCTTCTTGCCATTCGCCGAGCCTTTCTTCGCCATCATCATCTGATTTTCTGCCTGGACGTGGTTGATACTGACAAAATAGCGATGTAAACAGGAACAAACACCACAATAACAATACTCTGCAATTCATTTTCGAAACTTTCAAAATGCAATTCTTATAGCAAGCGAGCGGAAGACGGAAAGAACTGGCTGATAACGTACTCAAAACCACGGATGGTGTGTAAGCAGACGACAGAAAGAACTGGCCTATAAACTTATCCAAAACCACAGGTGGCGCTCTATATGTGAGACACATTTTCAGAAGCCTAGGCACCGAGTTACACTTTAAGACCGGGTTACACTTTAAGACCTTAACAATAATGTGGGGTTTTGCACCACCCCCATCCCCCACCCCTCCCCCTGGATATTGGTTCCCCCTTCGAACAAATGGGATTTTAATTATTGCCATATAGATGCTATACCTGTCGCGTTTGGTAAAAAACACCCCCCCCCCCCCCCCAAAAAAAAAAAAAAAAAAAAAAAAAAAAAACCTGTTATATTTTTCAAGAAGATGCTGAAAATGTGAAACTTTCTCACCCCTCTCGTACTTGAGCATCCCTCATCCGCCACAGAAAACATGAAAATTCAATCACTCACAACTACCTGCACATTTTGTTGAAAGTTTGTCATTAGTAAAATGTGAAGGTTTTGCCCCCCCCCCCCCATCCCACTCCTGAAACAGGGTACTACTAGACCCGCCAATGCATAATCAAGCGTGAAACTTCAGTCATTGATTTATTCATAGTGTAATATATCAAATGTAGGAGTGTTGTTGCTACAAACCCGAGCTTCAACCACTACAGACATGAGGGAAAACTCCTTCATTGTTATTCTCAGAATTTTGTCCAACCCGACTGGTCATCACATCCTGTGGTCAGTCCACACACCCTACCTCCCTAGGAGCCTAACCTCTCCCATAAACATTTCTGGATAACCTGTCTCCCCATTGTCTACCAGTGCTAAGTTTCTCCCCCCATCATCCCCATCATGTAATATGTGAGTCATTGGTGTCAGTGACCCGTGGATTGACAGTTATTATTAACCAACTCCTTTGTTTTATTATAATTTGAATCCCTCTATTTTGAATATTTGAATATTGTAGACTAAGCCCCTCCTTCGAGTATATTATAAAAGTGACCATGTGCTTTTGGAAAAGAGTTCTCTCTTTCACCCTCTTCGGGTAAAGACACAAAGCGTTGGTCTCCCTTGCCATCCCTCTTTAGGGGCAATATATGGCCGTTTGATGGGGAGTACCTGTTAATATATATCTCTGCTAAGCGTTATATCCCACTGTGATTAAATAAAGAGCCCGTATACTTTGTAATAAGAACTGGTCTTTTGGTCTCTTCTGTGTGCTGTCGTCGAGTGTCGAGAAACTTTACCAATGTAACACCGCCTATCGTACGCCATCGAAGAATAACATCAACACTACAGAACAAAGGTGTTACAATAGCACTAACTATAAGTTCCATCTTTTTTGTTCTAAAAAGTGGAAGATTAACAAAGATAAAAACATCGTTCAGGGACTTTGAGTTAAGCTTTTATATAGTAAGGTATCTTGAACATTTTTTTTTTTTTTGGGGGGGGGGCATTTAATGCATGCGTATTCGATCTTTTGTTGAATATATTATCATTTTGCTTCTACAGTAGTAAACGAAGATATAACTAATCTGTAGTGGCGTGCCATAGACACGATCAGTAATAGCTCATTCATGACGTGCAAAATGCCGTTCTCAACTCACATTTGTACGTACAGCATACAGAGTATACACATGAATGGTTATGATACGTAGGTCATGTACACCCCGCCAGGTCCGTTCATGTGCATACATGTACATGTACCATATTATTGCATGCACTGATATACCACGATAATACATGTATGCGATACGCGCCAACTTTCGGAGGAATTATCTGTTTATAGTGGCCATCTGCCTGTAAAGGTCATTCTTCAAGCCACTTTTACACTTTCAAAGATTGCATCACGCATCATCCCGGTCGTAATCCTAATCCTTGCAATGGTTAACTTTCAAGGACAACTTACGGTGTCTGCACCCCGGGACAACACTACAACGCGGACTGCACCTGAAACGCACACTGAGCTATCACGGAAAACATGAAGGTTATTATAATATCGGGTCTTAATTGGCCTCGTACTGTCCCGAAATTAACACAAGATAGCAAAACGAATCTGAAATTTTCAATGACGTACGAAGTTAGCCCAGAACATGGTCAAAAGCCAATCAACAGTCGAATCAATACGATGCCTACAGAAGTTTACTCGAAGGACACAGTGAGGAAACACCATGTCTACATCACGAAGATTCTGCCATTGCTCCCGGAGTAATTACTGCTGGAGCCTGAGAAACTCCGTCGGTGGTCTTTGGTCATACGATTCCTAAAGATGTCCTTATACGAGTGAACCAACATTTAATCAATCAGATCTGAATTTGAGCATTTGATTTCCTTTATCGTGTGTCCACTATTGCTCGATTTCAGGACAGTGTGCATGACGCCTGTTTTTACACGAAGTGCACGTTGTCTACCATACTGGGATGTGGGTATATATTCCGTAAATAAGGTACCGGTACCCAACTTGTGGCATGCTTATTTGGACAATAGAATCAGAAAATTAGATTTAGTTGAACATAGGTTTTAGAAAAGTATTCATATCTAGTAAGTTCCTACAAAAAGTGAGTGAAAACTAACATTCTAAACTAAAAATGATGCAAGTCAGCATACAAAATATCAGCGTGGGGAAAACGTTTCCTCATGTAAGTGGGACACAGTGGTGTCCGTTTGACACGAGGAACCTTCTAGTTTGGCATTTTTTCACATGAGTTTTACGTTTGTTTCAACAGTTCAATATAAGTGGTCATTCTGAAATAAAAAATCAACGACACTTTTCAAAGAATCACACAAACCCAATTTTGTTCTGAAAAAGATTCACCAAGGTTCTTCGTTTAAGCGAGACACCAAAATGTTCATTCTGCTTTTTTTTTTCAAATCAGCACTGACAATGGTCAGTTATTATACTACCTGGTACAAAGAAACGACAGCTATAGGCCAACATTGTAAAATACGCAAATGAGGTGCAATTATTTTTGTATAAGACACAAAAGATATTATTTCGCGGGACTCCAAAGCCATCTGTAAAAATAACTATTGTTCATATTTTCATGTTTGTTTGTTTTTTCACCAAATTTTCTCTCAAATTCTTAAAAACTATGTGTGTGAGTGCCACCAAAATAACAAGCAGTTGCCATTTTCGGGCCACCAAAGCTTACACGATCAACCTATAATTCTTGAGATTCACTCGTGCAAAAAAGAAAAGAAAAAAAAAAGAAAAATCATTATTTGATGCATGACTTTTGTTTCTCGGATTCAAGATTTGCTTCTCTTCTATCATTTTTGAGCCATAGAAATATATTTCTATCCACCAATAAGCTGTAAATCTATCAAACTGGTATGACAGTAAAATAATGACACCCAGTTTTGCCCCAAAAGTCATAATTTTGCACATTTTTGTGAAAATGTGTCTGGTACTTTGTAGTAGCATTTTCATTTTGTTTGCCTTCAAAAAGGAAGGTATAACACTACTGAAGAGTGAAATTACTGTAGGGCTTGTACTTTGTAAGCAATGACATGATGAAACTAATAGAAGGGGGCGTTCAACCAGTGTGACCTCTTTTTATGGAATTACCCATGGGGCCTATATCCACGGAATGCTTATCAGTAGCTTTAAATGAACAGCAATTCATCGCATATCAGTTCGACATGTCGTGCTCCTGCTCCTCAGAAAACTGACAGGACTGATATCTCTTCAGCCCGTGTCACATTGTCCCGAAATTTAACAAAGATGGACACATGATAAAGGAAATGTTCGAATTCAGATCTGATAGATTAAATATATTGGGTTGCTCGTGAGAGCATCTTCAGGAATCGTATGACCGCCGTTGGAGTTTCTCGGGCTCAAGCATAAAGCAACTCCGTGAGCGATGACAATATCTTCGGTGTCGTCACTGAGTGTCCCGGAAATAGTCGGATAGTTAGGATATACACGGAGGTACATGGAACCTTCACGGAAGAGTACGGATTATTTTTCACCCATAAACTCACCCATAAACTCTGGGATGAGAGGCAAGCTTATTCAACCCCCCCCCCCCCCCCCCCCCCATTGCATGTGCCGGTACGCCAAGGGTCTCACACCGGATGCTTCTACGGTGTTAACACGGTGTTAACACGGTAATGCCAGAAGCAACACTGATGATGAACGACGTTCTGTGGTGGTCCGTGACGAGATTCGTGAAAGTGTAAAAGAAGCTTTGTAGGTGGCCGCTAAAGACAGGTTTCATTGTAACTACAATCAGATCTATATAGCCTTACATGCCCAGGGTAGCCGCATCTTCGGCAGAGACCTGTCGTTACCGTCATTAGCGTTGTTACTTGTGATCTAAATGCAAAAAAAAAAAAAAAAAGCGTGGACGAAACGTTTAATCTTGAAAGGATGTAAGGACCACGAGATTTGAGATGATGTTCTCGTTTGGAGAGTACACAATCTCATTCACGGCATCACTTTAGCTACACCGTTATACAACCGAAACAATCTGACATTTATACATGGCCCAGTAGTTACGATATAGTATGAGGACAAAATCTGTTGTTTTTTTTTTATAATATCTCGCCAAAATTACCTAAACTTGTAGACACCTCCAATTTAGGGGCCCTTTTTGTTTGTTACTAATTCTTTCTTCTCCAGTAAGAATGGCAGGACGAGTAGCTCTTGTCACCGGTTCTACGAGTGGAATAGGCCTCGGTATTGCACGTGCACTGGCAAGCAAGGGACATTCCATTCTGTTGACGGGTTTTGGCAGCGAAGATGTGATACAGAAACACAAGGAGGACTTCCAAAGGTATGCAATAAAAGAACTTTACCGTTGACCAAACAAACAAACACACAAACAAAACAGAACAAACACATATCTTCTTCTTAAGTGCCGTTTACAGTCCGAAGGTTGGCGACTATGGACCTCCACTCTGTTCTGTTCATGGCCGCCTTACTACATGCGGCCACACTCTTTCCTGTCAACTCCTTTATGTTGTTACACCACACACTGCACTGGCGTCCTCTGCATCTCCTGCATATATCTAACAACACACAAACACATACATATATATATCAGGACACAACATCTTTTATTAAAGAAAATATTATTATGATCTGGTAGAAATAAAAGAAAGCATCATTCATTTTTTGTCTTATCTGTCCAAAAGATACTAGTAGTTTGTTTGTTTGTTTGTTTTTTTCAAATTTAGTGGCTCGATAGACATTAATTTTTAGTGGCCCCTGGTCACCTGGCCACTGATAATGTCGAGCCTGTGATGTATACTAAATACAATGTTCCCAAACTGACGTTTGTGTATATTGCTGAATTTCTTTCATGTTTGATATCTGGAAAATGCAACCAACAACTCCCTTCTAAAGTAATAATTATCTGACATTTCGACGAAACAGAATCGCCTTGTAATACTTGTGTTCAGTAGTATCGAATCACGAAAACCAAAAGAAACCCTGCGAAAATCCTCTTAGTGTTCACGACCGATTCTTTATGAAACACTGTTTTCACAACATGTGAAGATGCTAGACATGGAAAACAAATAAAACATTAAGACATCTGGTTTGTCACCCAACTTTTGGTCCAGGATACGAGAAATATACAAAGGGAGGTTTTTGTTTGTTTAGCCCTCTCTTCTCTTCTCTCTATCTCTCTCTATCTCCCTCTCTCTTTTTTTTTCCTTCTAGTTCCAACAATCTATCTATCCTTCTCTATGTTCCTTCCTTTCATGTTTATTTGTTTCTTGTTTCTAATATTTTGTACCTTGCAGGGATTTTGGAATGTCTGTGAGCCACTTTGGAGGTGACTTTTCTCGACCAGATGAAGTCGATGGTTTGTGCCGTGAAATCAGAAAAAGCCATCCAGGGGGAATCGACATCCTAGTCAACAATGCTGGTTAGATTTGAATCATGAGAACAACGTCTTTACAGGGAAATCATGATAATGCTAATAAGTGTAAAATAAGAGTACAAGTCAATGAAATCGGGGAAAAAAATCTGCAAGAATCTACGCAAGATGGCGTTAAGTAAAAGACTCAACCAGAAAAACGAAATATCCAGTGTGAGGAAATATTCTAATTATTGGAAGTTGGTCTATCCATATATCATTCTGAAGGGATCAAAAACTTAAAGGGATAATATACTTTTGCTTGAGATGGGGTTTCAGATTTCAACTTTTTGCGAGATAATTGAAACTACTTAGTACATAATGCTAAAGATCACTTAATTCTATAGGACGAATTCAAGGTTTATTTGATGAAAATCGGTTTTTGAAACGGCTGTGATATAAAAAAAAAGTAAAAGAAAGTAGTTCTAATAAAAGGTGGGTCCCACTTGTTATTGGGACCTCTTTTCTTCGGAGGGGGAGGGGGACATTTCAGCCTTTTCAAAACCATGCAATTTTCATTGAACAAACTTTGAATTCCTCTTAGAAATGTATGCTGTTAAATATTTCATAAGATGTTTCTCATTATCTCACCAAAAAAAAAGTTTGAAACCTGAAGCCCCATCTCAACCAAAACTATAACCACCCCTTTAACATTGCTGGAAACTGAAACATGGGGCGCGCTGTCTTGAAGTGAATGATGTTGGAGTGAAATTTAAAAACATAGTAGAGGATCAAAACTTACAAAGACTTTATGAAAAGGTATTGTGGCGCTGAAACAAAACAAAAATATATTATACAGGCATACATGTAGTTGAACTTGAAGATAGAAAATAGTGGCTCAAAGAGAAAGGGAAAGTTGGTAAAGAAATGTAAAAACAGCAATAGCAATAAATGTTTTGGTGATGATAACTGTAATATCAAACACATTTTGATGATAATGATGATAATGTCAAGAGGGGTCATGGTGATGTTGCTGATAATGATCAGTTGATTTATCTTTTCACTGCATGAAAGGCATGACTGAGGCAGAATCTGGGAATGTGACAGAGATGACGATATGATGACGTATGACGATAAAAAGTATCAAAGGAAATTCAGAAAACAAGTAAAAACATAGCCCTTAAAGAATACAACAAGCATCACAATAAATTGAGATAACTGTCAATTATAACTACTGAACAAAATCAAAAATTTGTAGGTAATTTGATGCTTTTTTTAATAAACGAAGAAGCGAGTGAGGGTATTCTCAAACTCTTGAGCCAACATGCGAGTATATCACATGGGAAGCTTAAATATTGTTCTCTCATTGCAGCGTTTCTATTTTATTTGATGGATACCAAGGTTTTCAGTATGTGAGCCCCATCGACGAGTTCCCTCTTGAGACGTGGACGTCGATGATGTCGGTTATGCTCACGGCCCCATTCCTGCTCATCAAAGAATTCTCCCGAGACATGAAGACTAAAGGTCATGACAATCACACCATCATTTTCCCAATATTATCATTTCCAATCAACACTTGAAATGATAAATTCTCACTCTGATCTTTGACGCTTTCTTTTGTTTGCGTGTGACAAAACAATGCTTGATTAATAACTTCTTTGAAAATACCCACAAATTACTCGATAAGGAACCCAGATCTGTAGCTTCCATTATTTTGTTTAAAATCTATATTATATTATTCGAATTCTATTTTACATATAGAAACAAACCAAACAAAAAAAAAAATGATTTGAATCGTATCCTTGAAGACAAACTAACGGTGTTTTACATATACTTTTCATTGGTCCATGTGCTTTAGAGTTAATTGAATAGATTTGAATGCAAATTTTAAGTGGCTTTTGATATTCCCCTATATACGCGAGGCATAACTCTGAAATGTCACTTATTCTACAGGGAGGGGTCGCATTGTGAACATCTCGTCAACTCATGGTCACGTGGCTTCGGTGAACAAATCGGCTTACGTCACGGCCAAGCACGGCATTCTGGGATTGACAAAGGTGAAATTTACCTCCAGTATGATTCTATGCGTGAAGGTTATATTGTATACCAAGTGTCAATATTATGTAGCTATGTGTAATTCAAACACTGTTGCATAATGCTATGGTCAGAAAGGTCGAAATTTTAGAGAATCTGCAGAAGTCAAGATGATATTATGAAGCACTATTGATGACAGGCAGAATGTCCTCTTGCATTGAGTTTGCTTGTTTGTTTGTTTTGTTTTGCTTTCTTTTGTCTTTATGGGTTTTTTGTTTCGCTTTCAGGTTAGACATATTATGTTTTGGCGATGCTTGTTTTTCTCTTGGTTTGAAGAATAATGTACGCGACTTTCCATCACCGTCAATTTCTGTCGTAATCCATAGTTTATGATGGAACAAAATGTGTTGCTCGTTAAACATGCTGAAAATCAGACTTGTGACTTGTTATAGTCGGAACCGACTGGCCAAGTTGGGTAATATTTTCTAGACTAGTGAGTGTTGCTGAGATAAGAAAATACTGAAGATCATTTCTTATCACCCATTCCGCTAGGTTGTAGCCCTGGAATTTGCCCGGACCGGCATAACATGCAACGCCATCTCTCCTGGCTGTGTATCTACCGGATGTAGGTATCATTTTTAAACTGTACCGTATGTCCCCCCCCCCCCCAAAAAAAAAAAAAAAAAAAAAAGGAGAGAGAAAGAAAAAAATACAACGTGACCCTCCGCAATGATAACTTTAAAAATAGTGAATCAATTCAAATACTTTTTTCAGGGTATGAAACTATAACTGCCCACATCTTACAGAAAACCTCATTCGACTTTCTTCAGTGGTCAAAGAAAAATGAATTTTGCAGAGCATGTCAGGAATATCTTCCCTCCAAGTTCTGTCTATTGTGTGTAACATTAACCCATTCCATACTGAATTCCAAAATCCCCTTAGAATTAATACACAGACCACCAGGCTTCCGTATGGAACAGGTTAATATGCAGTTTCAAGAGCATCCAAGTGCTAAACTTGGAAGAATCAGACTCATGACATGCTTTACAACAATCCACATTTCTCTGTGACCGCTTAACCAAATTGAATGGGGTTTTCTGCAAAATTAGAGCTAAGATGTTCTATTTTAAGACCCTGAAGTAGTATTTGGATAGTTTAATCATATTGGGTGTTATCAATGTAATTTTGGGAGGGCATACTGTATTTCTTAGAGAGTTCAATGTATAAGACGAATTCCTTGTCGTTTTATCCTATAATGCTAAACATTTCTCAGTGTTCCTGAGGATATGGAGATAAGAGAACTCAATTAGCTGAGAGAAATTATACAGTTTCCCTCGCTTTTGTAACATCAATATTTTCGAAATGCCCTGCGTGAGAGGGCCAGAAATTCAACTGGTACCTCATTACCTATTCATACCTACCTTTCTTTTCCCCAGAGTTTGAAATCATGAGTTTCTTTTTTTATTGCAAAACTAGGTGGAGAATGCAGTTTTTTAATGTATTTGCGACACCGCTGTGAGAACTTAAAATCCGAATCCACTCACTTGTCATTATTCTCGAACGCAATAGATTATGAAGTGATCAATGTGTGATATATAAAAAGACATGTGCATGGTTTTGATAATAGCAGTAAAAATAATAATCAAAATAAAATGTAATCATTATTACTATCATGATCATTATTATCAATATCATCATTTTCATGATCATTACTGAGGGTTTTTTTAAACCATTATCATCATTTACGTGACTTTTCCTTTGTCTAAAATATCATACTAACCGTAGAAGAGACACCTTGATTTTTTTTTAAAGAAAAGGATTTATGTGTTCTATTGTTTTCTAGTATTTCTCCAACAAGCTGAGGAACTCGCGGCCAAACACGGGATATCTTTTCAAGAAGGCAAGGTAAACCGACTCGACGTTGCTCCAGAAATTACAATTTTTGACATAATTATGCCCTGAATTTAAATATCTTATTTCCCGCCCGCAACATTCAATTTCCGAGTGATAAATCTAATCGCGTTTTCGTATTTGATTCCTAAGTCTTTTGTGAGCTGTAAGTCATTTCAGCAACTGTACCTGGGCTCTCAAGTTTCAGCGCTGAGAGAAAGGGCGCCCCTTTTGACGAGAGCGTAAAGATCAATGCATAAAATTGTAGTCTTATAAACTTGATTGCTATAGAGATTCAAATAAACCAATTTAAGGATTTGTGTTAAGGTAACTTTAATAGTATGAAATCGACAGCGACAATTTTACGAGTAGAATTGATTTGATTTTTTTTTTATTTCTTGATTTTTTGATCAGAACAAAAACGTTCTTTTCCACAATTCGCATGGCCTATTTCGACATCACAAAAACAAACATTCTTGACAACACTAAATGCCAGTAGAAATAAAAGACGTCTGATCCATTTTTTTTCTTTTACTATACAATAAGATATCGCACGTTATCATCGAAACAATGTAGAATCGTAAACAAAAAACGAGAGAAGGAAACAAAAAGACAAAAGTCTTTCGTGCAAAAAACTTAAAAAAAAAAAAAACTAAACAAAAGCACACAAAACCCACGCTGCAATTTGATAAAGGGGGTAACTCACTGAGCGGCGAACGTTTGCGAACGTAGCGAATTTGGGATTTCGCCAGGGTTAGTAAGGGTTGCAAAAGGTTGGTTAACAGTTGCAAGAAAGTTCGCGAACAGTTTTTGTTGTCGCAAAGAAATTCAATTTTTCGCAAACATTCGTCAGAAAAGTTGGCGAATCTCAAATTCGCTATGTTCGCAAACGTTCGCCGCTCAGTGAGATACCCCCTTAATTAAGAACAAAAAATGAGCAATGGTATCATTAAAATAGCTAAATAATGCCCTTTCCGTTGCTTTTCCAGTACAATAATAATTATTATGCACCCAGCTCTGGGCTGAAGGTACCAAGTCTCCTGTCTCTTGTCTCTCCATGGGGGGGGGGGGGGGGGGGGGGGGGGGGTTGGCGCTGCAATTTTGGGGATGATAAAGCTAAAAAGTCGGTTCATCAATCAAGATGAGGACAATGAACGTCATGTTAAAGGTAGAGAGGGCGAGAGAATTAAAAAAAAGGGGGCAGGCGACAGCAATGAGGAAGAAAAGACTGACGGAGTATGAAAAGTGGAAAAAGGAAGGTGGGGGGGGGGGGGAGAAATAGGAGCAGGCCCTGCCCTTTCTCACATCCCCTCCCATTATGTAATACTCTATCAGCTTTAATCAATTTTCTGTAGACATAATTTTTTTCTACTTTTTTCCACTTTGCTTATTTAAATGCAGATCAATTTTGATTTTGTTTTTGGCTATTCCTCTTCAATCAATCTATATTTCCACTCGTATTGCACAAAAAGTTGCCTTCTAGGACATACATTTGGGTAGGCCTGATACATGCAGCTTAAAATGAATTGTTTATGTAATAATAATTATTGTGAAATTATAAATTATTCTTGCACTTAAGTTCTATTATTGCTGAAGAGACATTTCCCGCACTATACAATGGATGATTGTTCTAGGTAAAACAAAGAGAAATGCACCACAATTAAGATATACAGTTAGACTATACATCTATCACCGAAAGTATTCTGAAAGTGAATGAATCCATTAATATGTGTTTTCTTCATGTGTTCGATTTCTTTTCAATGCGTATAATAATGTCCACTGATAAATGACTGACGGAATATACGTCTGACAGTCTTAACAGTTGTTTCTCATTTGCAATGCAGCTAAAATAAGTGACGTTCCTGTAACATAGCTCCTTGCACATGTTTACGTCATGTCCTTTCTACTGAAATTTCATATTCTCGATTTTCGCGCCAGGAGATGCTTCTCGAGAAGCACCCAAACAAGGCGTGCGCTACGGAAGAGCAAATCGGTGAGGCCGTCAACTTCATCACTCTATCTGCTCGTCAGCGTGTGACAACATGACGGGGTCGGCGCTCGTCATCGATGGCGGTTGGACTGCCGTTTGATGAAGGATACGAGATCGTCCAGTCAATCCCTTTTTATACATTGAAAATATGAATTACTCGCACACAAATCTATATTTTCACATAAATAGATGTGTATTTCACATAATGCTGTAAAAGTCAATCAATTGTTTCATATCACAGGATTATCTCCATGCCAGCATCCAATATTTTAGGGTTGTAAGTAGGATAATACTTTGTAAGAAGCTTGCATGGATTTGATTATTATTACAATCGTGGTTGTCAATGATTATTCAAGCGTCTGATCTTTTCATTTTGCTTGATTTACCACACGAAGTGTTCATGTCGATACCTCATGAATTTTGTACTTTCTTTCTAGATTTTGTATTAAGCGTTGTAATTAAGCCGGGTTTATAAATGGAACGTATTTGAAATTATCACCAGTTATTCCAGCATTTGGGATTTGTCTTTAATCGTCTGAGAATCAGGCTGTGGGTTTATAACACATTTGCTTTTCTACATTCACTGCCTGTAGCGTCGTTTCATGTTGGATCTGCTCGCAGTTAATATACACACTTTAAACATAATAATTGTATTTTCTATATATGCTGCACAACTTTTTTTTTTTACGTACAATATACTTATATATTGACATTCTTGCTTTTCTACTTTCGATGTCTGTATCGTCGTTTTACATTGATCTGCTCGCAGTTAATGTACACACCTTAAACATAACAATTGTATTTCTTATGCTGCACATCTTTTTGTTTACGTACAATGTATGCCTACTAATATATTGACATAGTGCGTGTGCTTCTGGTTTTTTTTTCTCAGGAAGAAGAAATATTTGTATCATGAAATAAGGTATGTCAATAAACCTCATGAAATATTTACTAAGTCATGTTGTCGAAGTCTGCACAGTCTTTACATTGATGAGTTGACGTTAATATCAATACATTAATGGTGAGTAATGCATGTGGGGTATAGTCTTACTACAAAAATAAGTATTAGATGATTTAGGTATTATTTATGGATCTGAGATGTTAAGATGCGGGTGTGTGTATGATTATTATTTATTCTTTTTGTTGTTGTTGTTCAAGGGTGCGTGTGTGGGGTGTCTGTGTTGGGTATGATCCTCGTGCTTTGTTTTGGCACATTCTTTGGGGCAGGCATAGGAAATGATCCGTTCGTCCCTTGATTTTTAAAGCGTAAAGGCGAAATTTCCCCAAGTATATGCATATCAAACAATGTCAAATAAAATGTACAGGCTGTATCAATATATGTATAACACGCCCGTGAATTTTGACGAAACGCGGACAATCCGTTCAAAGGTTAGTATAATATTCTTTTATGCATTTTCAAAGTTTCGGTGCCGCCATTGCTGGATGCGAATATTACAGCAGTTCGTGACATCACGGCAAAAACAAACAAACAAACAAACAACAAAAAACAGACAAAAATGCTGTGAGAAACATATAAAGAGAATTCAGCAAGATTTGATTTGTTTAGAATGAATCGACCTTCCTCTTTCAGAAAGCACGGAGAACGGTATATTACTCGCAACATAATACTATGCTTTAGTAAACAAGTCTAAGAAATGTGTACTTTGATTTCCATAAAATATGAAGATTTGTGGAATTTTCTTTATATTTTCCTTGCATGTGAAGAACAATTCTTAAGCTATGACAAGAGAAGTGAATAGCTGCATGTCAGAGTTCATTACATCAATCACAGGGTGTGACTTTGAGGGATTTGACGTTTCCCTTATTGATTGAACGTGACCTGAGGCATTTCATCTTATATAGGAAAGGCTAGAGTTCTCTCTGTTGTGATTGCGATGCACACAAATATTCTTGCTTTTATGAAGGAATGTGCTGGGCTGCACTAGTATGAGAAGTAAATGTTATACTTGTATTGTTCGCGTTGTTATCTGAACGCTAACTCATCTCGTAGACTCTGGTACTGGGCTTATAGATAAATCCCAGATAGGTATATATGTAATTCCATTACCAAGTTCAGGCTATACAGGAGATCATACGCAAACCTGATATCCAGGTCTCGAACAAAGGTCATGGCGTAGCCTCCAGGATAGAGCTACACGTACATTACTGGCAGTAAGACCGATACCAATTGGCAAGAATGGCAGTATACATCTACAACTTTGACTGAGGGGACCTCTCTGGAATCAAGCAAGCATTATTGTCAGCTCATCTAGGATATGCCTTCCTATGGACACTCATTAGATGTGAGTATCCTTTCATGAAATTTGCAAACTTTGGGAAGAAGAGTGAATTCTCAAGGCAAGCGATATATAGGTCGGTTCAATAACAATGTCATGTCGGATCAACTAAGGGATGCACGGAGCAGCTCTGTGTTGTATGTTCTTCTGACTGCATGTATTTGTCGATCATTCAAATCACTTGCTCCTTAGTTGCCGTTTCATTTCATTTTTATTTCATTCTCTTCCTTTCCTTTAATATTGAGTTTCGTCTCGATATATTTCCATGCACTTTCATGAGGATAACTTTCATCATTAGCACACTCACATCATAATTTGTAATACTTGGTTAAATACTATTATATAGAGGTTGTTGTAGATTAGCTCGACTGTACTCATGCTCACTACTAACAGCTGCAAGGAGTGCACGGATAAAATGACAGTCATATTGATTAGATAGCCTTGTCTGACATAGATAGCTGCGTCCCCGCTAAGAGCTGTCATTACCAGGCTTAACGCTTTGGTTTCAAAAAGACATTGTGGATGAAACATTCGGTCCAAGTTGCGAATACCAGAGATGATTTGAACTGATCTCTCTTTTTTTTTTTTAAGTACATATCTATGGCATCACCATAATGAGACAACTGGAACACAATTATTGGTTCTAATATTACATGGCCCAGCAATTGCCTCAAATCATGGGGTTCAAATCAATTGAAATATTTTCCTCAAAACTGCTAAAAATTGTCAGTCCTCAAAATTATCCGTGCCCTATTCTAATTACCATTTTTTCACCTCCAGAAAGAATGGCAGGACGAGTAGCTCTTGTCACCGGTTCTACGAGTGGAATAGGCCTCGGTATTGCACGGGCACTGGCAAGTAAAGGACATTCCATTCTGCTGACAGGGTTTGGTAGCGAAGATGTGATACAGAAACACAAGGAGGATTTTCAAAGGTATGCATGCCCTACAGCGAGTAAAATCACTATTCCAATGATTTGAAAAAAAGTGATATGCATAACATATATATATATATATATATATATATTCATACATATATCACATGTGTGTGTGTATTTATGTATTATGTATATCAATGATGATTAAGATAAAATATAGGTATGTATAGATGTTGTGTATAATACTGTTGACACGACGCTTTTGTTTGCTGTTAATTTTTTTCTTATTTGACAAGTTAAAATGAAGAGTTTGTTCGCAAAAACCGATAAGTCCATATTTGCCAAATGGAGATATTTGCGATTAGAGGCCAAGAAAAATAAAGAGAATAATAAGAAAATTGTTGCTTCTTTTGACCATAACTTCAAAAATGTACCTTTATATGTAGTGACCAATATATCATTTAAAAGGTATTATTTTGTACTTTATGACAGAGACCGTACTTCAAAATCTTCAAAAATGGACTTATCGGTTTTTGCGAACAAACTCTTCAAATACAGCCCTTCTCAAGTTGTAGGCCTAATACGATTATTAATTTTAACATTATTGATTGGCTTGGCGACGAAACGAAATGGAAGCTATATGTAGATAAAATTCTCACGATATTTGTCGTTGCACCTGGAAAACCATTCTTAAAGGAAATTTCGATTTTTTTTTTCAACAGATAAGGTGCTTGACATGGAAAGAAACAAAACAAAATAAAAACTAGGATATTTGATCTGTCCAAATTTTAGTCCAGGATGCGAAAATCATACAGAGGGAAATTCTTGTCTTTTCCACTCCCTCCCATCTCTTTCTGTTAATTCTATGCATGTTTATTTACCTTTTTGCTTCTGATATTTTGTACCTTGCAGGGATTTTGGAATGTCTGTGAGCCACTTTGACGGTGACTTTTCTCGACCAGACGAAGTCGATGGGTTGTGCCGGGAAATCAGAAAGAGCCATCCAGGGGGAATCGACATTCTGGTCAACAATGCTGGTTAGAATGAAATTAGACTCATTTTCCTTTGATGATGCTTTTTTTCTCATATGAGAAAAAAGCGTCAAAAAGCAAAATCATATAGCTAACAATGGAGTCATTTAAATTAAATGAAACCGAGAAAAAAGTCTGCGTGACAAGAATCGATCACAGATGATGGAAGAAAGATTTAAGAAAAAAAAATTTGAAACATATGATATGAAAGAAAACTGAGCAATATAATCTAAAACTTAATCCTTTTGGGGAAAAATCACGTATCACAAATCAAATTCAATTATATACCAATGTATACGATTGAACATATGACATCACATAATCAATTCTGGGATGATCAAAACGAATGTCAAAGCAGACTCTTGTTCATGCATGCGAGTAACATCTTTGGGATGATTTAGGTTATTAGTTTGTTTTCGTTTTTGGTCTGCTCTTATTCCGATCAAGGTTTTCAGTATGTGAGCCCCGTCGACGAGTTCCCGCTCGAGACGTGGACGTCGATGATGTCGGTGATGCTCACGGCTCCATTCATGCTCATCAAAGAATTCTCACCAGACATGAAGAGCAAAGGTAATTAACCCGTTCAATACTGAATTCTGAAATGCTCATAGCCTTAATACGCAGGTCACCGGCTTCCCCTACGGAACGGGTCAAGGCAACATATTATCTACAGTGCGATTACTGTCAGCGTAACGTCCTATACTAATCACTTTCTACCGCACCATCATGCTTTTAAAATTAACCACAATCAATCATCCTTGAAACAGTTGATTCAAGCTCACGTATATTATGCATGTTCTTTTTGCTTGTGACAAAGCTAGAATATACGAATGATTCCTTCAAAAATATGCACAGTACAAATGTAATTTGTGGAAAATTTCTAAGAGGTGTTGTATTCATCGAATCAAGAGATATGTTCGCCTTTTATTTCAAATTGATTTATTTGCATTTGATATTTGAATTGAAATTGAAAAGGAAATTAATCTTGGCTACGAAGACAAAGTAAACGTCGTCTCGAATAGTTTTATTGCCCATATGTTATGTACACATAGTTAAAGAGACGCCAATGCAATTTTAAACAGTTTTTTTTTAGTTCCCCTCTACGCATTACAATAGCAACTAATATCGCGAATGATTATTATACAGGATGGGGTCGAATCATCAACATTTCGTCGACTCATGGTCACGTGGCTTCGGTGAACAAATCAGCATACGTCACAGCCAAGCACGGCATTCTGGGATTGACAAAGGTGAACATTCTGTTGTTCATGATTTGGTTTGTGAAGATTTTTTTTTTATTATATCTGATATTATATCTAGTGTCAAGGTTATGTATGTGAAGGTATGATTCGATCCAAATACCCATACATGATGAAAATAATGGCCATAAAAACGAACATTTGATGGATAATGAATTCACAATGAATGTCGAAAAGATATTTCGTAATATACAAAATAAAGAAGAAAAAGTGACATGCAGAATATTCTCTGCAGATGGCATGTATGTTTTCAAGTCTGATTATGATTATATTACATATACATTGCATGATTTATGACATAATTTCTAGATGAATAACATTTATTTTTGGGGGTGAGGGTGTCATATTTTCAATCGACGTCATGCTTTGCCGTAACATGTAGACGGAAACATGTTAAGAAATCGTTGCGCTGGTCACAAAAAACAACAACAAACTGTCAGGATGTGCACGAGTGCTCTGAAAAAGTTGCCGCAACCAAGTTGCATATAATTTCTACTTTACAAGCTTACAAGATATTCTTGTCACTTACTCTGATAGGTTGTAGCACTGGAATTTGCGCGGACCGGTGTAACTTGCAACGCGGTCTGCCCTGGTTATGTGTCTACGGAATGTAAGTACATGTCTTTATCATGTAACATCTTTCATTCATTTTTTTTTTCGTCATCAAGTTCATGGTGAATTTTATACTGTATCAGTCATCATCATCACCATCCAATTCATCAACTATTCCCTCAAATACTGAGTAAACTCATTGACTCGCCCAAATAGTGTCTTTGTTGTTGTCGTTTTATTTGTTTGCTTTTTGTCTCTATTTTGATGGCGCATGACATTAGACTTAGTGACTAGATTATTGTTGTAAACTAGATCATTTGTACCAAATCTGTACTAAGTGCGACCTAAGGTAGCTCAATTCACTTCGATTACAGCTGTGTGACGGTGATACTGACAAGTTGAAGGTTTTACCCTGTCTCTGAAGCAATAAATTGTTTTGTTTTTTAATTGGAAATGACGAGGGTTTTTTTTTTCATTACATGACAATTTTTCTTTGTCTGTATCCCGTATGTGGTTTTCTGAAAATAATCTTTCTGTGTTTAATTGTTTTCTAGTATTTGTCAAACAAGCTGAGGAACTCGTAGCCAAACACAAGATATCCTTTCAAGAAGCCAAGGTAAAACGGACGGGACATTTCTCTCCAAATTACCGTAATATAGGCCCTGAGTTACGATACAGTACATTCCCGTTGTAACGAAAACCGTTAAAACGAAATTCCGAATACAACAAAGTAAAAATTCAGGCCGTAACATTATCTGCTCAAGATATGTTTTTTCACTGTTTATTATTCGTTCGATTATAATGAGATTTCGAAATAACGAAAGAAAATTGTCAGTTCCGAGGACTTCGTTATAACGGGAGTCTACTCTACCTGGTTTGACATCTTCGACGTTCAGAGATGATAATAATAGCTTATACAAGCCCCACCGTGGTTATAAAGACTAGTCTTTAACCCCCTTTTGTGCCGGGGACTTTGTGCATACAGTGCTATTGGGCATAGGGTACTGATAATCGGCACTCTAAGCACACAAAAAAAGGGTGTAATGGGATGGTATAGTTTTGGTTGAGGCCTAACTTCAAGTTTCTAACATTTGTTGGTGAGATAATGAGAAACCTCTTATGAAATATGAAAGGGCATGTAATTCCATGAGGAATTAAACATTCATTGGATGAACATTGGTTTTGAAACGGCTGAGATATCCTAAACAGATTGATTCTAATACATGTAAAAAGTTTTATTACGATCGCTTTGTTTCACTTTGTGTTTGAATGTTTCAGCCATTCCAAAATTGATTTTCATCAATTAAACTTTGAATTCCTCTTAGAATGGTATGCTGTTTTGTAAGTGTTTTCTTGGTATCTCGCAAAAAGTTAAAAGCCCAATTCTTCATCTTCATCAATACTGTACCACTTAACAGGCACTCAGTCATTCCAACAACGTTTATATGTACAAGTACAACATGTAAGAGCTCTCAATTTCTGTGTGCTGGAGAGAAGGAGCGCCACCTTTTGACCAGAGATTGATAACGTGTATAAAGTTATAGCATGCAGGCAAGCGTGATCATTGTAAGATTCAAATACACGTACAGGAAACTTAGATTTGTACAGAGGTAACATGGATGATTTCAAAAACCTCAGAGAGACGCATCTCCGTGAAGAAGTGAATGAATTAATGTGTGTTTTCGTCATGACCGATGTCTTTTCTATTCAGTGTATGCAGACTTGCTTTAAATAAGTAAATGACTGACATTATACAATGTACAACTAACTTCAGAGTTGTGTGTCATCTGAAATTTTGCTGGTCCTGCAGTAGTGTAGTCCCTTATTAAACATGCTTTGTTTTGTTTTGTTTTGTTTTGTTTTGTTTTGTGTTTTTTGTTTACTTCCTTTCTACTGAAATGCTCGATTTTCGCGCCAGGAGGTACTTTTAGAGAAGCACCCGACCAGGGAATGCGCTACGGAAGAGCAAATCGGCGAGGCAGTTAACTTCGTCTGCTCGTCAGCGTGTGATAACATGACGGGGTCGTCGCTCGTCATCGATGGCGGTTGGACGGCCGTTTGATTAAGGATACGAGATCGTTTAGTCGATCCCTCCTTATATACTACAAACAGAAACTATTTTCAAATGAATGTGCAGATTATATTACTCTCATAAATGATGTGAAATATATTGTTTGTATCACAGAATTCTCTTCCTGCCAAGGTTCGGTTAAGGTTGTAAGTAATAAGAGCTTTTATAAGAAGTTTGTATAGCGATATGATTTTTATGACAATCCGGGTTTAATGATATCTCAACCTTTTTGTTTCCATTTTTAGGTCTTTCTTCCTCGATCTCTTCTCTCCTCCGCCCTCTATCCCCAAATATATATCTCTTTCTTATTGCAATTTACTCTATACTTTCTGTCCAGGTATAGCCTTTGTTAATACTTCTGTCTCCACCTCCGACATTAAAGGCATGGAATGGTTTTGGTTGAGATGGGGGATTCCGATTTCAACTTTTTGCGAGATAATTAGAAACCACTTATGAAATATGAGTTAAAGATCATACAAATCTAAGAGGAAGTCAAAGTGTATCTGATGAAAAATCGGTTTTGAAATGGCTGAGATATTCAAACACAAGTAAACACAGTGGCCCTGATAACAGATGAGTTCCACCTTTTATAAGGACCTCTTTGTTGAAAGGAGATTATTCAGAGGGGTGAAGGTTCAGGTGTGAGTTTCTTCAATTTGTTTCCCTCTACAAATTAAATTTGTTATAAATTAACAAACGTGTCGGAAAAAGGAACCAGTGGGACTCGAACCTGTCATCTACCGCTTTCCGGGCAGCGACACTACCACCAGGCTGTCCCTGGTTGCCGGCAGTGACACGATGAACATGGAACAAATACCCAAGCTCCGAACTACCGACATTGTAATGTTAAGCAGTCAATTTGTAGTAATTTGTAGAGGAAGATTAAAGAAACTCACACCTGGACCTCTTTGTTGTTGGATATCTCGGCCATTTCAAAACCAATTTTCATAAAATAAACCAATATCGACCAAAACTATACCATCTATTAAATTATCTTCTCACTGATACTAGTCCTTCCTTCTCTGCCACATCATCCAAGTTTCGTCTACCCATCGAAATATCTTTTCCCTCACAAACTAACATTCTAAGACATTAAGTATTAAAGGAAACCAAAACCCAAAGAGCAATGTGGATCGAGTGAAAGCAGGAACATTAGTAGAACACATCAGTGAAAGTTTGAGGAGAATTGGACAATCGATGCAAAAGTTATGAATTTTTAAAGTTTTGGTGTAGTAATGACTGGATAAGGAGACTACTTCAGTTTATGACATCATTGTGTGGACAACAATATAAAGAAAATACAGAGAAAATTCAACATACTTTCACTTTCTAGCTTAATGAAAGAGCCCTTGACTAACCTCTTTCAGAAAGCAGGGGGAATGATATTACCCTTAATTATGTCAGTAACAAGTTGATGGAATGTGTAATATTCATGAAAAATGAATTTTTGTGGAATTCTTCTTTTATGTTCCAAAATGTTTCAAAAACAGACAACAGTCGGATAAGAAATACGAAAGATATGACATTGTGGAATTTCACATTTCTTCGGAAAACATTTCTTAACCAGTCGTCCTTAAGAATATTCAAATGATCGAGCGAGTTGATGATGCCATGCCCTCACAATTTTTCATGTATGTTATAATTATATGAAATTCGAAAAAGATTTTATTTCTAGCTAATACAGTTAAAGCATATTCCCATACGAAAATAGATAAGGCAAGTTTTGTATCTATTTAGCTGAAATGTGAGATTTTTGTGATTTCTGAAGAAATAGTGAGAGCATGAAATCATCAAATTGTTGATTTGAATATTCCTAACGACTGGTCAAGAAGTGTTTTCTGGAAAAAAAAAATGAAATTTCAAAGTGTCACAACTTCCTTATTTCTCGTTGCATTTTGAACATTTTTGCACTGTTCTGCAGGGATTTTTTTTTCCTTTTCTTAAGAATTTTATGAAATTTTGGAGTGGATGTCTTCCTTAAAATGTAAACGTTAATAGATAAATACAAAATATTTCTTGTTAACATGTAAGAAATCACGTCATGAATATTGGAAAATCACTATTTATTCACTCCGCTCAATACACTTATATATTGTAATGAGGATTTGATATAAAACTGGTTATTTGTATTAATAATTGAAGCACAATGTCATGTTGTGCTTTTCCTATTTTGTATTAATAATACATGCAGGCTTGGACCGGTGCTGTAGACTCTCTTTTTCAAGTTTCTGTGATTTGTGAAATGGTGTCTGATTGAAAATAGAGGGTAGTATGTTGATAATACATGTACATGTACCGTTCTGCAAACAGCTCAATATATGACATTAGAATACACATTTTGGTGTATGTATTATAATGGACGTTTATATTAATGAAGAGTTTTATCACAAAACGAGCTAAATTCATTCTTATCAAATTGAGATATCTGCAATTAAAGCTGCTCAAAAACAAAGAAAATAATGATAAAATAAAATTTGTACTTTTAATCAAACTTTTAGAATATTCCTTGTTATGTCACAAGTGAGGTATTACTGGAAAGGTTTAATTTTGCTCTATCTGATGATGGACTTAATTTGAAATGTTTAAAAATGGCGCTTAGACCATTTTGCGATAAAACTCTTCATTATTGTTACATAGGACTCGACAATAGCAGTGACTTGGGGACACTAAAAAATTATGTCAGGTCACCAAATTTCGATATGGCTATCTCTTAGTGACAACTAAGATTCAAATTGGATTTCTATGTTTGTTTTTATTTCGGGCCACAAAATTCCAGAATTTACAAATTTAAAAATTTTACTGGCCCAAATGGCCATCAGAGCAAAAAAAAAATTTTTTTTCTAGAGCAAAAAGTTAGTGTTGAACCCCGATATATTATATGAGAGGCACTCTGTAGAACAGTGTATTCTTTTAAGAAAGTTGTGATCATGAAAAGAATACAATTCTATTTTGGTATATCAAATTAAATTTTAAAAAGAAATTATTACACTGCTAAAAATTTCTTTTCTATTTTCTTACCAATGAGATTTTCAATACAATGGCTATTGCCAGTTTGAATGGAGAACTACCACTTTCCCCCCTTACTTTGCACGATCTGATCCCCCCTCCCCCCCCCCCCCCCCCCATGAGACTGTAAATATCAAGTTAAAGGGTTTGTATAGTGTTGGTTGAGACCTAACTCCAGGTTTCTAACATTTTGGGTGAGATAATGAGAAGTCTCTAATGAAATATGAAGGAGCATGTAATTCCAAGAGAAATTCAACGTTTATTTGATAAGAATTGGTTTTGAAATACCCAAATACGAGCAATTCTAATAAAAGGTGGGACCCACCGTTTATTATGATCACTTTGTTTTTTGGATGTTTTTGGATGTCTCGTCCATTCCAAAACCAAGTTTCATCAAATTGACTTTGAATACCTCTTAGAATGGTATGCTCTGTACTATTTCACAAGTGGATTCTTGATATCTCGCAAAAAGTTGATAGCCCATTTCTCATCTCCACCAATACCATACTGACCCTTTAATGAATTACGTCAGCAGCGCAGTGGTTCAGACTAGGACCAAGCAACTCATCACTCTTCACCTGAACATTCACAAGACTCGTGAGAGAGATGGGTGGGGGGGGGGGGGGAGGAGGGAAAGGGAAGGAGAATGAAATGGGGGGTCGGGGGTGTCTAGAACTCACCCACACATGACACTGTCACATTGGGGCTCTGCCGCAGATAGTTTCAAACCAACATGTTTAAAGGAGACCTTCGGATGATTTTCTGACCTTTACATTTGAACAACTATAGATTGGATATACTGGGTTCAGAGTTTAAAGGTCCTGTTTACCTTTAGGAACAGTGATTTAAAAGATGTTCAAGATATGACATTTAATGCATATGTGTAGGTCTGTTGTACCACAAAACATCCTATCATATACAGTATAGATTTTAGCGATAAAGCCTAAAATATAAGGAGATATCTGTATTTTTCTCAGTAAACTGTAACTGTAGACGATTTAGTCTGGAAACATTTTCATTATAACTATGGTTCACATTTTGTAAATTATACCGATTCAAATTTTTACAGTGGTTGTTTCTATCCCTAACTCACATTTTAGAACTATTTTAAAGAACCAATGCTGGGTTTTTGCTTCATCTGCAAATGGTAAATTATGTCTTTAAGAATTTATTGTGATTGGGATGAGGAATAAGAATGTTTTCAAAATTTTTAACAAATCACAATTATCAAGGATGATGACATGGCGGCTTCACCATAAGAAAGCATGAGTAGTGGATTAAGATCAGAGCCAAATTTGAACATTTCCCTTTAATATCTTGTGTCCATCTTTGCTCAATTTTGGGACAGTGTGATGCTTGTATAAAGAGAAGATATCCACACACCAACTGGCCAAATCATATCACAATCTAGTGAAAATCCACTCAAGAAATGATCACGAAAAATCTTCATCATTACAAATCAGTATTTTGACATTTATTGTCACATAATACAACATTTGATTCACTTGCTTTGTTATGAGTATCATACCATACATGAATAAACATATAATATGAACATGATAAACATTTTCCATCATACTCGAAGGTCTAATATGGACTCGATGACATGAAACTAACTTTACTAATTCCATGAGCAGTTTGTCTTGCATAAAACAGATGTTTGACACATAAAATAGGACATCACACAGGGCAGAGAGTAGAGGCTGAATACAGATGGATTAAAATAATACATTCAGCCACATAATAAGGCATTATGGATAATTTCAAAAGATGAATATAAATACCATAGTTACACAGGGATTTGACATGCAACAGTTTCACCAACTTGTAAGCCTATAAACTTCAGCAAAATACAATGCAAAAAAAAAAAAATCAGGATGACATTTTTGAAATCAAGTGAAAATTAACATCTTGGGTATCTGCTGCCAGAACACAACCTCAACAGAAATGCTTTGACATCACTTTTCAAATATATAAAAGAAGTTACATTTCTCTTAATATTTGTAAGTATTTACAAATATGATACAAATGAATTATTACTGAATGTTTCTTTTTAAGCAGCTCCTCAGAGAACGTCCTAGGATAGTCAAGATGTGGGCAAAACATTTTCACTGCAGTTTTGCGCAAAGCTTCATGAGAGGAATGCCATTTTTGGTCTTCCAAATTTTGGGAGGAGTTCAGGAATTTCATCCGGAAATCCTGTATGTACACAAAAGCAAATTAATACAAACTCAAAGATACCAAGAGCAAGCATCTACAGAGAATTATTCTGCAGGAATCCAAACCTTAAAATTTCATGCTCTCTGAGCTGATGCAGTTGCACACTTTTGCATGATAACAAAATGAAACTAAATAAATCCCCCAATGGATATGTTAACAAATGCACATCTCACAGCCCGTCTATCATGGCAGTTAATACATGGCAATAGAATAAAATCAAAACAAGATCAATGAATATCTCATGTTGAAGATGAATAATAGTACAGTGTTTTAAAACTAATGAACATTGTGAGTATAGAAGTTGATACTAATATTTTGTTAACATAATTATACCATACAAACCTGTGTGGTAGATATTTAGCTCAGCACAATTGTATAGTTCTCCAGTCTAACCCTCACAAGCAGGAACAGATTAATTCTGAATTTGTGGATACGGCTGTACTGGTTTCACGTGGATACTAGATTCATAGATATGGATACTGGTTTCGTGTGGATACTGGTTTCATGTGGATACTGGTTTCATGTAGATAACTGGATTCATGTGGACACTGGGTTCATGTGGATACTAGATTCATGTGGATACTGAGTTCATGTGGATACTGGTTTCATGTGGATACTGAGTTCATATGGATACTGGTTTGATGCGGATACTGGTTTCATGTAGATACTGGATTCATGTGGATACTAGTTTGATGTGGATACTGGTTTCATTTGGATGCTGGCTTCATGTGGATAGTGATTTCATGTGGAAAGGGCAAATTAGTCATTAATGTGATTGTCCTTTTACATTTGCACTTCAGGCTGCTATGTAAATTTGTTTTCTGTATAGAACTGTACAGTATATTTGTATCACTTTTCTAACAATTTCTGGGGATACTGCAGGACAGGGATGATTTATTATAACCAGATTTAGTGTAAAAATTTGATATTGGGTATATTGCCTATTTCTCCATACTTCAACCTCGGGCATCTCACAAAACATGATATTACAAGTGTACCATTTCAAATCTCCCTTTAGGCATTGAAATACATACAATTAAACTGTGCAGTAATATTCACTTTGAGTTTAAAGGGAACAAGATATTGATATAACCCTTGTGGAAAGGTGTAGAAAGTGAACACGTACTATGGTTCCAGGAAGCATACTAAAAAGCAGAAAAGAAGTAAATAATGCTTTGTCATCAAATTAACGGAGAGATTACATAGAGTTGGCAAAATGTTGCAATAATGCTTTTCATTGACTAATGCTGTGAGTATGAGGCAAAGATTATATAAAATCATCCAGTAATGAAGTAGAACACTGGACTACATGAAATCACAATGTTGACTACAGTAATCATCTCTGAATAATGGCACATCGCTCACAAGATTCCAATTACAAAGTTTCCGTATAAAAAAATTGGGTTTGTTGGCATATAAGGAGACCTGGCCAGCTGTACATACCTGGCACATGGGTCAATCCAGCACTTGTTAGAGCAGTAAGAGTTTCTTTGGCTTGTGCTTTTAAACCAAGGCAGTTTAATCTTTCCTCAATATTCCCACGGTCTGCTTGCTTATATGTTACCCTACAAGAAGTCAACTGGACAGACGAATCTACGCAACGAAAAGAAACCAAATAGGCTTACGACAAGGACACAATTCTTGGACTACACTCTGTCCCATTTCTTTACTTCTTAAATAGGCAGTTACCCTCTGTACTGCAAATCCAAACAAACACACTGTCAAGCCTTCATATGTTTCAATTCCACTCAAATCACATATCACCATACACAAAGAGATCTTTCTCTGTTGTCTCCAAACTGAACTGCATAGCTACTTTACTGTACAGACATAATCCCATTAAAATAATCAGTAGGAAAGTGTGATTTGTGGAACATCTTTCCATAATTTAGCTTGTATTTATCAAGTCGCAATTAATGTCTAAATCATTTTAATAAATTCTCTCATCAAATTTGTGAGTTCAAGTCAAAACTTCATGACAAACTGATGAAGTTCTTTCAACAAACTTTTGACATAATATTTACCTGAGTGAAGCTTGCTGATTTCTGATGCAAATGCAAACATTCTGCCACCAGTACACCCACAGCTTTAATGAGAATGCAAATTCTTCAAACATCAAACTAATAACTACACGTTCAGTCAATAAATAACTCCTACCACTAATCGCAAGCAAGTATTCTGTTCTTGCCTGCACACACTGGAAAATTACTCGGCATAGAAAGAGTATTACGGATAGAAAAGAGACAAGAGTAAGTAATGATGTCTCTGGCGTAATTCTTATCATCTCATATAATTAATATTTGTTCTCAAACTTACTTGACAAAGGCTCCCCCAAATAGCTAAATTTCAGGATGGTCACTACGTACGTGCATGATATCTCCAGATTAGTGTCATTGGACAGAACTGTGCCAGGACCTGGTGCAGGTCCGCATGATGTCAGAGAACCCAAACGCCCGACGAGAATAAGAGTAACACTTGTAGTAAGTATATCATGACCAAGACGACCAAAATAACCATTTTGAGGTATGGTGTCCTCAAATTATCAAAGACAAATTAAACCACTAGAAAGATGGCTGCCCAGATTTCAGTATTCACTGTCACAGTTTGTACACCACACACACATTTTTGTGAACAGGAGCAGGTCAAAATGTTCACAGGAGCAGAATACAACCACCCTCAATGTTATGACTACAAGATACCAAACCCTTTCCAAACAAGATATGCATTACTGGTAAATGTACACAACATTAAATCAACAACTAACTGACACAATAACATGAAAAGTTCACCCTATAAAGCCAAATGACCTCAAAATTATATCAAAAATACTCAGGTGATACTGAATACCTATGTGTAGGTCTGTTCCATGTTGCTTCAAATTCTTTGATGGCATTGATAAATTTCCTGTATTCAGTTGCAAAATCATGTCAATTCCTTGGAAAAAGCACTGTAAGAAATGTTCACCATGATGCCACAGTATGGCATTATCATAAATCCACTTCATCATCATTTGAACCATAAAACATAAGTCTTTGGGTGGCTGGAGGTTCTGATGCGGGTAGGGCTGGATGAGACTGGTTTGATGCTGATTGCACCAGTCTGGAGCGGCTGGCGAGGGATGGCACCCGATCGTACTGCTCCAAACCAGACTGAACTGGTTCCCACTGGCTGGAAGGAGATGATTTTGGCTGTGAAGGAGTCGCTCCTTTCTTCTTTTTCCTCCTCTCCAGCGAGGCCTGTGACATGTCTAGATAGGCTGCTTCACCATGAGAGCTACCTGATGGGGGTGGGGTGGTGGGCGGTTTGGAGCTTGGTAGGGGTGGGGGTGGGGCGTGACCATGCTGACTGAAGTGGTGACTGTCCGGTGGAGGGGGTAGAGCCACCTGACGTCTGGCACTGGGTGGAACCATGTAGTCCCCCATGGTGGAGTGAGCTGGCCGGTCTATTGTGAGACATTACATATCACAAACAAAGAAATTAATGACTGCATGATAGCATATAACACAAACATCAAACAAAGTTCCAAAATTAAATTCCTAATAGTCCAAGCATGATGATTTCCTTTCTTTCATTTGGTTTCCTTTCTTTCATTTGGAGTAATAAACTATTGAACTGAACTGAACTGAAACTGAGTATGTGCAAATATTTCTAAGTTGATATAAATTACTTCATTATCTTAATGTTTCCTACCAAAAGTTCTACACCATTAAGAAGATGTAAAATAAAAGACCAAACCATTATCATGAATTAATGAGGAAAATTTTGAAAGGGGGACTTTTGTTTCACTCTTTGTGGTTGCTAGCTTCTGCAAGAAATGGTCATACCCTCTTAAAAGAGCAATCTTTATAATATACACACCATCTGTGAGATGTGAAAGGCCACCAGATACAAACAAACGGCACTGCATCAATGCCCATCTGCTTTTAAAGGGGATGGCTAGTAACCGATCAGTGGGAATCAGTGGGAATGCTGAGGGATGATTGTTCCAATCCTTGTGGGATTCATTTAAGGGTACATTATATATCTATTCTTGTGTGAAAATTATTTGCTTCAGAACGGTCTCATATTCAAGTAATGTGCAGTTTAATGCTCCGTCACTGACCAGGGACGATTACCTGGAAGCATTAATCTGCACATTACTTGAATATGAGACCGTTCTGAAGCAAATAATTTTCACACAAGAATAGATATATAATGTACTCTTAAATGAATCCCACAAGGATTGGAACAATCATCCCTCAGCATTCCCACTGATCAGTTACTAGCCATCCCCTTTAAATCTGTAAGTTACAGTGACAGGTTTGTTGTTGTTTTGTTGTTGTTGTTGTTCTTGTTCTTGTTCTTGTTGCTTCATTTTGGGTATTTCTGCGGTAAGGTGGAGGGTTAGGCAGCTTGTTGGTTGTGGTGTTGAGCACAGCAAATTCACTGCGGTTGTCTATGGGAACAAATCTCCATTTAATTCTCGACTTTTAAGTCAAATCTTCTGGGCAAACAGTAATCTTTTCAAAACAATCATTGTTTCTGACGATTTAGACATTGTACCCATGATCCTGCATAATGTACGGAGGAATATGGTTACATCTCTGTGGTGACGTATTAGATTAATTAGCATCATGCAGGCTTGGCTTTGATGATGTATGATATGTTGATGGGAAATTTTACATCATAACACAAAAGATAGAGATGTGTTCAATATCTTTTTTGTGTGTGTGTGTGTGATGGAGGTCCCATTACATCCATTTTGTTTTCTACTTGCAGTAAAAAGCTGGTACAAATAGCTTTCACACAGCATCTCAACACTCTTAAATTACTCATGATTGCTTTTTGGTTGCCATGGTTACATAAAACAATCCAACATTCCAATAGCTCTGATAGGAATAGATCACTATTCCGGCATGAATTCACTACCTGAAGATAGCTACCCCATACGACGGCTACAGAGACAAAAAGCAGCACATTATGTGTTATCTTGTTGGGACACAAGTATACTGGCTTTTCTACAACAGTATTATGAAAATCATGTTTTTGGTCATAAATCAGGCAACTGTGACCATTTCCCCCTATTGGCCTCCATCACTAGATTATAACAGCATTTACAGACATTGAATCCTAATGATGCATATTTTCATTTGTGTTTTTCTTTTTTTTTTTACAGCATATAGAACATTTAATCATTATTATCAACAATATTGTGATTATCACCCTTGTGCCTCTGCTACATTCCAAAACTATTTTTGAAACAAATGGGTCTGGGAGCAGCTAACAAAAACCTCTTGTTTCAAGGAACTCCAGGGGCCAATGAATCAGGGGAATGCTACATTTGCTGTAGCATTCCCTTCAGGCTCATAGCAATACATGAATCTTTGATGTACTAACTAATTTACTCTCCATATAATTCTGTTCTGAAATGTAAATGCGCATTTTTAATATTTCTGTATTCATAGAGTTCCCAACTCATTTCCCTGTATGTATCAAAAATTCAAATCATGACAAGCTAAAAATAGGTTGCCATGGAGATGGAATGAATGAATGAGGTACTCACCAGCTGATAAGTGAGCCCTCGCTAGAAGGTCCTGGAGACTTTCTGCTTCCTGAGGCAAGGCGATGTCACGGTCGTCTTGGAGGAGGTCATCAAAACTCCTGGAACGCCTCATCCTCTGGGCCTCACTCTGACCTCCAGACCGCCAACTCTGGTCCCGACGGGGTAAGCTGGAGGATCCGTCTCGTTCCCGGGACTTCACATCAATGGAGGAGGCCACGGTGCCTCGCCGCAGCTCAGCCTTGCTGGGGGCAAGGTGGCTGGGTCTGCTGGGAAAATGGGCACTGTTGGTCCGTACAAAACTATAGGGGGCAGCATCACTTTGTGGAGGCTTCATAAGCTCATAGATGGCTTGGTCCTTCCCAGATCGTTGTCTGGAGTCAGGGGAAGAACTTTGCCTCGCTGCAGGGACAGGGTACACTCTAGGAACGGCAGCGATTGGCACCGCATAGTCACTCTCATTTGAGAAACGGTCATACTCACGCTTAAAGTCACGGTCCGTCTGTGGCTTCATCAAAACATACTCCGGTTCACGTATCGGTCCTCCCCGTTTGGATGTGTGCGTGGATTCCTGGGGGGTTTGAGAGTGTTTGCCACTAGGAACCACACTGTACGTACTGTCTACATAGGATTGGCGAGGGGTTGGTACTGGGGGTGGAGAGGTATCCGGCATATCATCAAGATTATCATCATCAAAACTCTCATTGTTATCATTACTACCACTCAATGGTCTCTCCTTTAACAATTGCCTGATACCAGCAGCTGAGCTGATCATATAGTCATCATTCATATCAACAGCATCAACAGAGAAACTCTTGATGGACTTCACTGCTGGCCTCCGAACGGGAAGCACATCGTACGAAGAATGGTTGCGAGAGTCAACATAATGCTCTCCTACAGGAATATCAATTGTCCGGCTGCGCGGCAATCTATCGTAAAGATCACACCTCTGTGGGCGTGGTGGGGGAACAACACCAGCGGTGGAATTTGACTGGGCGTTTGGTGGGGACGCCCTACCCCTTTCTACTCCGTCCGGTGGGCGTGTCCCATGCACATCTCTGATCTCACTGGCAAGTCTGTTGTTGAGAGGTCGCTGGTAGAGAGTAGCTCTGGAGTCCGCTACCCGCGGAGGCAGAGGGGGAGGAGAATGCTCCATCTCAGCTTGGTGGTGGGAGTGCAAGTCAGGTGCTGGTGTTGTTCTATTACTGTTGCTGTTAGTCTACATCAGCATAATGATTTCATGAATGGAAGGGGAAAGGGTTTTTAAGGACAGAGGGGATAGGGTTACCGGGAAAAGAAAGGTAGCAGGAGGGAGAAATTACCACAATTTGACAAAGAAATTACACATGAACAGAAAGAAGTATTAGGAACAGGAATGGCAGAGGGATTTGGGATGGAGAAAGAATAAAAAACACAAAAATGGAGGGTTGGTTAAAACTCCAAAGTCATGCTTGGGATTTCATGCCACATAGTTTAATTGAAATCAAAGATCACCAAAGCCACAGATAATATCACTAAACATCCCACAGAAGCGCAGTGGTATAATCATTTGGAGTCTCAATGAGGCTAAAATAATCTCATTCAGAGTTTGACCCTTACTCTTATTTACTTGGATTGCTTTTTCATACTAACATTTCCTGAAAATTTGTTTCTTTTCAGAAAGAAACTAAAGCATCCTTGATAATTATCCTTGCAAATTATCACAAATATTTCAAGTATCTATGAATGGATTCCTATAATTATGTCATATGTACCCATTTGGGCTGTTTATAATGCATGCCATATCTTCCCTCATTTTGAAATATTACAAACACATTTAGAAAGCCTACCATACTAATTCTCTTTCTATCTAATACACAAGATGAAACACTACACAAATGGAACTTCAGTGAACCTAATGTCACACACTCAAATGTTAGCAGTGCTCTTTGCAATTTCCACAAACTTGCACATTACAGTGAACAAGAATCAGAACAGCACATGTCTAAAGTTATTGGCATCAAATAGTTCTTATCTTTGATGACAAAACATTATGACATCCATTCAAATGTAAGATGTCTCTAATACAGACATTATTTTCACCTACATCCTCATTTCTGGTCAAATATTCCTCAACCCCTTCCCCAGCCGCTATAATATTTCCAATGATCGCTACCAACAAAACTAATTCACTTTGTGATGGACATCAAATAATGAGAGACAGGCATCACTAATCTGAACTACCAGCTAGTCTATTCTAACTGATCACATCATGAAATGCCTGCCAAAAAAGAAGTTTGTAAGCAAGAGTAAATGTCATCTAAGAAAAAAAAAGATAGCAAACTCATCAAACAGAAAGAAAAGCGGAATCCTATCTCCATGGTTTAACCCTTTGTGCACTTTGAATCCTGATTGGCTCAGAAAACCGCATAGCACTGTACACACTGTCCAAAGTCCCTGGCGCTGAAAGGGTTAATCAAATACACCCATCACTTAAAGATGTGGTGTGTAGTTAATGGTCTTGTAACCCATTTCCCCTCAAAACTTCATTTTCATTTGGTCTTCTTTTTTTTTTCAGATTTTTGTGCCATTTAATTTCACTTTCTTCATTAATGTTAATCAATATATTATGAATGAGGCACCAGTAGAAATAAAGAAAAGGGGAATGAAATGTCTTGATAAATGTAATTAATAACCCCATCACGAGTCGCAGTACATATGAATAAATATTGATGGCTTTAATGGTTTACAAGGTTATTATCAAATATTCAATGACAATCTGTCAGTAACAAGTCCAGTAAATTGATTGTAAGCACATTGATAATGATTAGGACAGTTTAGCAACAAATAAAATTATTACAAAGGGAATAACTGACAATGACACATATCTAGACACTTCAGAAAACAAAAAATATATGAATGTTAATTACAATTGTATAAGTTTTCTCGAGGTTGTAAATGAACTTTTATAGCAAAATGATTTCAGACTGTTTAAATTTCAAGTGAAAACGCACAAAAAACAACAAAATCATATGATTATTACATGCCACATTTCATTCAGCAAACATTGGTCACAGTTTAAATATCATTTCAATAACAGAATAATTAGCGAACAGAGCAAGTGTGGTTTGTGAGAGTACAATATGCACACAATGCAATAGAGTGCATGGACCATAGAAGAACATTATCACAAGAAAGTTCAAGAGAAAGTTCACAATTACCACAAGATTTACGCAGAGAGTGGAGAAGAGTGAGATGAGGTGAACGAATGGGGAAAAAATGACAAAAGGGGAGAAAGAGAAAACAGAGACAAAAAGAACATCCATTAGACTTCTGGATTGATGCTACATTATATGTTGACACTTATGCTCTACGTGTTGAGTAATATATCGCTACACACATGTACTTACTACTTCGATAGATTGATGGGAGAGAAAACGAGGTTTACATTTCGTGTCACTTCATTTTGGTAATAGCATGCTTTATTGTCATTCACATTATGAGAGTTTTAGGATAAAAGTTGCAGAGTAAATCATGCTTGCAGTCGTGTCTTCAGGCCAGTGGGAAAGTCTGAGCTGTGAAGGGATGAATAGCATGAGGTAAGAAATATTCCATGCACCGACTATCAGCCACATGCAGCGCTGCGTACTACAGCCAAACATGCTGCCAAAGCTCAGAGCCTTCTATCAGATTCAAATGGCTCCGTTCTACTTCCCAAAATAACCCCTAGCCAAGCAAGCATTGAATGAGGTTATTAAGGTCCTGCTTTCATGCATTTATACGGTGTGATTAGGTGAAATCTCCAAAATTCTAACAAGAGGGCATTTATGTGGGGTCAACATCCCCTTATCTCGCACCAATCCCATCAAATCAAGGAAACTGTTGTAAAAATGATAAGACAATCTTTTCAAACAGGCCACAAACATTGCTGCCAAATCCTTGAAATTTGATAAATATGTGCCACACCAGTTTGCACCAAATATTTACATCCAACTGGCTCTCTGCAAAGACAAGATAAATTCACTGATTTTCTGTCACAGTATTCCTCTTCTTTGTTTCCCCCAGCTGTTTTGTGAGCAAGACAAAAGAATTTTACAATTGTCATCATTCAAGCTCTTTATTTTCACGATACCCCAAAACTGAATTAGATTTCACCATCGTATTAGACCACTGAACACTATGAAAAATGACTCTTAACTTTTATCTGAATTGCCAAATTTCATGTGGGGAATATGGTACATGGGCAGGTCATCCTATTAATCAAACTAATCAATTAATCATTTTGGACTGTGAGGTCGGACTTCCCAAGCAATTTCCCTATAACAGTTTCAGGAAAAGGAATTAAATCATCACCTTCCCCCACCCTTCCAAACTCGTTTTAAATTGATAGGAGAAATAATGTGCTATACTCTTGATGATGAAATGACACATTGACTTCGTGGTCCAAAAAGGATATGTGATTAGCACCAAAGTGTCTGAAGGCTAACTAGCCTACATTGATCTAAGTAGTGGGAGACACAAATATGCTATCCCCATGTACAAAGCGAAGCCTAAAATCTGTGCATGGCATGAGATGGGTGGGGTTATGTATCCTAATGATTCAAATGAGCATGAAATGAGTGGTGTGCTCAAATGTGTAAAGGAAAGTTGCCATGACAATCCAGGACTCCCATGCAAGGCTGCTGATGTTTCAAAGACGCTGACGTTCAAGAAATCAAGAGAGAACTCCAAGTTTCTTTCCTAACAGAAGATGGTAATAATAAAGTACATTTATAATGCGCCGCATCTATCATTAATGATACTCTCGGCGCATGAGAGCCTGCGTACTTCAACACATACTGTGTACAACCCTCCAAACCTAATGGTGGGGGGACAAGACTTGGCAGAATCTTGTCTGACTGACGGCTAAAGTTTGAATGAGTATTTCTTCGTGTGTCCTCATTTCTATTTTTTTCCAAATTTTGCAATGATTAATGATGCACTCTCAACATCAAGTCCCACATTTATTTGTTGAGAAAACCAGCATTTCAATCACTAACAGGATAGAGCTGGAAAAGGTCTACAGAATAATTGGGACTATGTGAATACAGACTTTTATCTTTACGCCTTTCTCGAGAATCTATTTCTGCATGTTGTATGAATGCTTTTTCTTTTCTTTTTTTCATCACACTCTGGGTCATTGAATGCACAAATAGTCACAGGGTATTAATAATAAAACAACATAAAACAATGTGAAGAAACATTTCAACCAAAACTCTAGGGTTAGCAAGAAATCAAGGCTTAGCAAGTTAATGGGTGAAAAACAAAATAAAACTCAACTCCCTGATTCAGCTGTTAATGAAATACAGTGCAACAAGCAAACCGTCTACTTAGCCGTGCTTCTGATGTCCAAGGCAACACTGATATGCAAAGTGACTCAGAATATTCCATTTAAAACTGGTAAAATCTAAACTTAAAGCAAACGCAAAGGACCTAAAAATATGACCAGGATTGTTATTCTGTCACAATAACAATGCAGACTGACAATTCCAATGGCTTTAGATATCACAGGCAGAGGGGGAAATTCACTTCGATTTGGGATTGGAGCCAATAAATGACATTGGAAAGGTTTCTAAATTGAATACCGTGAATCCTGTCGCCTTTCCATTTCCTTGCAAGTTTCACGTCACACTGAAATCTTGGCAAGACAATGACAATGGTAGGGCCTATAATGGGGAGGGAGGTACAGGCTAAAATTTTACAAACCTGTTGTTCAAGTAGACAACTTTTTTCTTGGATAATACCCAAAAGCTTCAGAAAACTGGGGAAATAAATCTTCGAGCTATTGCTAAACTAGGCCAGGGTAAGAGGCAAACAATTATTCCTTCCTTTTTAACTGACTCTGACACTTTATGGCATGCCCTCAAAATAAAATATGGCAAGGTCTTTTAACTGAATCTATTCTACTTGAACTTAAAAACATTCCTGAATCCATTCACTTTCCTGTGTGCAGCAAAAGGAGACGCTCTTGTAAATACTCGTAAATATCATGCACAATAATTATGCATTTCATTCAAAATATACATTTTAAGCAATAATCAAACAATATTCTCCTCAAACAGATGTTTGAAAATTTGAAAAATGAGGAACCATTGTCAGTTTTGTTTTCACTTTTTGCAAGGGGAGGGGCCAATGACACTTGCCATCATCAACAAAATGTAAATTTTTTCCAGTTTGTAATCAAAATTCAATATGGTGACTAGCAACTATTTTCAGGAGGTCTGGGAAGTTAAAATTCATCTAGATTTCATTCAATTACTGCTGCTGCTCCAAGTTGTTACATGCAGAAGGGCATAAGACAAGGAGACTTCAGAAAAGAAAAAGAAGAGTTCCATTCACTCTAGGACAATATGTTTTCCTACATTTTAGCTGTCTCCAGTTGCAACTCATTTCATCGGAAGGAGCCTTTTAGGTCTGTTTCAATTCATTTTAAATTACAAAAGAAAGAAAATGTTTCTGTGACCAGACCTAGCTATAATTCCAATTACAAAGTATTTCATAATCCAGTGAAGAGTGAAAATGTGTTTCTTACAAGCAGCCCACAAAAAGCCCTCATTTCTCATTTCTTTTTCAGGGAAGATTTGTAGGTCTCCTCAGAGTGCAGGTTGTGTTAAAATTGTTGATTTTCTCCTGACTCTACAGCCAGCTCTCAGTATGATCTAACATTTTGGTGGACAATGTGACAAATTTCAGCTTCAAAGTATTCTGAGCTGCTCTCTCAGCTGAGAAGACAGACTCTCACACATACTTGTATATACCTTTAAACCAAGTTTTGTTTTGTTTTGTTTTTTAATAAGAAACATTTCAGCTGGATCTCATGCTTTGGAAAACTTTCCGAAATGACTTGTAACTGGAGATGATACTACCTCAATCAAGCTAAAAAAAAAACTTATTATAGGACAGGTATTATCCTACAATTTTATCTATGATATATCCTAGAATGTGATACGCCAGGAAATTTCTGAGGATTTTCATCATCACAGTCACAATTTTGGGGAGAGCAGGAAGAGAAAATGACCATCTACAATCTTGTGCATCACTGATGTGATAGGGGAACTCTGGTGAAAGAGTTAAAATGATACTCACACTCATTTTGAATTTCATATGGATACCTCTCTATAAAACAGATAGCACTTAGTTTAACAATCTACATTTCACAAAGACATCCCTCATCCTCACTCATGAGAAAGACCTTTTTCTTATCACTTCACCTCAGCTCTTTCTGTCAAATTCACGTCTTCTACTTTATTGTAGTCTTATTAGCATTTGACATGAAGCAGCCATGAATTCCTAAACTGTCCAAGCTTCTTTGGTCTGCACTTTTCTTTTCCCGACTCTTATAACAGCAAAATGCATCGTTTCCCTCCATAAACAGGACTTTTCAATAAATTCCTGTTTTGCTACTTTCCTTTCCCTTTTTTGTCTTGGAATACAGTGAGATGAAGTGCTTACCATAGATAGAAAAACAAATAGACTGTGACATCAAAGCTATGCTCAGACGAGGGGATATTTTTCAATGCATTTTCATTCCTTGCTGCATTATACGGTAAATTATTTGAATCATTTTGTCATTTGTGAAATGGCTTGTTCCTTTATAGGGATGTTTATGATGCAGCTATATGTGATGACAATGTTAAAGAGACATAAACATGGGTAGCAGGTCTTTCACAAGGGATGAGGATAGGGGATATCTTTGTCTGGACTGATTGAAGAGATTCTCTCACCTGGTCCTCTGGAAGGTCGTAGAGAGATCTGGGTGGAGATTTGTAGCCACTGCTGCGAGATTCCATCGAGATCCTCTCGCTGCTGGAAGAGGACGCCCGGGTCGAGGCAAACGTCTCGTCGGATGAGCTGTCGCCCTCCGAGGCGCGGCTGGAGGTGCTCCAAACACGCTCGGTGCGCCCCTTGGAGGTGCCCTCGGACTCGGAGTCGCTGGCGTCGCTGGAGTTTCGGCGCTTGATGCGATCCTCGCCGATGGAGCGGCGCGTGCGGCGGGGCATGTGCTGCTCGAGGTTTTGCAAGGTGGTGGAGCTGAGCTTAGTTACATCGGTGTAGGCATTGTTGTTTTCATGCTCTGCGTAGAAGCTTCCGTTGCCATTGGCCTGCTCGCTGGCTGTGGTGTACTGGGTTCTTAGTCTCACCCCTGTGTACTTGCTGACTTTGGTATACTCTGATGATCTCTGGGAGAGGACCAGGTCTGGCTCACGAGGAGGCACTTTGGGTGGTGAGCCATCGGATGGGTTGCTGTTAAATCTTTGCCTGAGTGATGCCACAGCACCTCGAGTGTTACTTGCATCCCCTGCATGGGTGCCATCCTCTGACATACCATCATCGCTGGACGTCCCACTGTAGCTGCGGTAATTTGCCAAACCCGAAACTCGGGCCTCTCCATTCCTGACCCTCCCTTCACCGGATCTGACTGGTGGAGTGGGCCCTTCGGGAGTCTTGACCCGAGCTGGTGGCTTTGGGGCAGGCTTGGGAGGCACTGCAGGCGCTCTTCGCTCGTAGTTCACCGGCTGCCCTCTCCTCGAGTTGCTAGATATGTCACCACCAACTAAACTGTCGTAAGCTTGCTGACCGAGAGGTGAGATGGGTGGTTCTCGCAAACTCTGACTTCGGTTGAGCTCGGTTTCTGTTCTGCCACTGTAGCTGTCTACAGTGGGTCTGGATGTTCTCAAGCTAACGCTACGGGAGACATCCGATCGAGGAACCCTCATCACATTGGCACTATCTAAAACATTGTCTCTAAGTGTGTATGGCTGTGGAGAGGAGGCGAGGGCTAGTTCTTCATACTCCTCACTGGAACTCTTCCCTTTGCCTTGCTGCAGGCTATTTGTGTCTATGTAGTCATTGTCAGCTTTGTCCTTTGGGGACGAAGACAGCCTCTTGAATTCATTGTCCCATCGTTTTTCTCGAGACAGTTGTCGCATGAGATTCACCTCGCGGCCCGGTCGCGTCCTCGGAGCGCTCTGCTCCTGTGGCTGTGGTTCAGGCTTGCTGGCTCCATTAGGTGCCTCTCCCTCACCACTGGCACCCGGTGCTGTTTGGCGTGGCACCTTGCGATACGTCTTGGTTGGTTTAGATATGCTGTCTTTGATTATGATGTTCCCAGACAACAGACTGCCTTCAGGTCCTTTTCCTGAACCATGGCTTGCTCCGTTAGCACTTGCCCCGCCTACTGCACCAAGCTCCTCCTCCGCCTCATTCCTAGCCACGCCTCCATCTCCTCCCCCTTGGTCTCCATCCATCTCGTGAGTGTCTCTCCCTGGGGCATCCTCCGCTTCAAAGGCCACTGGGTTCTCCTCTCCTACTCTGTTGGTGGAACGTGACAAACTAGCATCGCCATTAGAACGGCCAATTTCCTCACCTTCCAAAAGGGTCTGCGAGTCTTCTTCCGCCATCTCTTCTTCCTCCTCGTGTTCTTCTGGCGTTGATTCTAAGCCGTCGTTAAAGTCGAGATTAAGCTTGGCTGAGTCCCACACAGACATCATATCGTCCAGTAGGGAACCCATCTCAAATGCCTACAAAGAAAACAAGAACGATCACATTTATAGAAGCAAGTCAAACACAAGGTGGTGAAACCTCAGACATACATTGTAAATAGCAATAACAAATGTTGTAAATCATTTACATGGTATAGAATTGTGACAAAAGTTTGAAATTGTGAAAAATCAATGTCACAAAGTTTGACAGCCTCTACATGTCTATGAATTTTCTGGAATGTTGATTGTTGAAGCAAACTAAGTAGTCACATCAGTAACAATCAAATTGCATTTACATTGTGAACTGGTCCAAACTTCCCACATCTAACCCCTACTGTTTTGCATGTTGCCATGCAGCATGACAGCTCCTTCACACCTTGAATAGAAGCTATAAATGAATATACTTTAATATGCACAGGGGTAACATACAGCAAAGACCCTTTCCTACTAAGATATCAACTTCAGTGTTAATCTTTCTCTTCCAGTGTTTTCATCATGAAGTAACGTACCAACAGGTGACTTAGAACATGGTTGCAGACGGCATAAGGAAAACTAATGGATGTGCAAATGTGCCACACAAAGCAGGATGAGCCACTTAATGGGAAAATGCTCTTTGGGACAATTTAAATATGCATACATGTAGATCTCAGGGGTTAGATGCAAACATGATTTGATGGAAAGTCAAAAGTTGATTCATTATGTATAAGTAATGAGCACATAAAAGAAATCCTTTTGCCCTTCTAAGCCAGAAATTGTGTATACTGGTCAAACCTCTCGGAAAAATGCATAAAAGAGGACATTTGGGGTCAACAGGTGTGAGAGGATCATGCCGATTTGAGACTGAGTCACATGGCCACATGTTAGTGCCACAAAAAAAAAGGGTTAAAGGTTATGCAAGATTGCCTTCAGTCAGTGATTTCACTGCTCACTTACCAGATCAAACTCACTTTCAGGGAGAAAGTTACAAGACTTCCCCGCCACCCCACTTTGCTGTCACTACAACTGATCCTCAGTTACCATGGTAACATGATTTAAACATGCTGTGCACTGCAAACTGCATACACTACTCAGGAACGTTACATGTTACTCATAATGCATTACAGTCTTGTACTACGCCTTTAGTCAGAGATCATTTTGGGCTCAGTGAAGGTCATAGTCCAGTTATCTGTAGGGCCTTGCACTTCACTGTGACATTACATTAATTTTCTTCCAAAATTGGGCTATTTGCAAGGCATGAGATGGACTTTTTCTCTCTATCATCATCGTCATCATTGTCGTCTTTACCATTATTTTATTAATACTTATATCAACGTTATCATCAATATTTTCAGCATTATTATCATTATTCACGTCATTAGTGTTTTCATATTATTTTGTACTGTACATCTGACTGGCCATTGCAATCTAAGAAAAAAAATTACAAGAACAGATAATGGCATACACATCTTTCATACATGATTTATTGTTCTGAAAGGTTGTGTGTAAAGCGCTGATATTGTAGTAGCACATAACAAATACCAAGCTTCATATTCCAAAGCTGGTTTTGCGTGTGATGGTTAGTTCTACAATGTAACTCTACTGTGCATGATCTTCTAGTCGGAGTGACAGAACTTTGTGCTAGAGGTGTTCTGCTAGATGATTGTCAGCATGCAGGTATATCTAGTGTGCAGATCTAAAGGCAAGCGCTAGGATTAGATCAGCATACACATAAACTAGAATCAACATCACACATGAGATTTAGCTGATTACAGACACTGCCCTGGAGTATTACATAACGTGACATGGAATCTACTCAGCTGCTTAGCTAGCCTCCATTTTGACTATTGTTTCATCTTGGTAAGACTTGATTTGATTGGATTTGATTTGATTTGATTTATGGTCTCATATCAATATCAGCCTTCCATATCACCTGTCACGGATGTCTGCCAAGATACAAATGTACCTCACTGAAAAAAAAAAAAAAAAACATATATATAGTACTTAAGCAGTCACTGGTCAAATATATTTATCGCATAATATTGGAACTCAAACAGCATGCTGTGATTAAAGGGACTGTACAGAACTGGTTGAGGTGAGGATTCAGCTTGTAACATTTTGTGAGATATTTAGAAACCACTCTATGAAATGTTAAAGAGCATACAATTCTAAGGGGAATCAAAAGTTTATTTGATGAAAATCTGTTTTGAAATGACTGAGATATCTGAAAACAAGGTTAGACAAAGAGATCCTAATAAAAGTCATGACCTGTCAATTTTATTAGGATCGCCTTTGGGGGGATATCTCAGCCATTTCAAGGTCAATTTTCATCAAATAAATATTGAATCCTTCTAGAATTTATATGCTCTTTTATATTTCATAAGAGGTTTCTCATCATCTCATCAAAAAATTCTATAAACCTGAATCCTCACCTCAACCAGTAGTGTACAGTCCCTTTAACTTGTTGTACACCTGTGCTCCAATTAGACAAGCTATATTTCCTATCACAGGATCTAATGTATGCTTTAGTCTCTCAAAATAGATCATTCCTGATTGGTCCCCCTCAACTCCTATCAGTTTTAACATCTGCAATAAAACAAAGATATTCATTTTTGCTTAAAATGTCTAAAAGAAAACGTAGAAAGATGTTCTGCAGCTCTTTTTAACACATTCCCCTCAAGACTTTGAAATCTACATCAGCTGAATGCAAGACCTACCAGGTTTCCATAGTTCATCAGTTAAAGACAGGAATTTGTGAGCAGGTGTGAACAGAAATGGGTGATCTGTTAATGTTCTTCTGAAGTCGTTCAGATAGACATAAATGGATCTTGGTAATCTAAAGTATCCACAACGACCCCTACTGAGTGAGTGCAAGAATAATCGCAGACTTAAGAAGTGTAGAATTGAGAACAATAATGGGAGTGGAAATGATTACAGGGAAGCCACATCATTTTGGAAGAAAGGGAAGGAAATCTACAATGGGTAAAAAACAGATGGATAGGACACAGAAAGGGGTATTGTAAGTTTAAAATTATTTTTTTTTTAAGGCAACATAGAACATTCTGATTGCTCAGCAGTCATTTGTAAGAAGGACAGAGATTGACAAACATACTATCTTACGGCTTTTTAGTTGGACTGCCCTAGACTTTCCTGGAACTAAAAAATACGATGTGAGATTAATGTCTCAGAAACAATTTTGATTGTTTATCATTATTTTGCAAACTTGTGAGATACACTTTTGTATCTATAGAAACATAAATAAACAAATTCTTGATTTGGACACCTACATGTAGGTGTCCAATAATAATATCAATATGATATTAAATGTAAAAATTCAATTGTGTACCTTACTGTACCTCTTACATCAGACACATGAAAGTAGCTTAAGTTAGATACATCCATGCAATATCACTATAATCATAAAATGAAAGTTCAGGAGTTAAAGCAGTCCTTGAATGGCAACTGTATTCTATATGCACACTATTAAAAATTCATTCAAATTGGAATTTATCAGTTTAAATTAAATTAACTCAATAACTGCAGCAAATAGAGCTGCGTGATTCTGATGCATTCACAAATTGGTTTTAATGAAGATCACACGGGAAATGATAAAACAGCAATGTTAGGAATAGTGGGAAATTTAAATACACACACACACACAAAACAAAACAAAAACATGGTTAATTTTTTGCAACATTATCACGCAGACTACAGCAAGTATATGCAAGCCTTTCTACAAAAGAGATTTTAATGAATGATATTAGGCGGTGGATAGGCAAGATGACAAGCAAGCTGATTAGTCTGGACAAGACACCACGGAGAGACAAGATACGTACCGGAGTAAGCTGCAAAGGTTTGTTGAAACAATTAACAAAGAGAGCAGATCAAGGGATAAAAAACAAACAAAACAGACACACGAAGAGAAGAGGAAAGACAAGATGTCAGGGATTCAGTCTTCCGTATTGGTTTGAAACATGACAAAATGTTCTGTGATTGATTACCACTGAAGATACATTCCCTAGCATTCCTGTCATTTGCTGTCAAAGTCCAACATTTGCAAAGTATGAACACATGCCTTGGTAGGTACACATTTCATTTTTCTTTCCACAAAGTGAAATAAATGAATCATTTAGATTCCATGCAGTGTGACAGCTTTCGTCATTCAAGCTCAAATATTTTTTTTTTTTTTAATGTAAGTGCATCATTTGCTCAGTTATGGGACAGTGAAACTCAGCATGTGTACCCCTTGGTGTTATGTGTTATTTTCAAAAACCCCATTACAGCTCAAAACTTGTCAAGCAAAAGATAACTAACCTGGTTTGAGGGAACCATTAACAGAATAATTCTCATCCAGTCTGACATTAGTGTTAACGTCAGAAGCTTTTGATATACATCTGTATGGTTCTTTAAAGCAGTTTTAGAAATTTGCAGTCGTGTTCCATAGTTCAAATATAACTTGGAAGATGTGGAATCTTTGTCGCCATCTACTCATTAAACATTAAAGCTGACAGCTCTCAAAATACTCGTAGATCATCAACACTCCAGCTTAGCTTTAACATTGGTAACATAATATACCATATGACAATGTGAGCAAACAAAGGTTTGGGGTTTCTTGGTTCCCATTCTAACCAAGCAAACAAATTCCTGGATGCAATATTCCTGTTAACCCCTGTGTTTACACAGCCTCCTAGCTGACTTACAAAAATATTTGCTTTATGATGAATATATTTAATCAGTGCAAAAACAACCTATGTGACCCCAAGATGCAATGACACAACACTATCAAAAACAACACACAACACAACAGAGACAGAAGGACGTTTGTCCGCAAGCTTTCGTCATTGCATATTTTTATACAATTTGTAGCATCCTTCTGGTCCCAATGTGACCATATCTGAACAATCTACATCATGTAAGAAAGGAAAATGTCTTTCAAGTATTGTGTCATTTTGCATTGGGCGGGACAAAGGTGATTAAATACAATTTACAAAATGACAGAAACTTTACGGTAAAATTTTGTCAGTTTTTGAACAGATAACAGAATGATCCTGCAGTAATTTGTTTTCACACAAACATAACAAACAAACTGCAAAACAACAATGATTCATGTACATTCAGTGGCACGGTGATTACGTAATATTTATATGAACAGGAAAGGGAAAAAATGATAGTGGCTACCGATTAGCTGATTATGATATGCTCTTTCATTGTTAAATCAACCTATCTATGCTTCGTAGAAGTAAGCACTGATATATGAGAAAAAGATGATAAGCTGTAAATTAATCAGCTAGGAATAAGTTCAGAGAATTTGAAGAGAAAATGAAATATTAGCAACTTTTGTAACTAAAGAAACTAAAAATCATGGCAGCACTCCACAGCATATTGTTTGGTAACCCTGCACATACAGTACCACATAATAGTGTGCCTTTCAATGCAAACACCACGGAAACCTTCACAAGATGTTCCTATCATGTTGATGATATTGTCTAAACATAAAATGCCAGTTGTCCTGCACTTAAACAGTCATATATCATTATAACTTTTGAAAAAGGTCAAATTGTTCGGGTGGTTTTTAGTAATTACATTCAATACTGTAATATGTACAATTACAAAATCATCTTTGAATACATTTATATTTACTATCAATATTCTGAAGATCAATCTGTTATCTATACAGTACGTTGTTCTACCATCAATATAACTTTCCTAACTTTGACAGAATTCATGCATTTGTCTCCTTCAACTTGTGGCAAATAATGAAATGATGTCAGATTGATTTAACCTTTTGGCCTGTGACTTTTATAAAAATCTATCATAAATCTCCAAGGTGATTTCTGTAATTCTGGAATGTTTTAACCCCAAACAAACCTTGCCTTTGAGTTCATCACAAGTTTCTTGAATTATTACTTGGAATGAAGAATTCCCCTTGTTTGACCGAAAGAATATGACCTCTGAACTCTGACCTCCTGAACAAAAACATATTTCAGTGTTGTTTATGTACATGCACCATATATGCCATATTAATCATGACAAGACTTCTAGTTGTTCTCAAGATATAGGGGAAAACAGGAATTAATCATGGAATTGAGTTTATGTGAATTATTATCATCATTATCATCATCATCATCATCATCATCGTCATTAATCACAAATAACTGACATATATGGGCACAATGGACAATGTCTCTGTCCTTGAGCGGTGACAGTTTAAAATTGCTAGGATTATATAGCTACACCGTTGTACATATATGTAATAATATGTGTGATATGAATGATAGCCATGATGCTGAAATTATTCTGATCTACATGTTTGCATAGCATTTGATTTGAAACTAGCTGAATAGATATAACTCAGCTTGTCTATAAACCTATGCAAATTAGTTTCAGCTCCTACTGAGGTATGAGCACTAATGCAAATAGGAATTGCAAAATGTCCTGATATCAACCTGCAGCAGTAAAGCTCTCTGCCCTGATCTTCACAACATTTAGTAATTTACTTCAATTGTGTATGACATCTATACAAAAATCAAGCAATATCAGTTCAATTTCAACTGCAAATTTGAACTTACTTCTGTCACCTTCATACAGATATTCAAGGATCTAATTTTTGAATTCTGAGCAAATATGCTCATATTTGGTGGGAAGTAAGACATATCCATATCATATAAACCCCCTTGTAACCTGGCACTTTGAAAAGTGCATGGCTGACTTGGGCCGTGGCTATAAAACTTGCAGTCCAAATGGTGAGTCTGCTTCAAAAGATTATGAATAGGAAAACAGAATTAACCTTTTAGGTGCCACCCAGTCTACATTTCACTGACATCCTACTTGAGAAGTCCCAGTGGTAAGGAGAGACTCTTAGAGTTTTATGACTATACTCACAGAGAGATCGTCGGTCGTGGTGGGACTTTCGCGTTTGGCTTCTCCATTGTGGCTACTAAAGGTTTCACTGGTGGTACCATTGGTGTAGGTCACCTCCGGCTCCGCTAGTACCACAAACGGTGCCTTTTGAGATGTCTCTTGTGTGGGTGGTGCGGTGCTCTCATGTGATGTCACCGACGGTACGACGTCGGGGACGCTGACGGTGGAGCCGGAGTCGAATCCGTTGGGAGGTGGAAGAATTGTCTCCTTGGAGAGTTCTATCGTCGGTGACTTTTTGTTGTTATTCTTCTTGGGTTTGGCTGGTGACTTGGAGGGCGACGAGGACTTCGAGTCCGACCGCCCAGAGGAAGACCTTGAGGGGCTGTCGGATTCACTCTTTGGTATGTTACGACTGGATGGGGTAGATAGAATTGTATACAAACATGTTAGCCATTGATCACCCTAATGAAACATCCATTGTGAGGTGAGAAACAAAAGGCTGTAACTCCCTCTGGAGGTTACAGCCTTTTGCCTTTCAATCGGTGTACTGTAGAACTCTCTGTCTTTGGCTGCCACACTGTGACTGTGTCATTCCGCCTAGAATATCATCTATCCCCAAATCTTATGGAGGCTAGAAAAAAAAATAGTTCCTTAACAAAAACCTTTCTGCAAAACAGATGCACAAGCCCAGTGAGAATTCTACAAATATTAAAAATCAGTATGATATGTTTTAGAAATGAAAAAAAGGGTTGACAATCTTGGCAATATATGGAATAATGTTGCTGACAGCACTCAAGCTGATGCAAAAGAATTTGAATTCAGACCTTCTTTAAATTCATATGATACCACTGAACTCTTCATGGAGCCAAAGGAGGAACTTAAATAACAAGTTCACCATAATTACAGTTTGCATCTATGGGCACAACAGAGTGATTAAACTGATCTTGATCTAAAAAGCAATCTTTTTTTTTCTAGCCTCCACAAGTCATGGTCATAGTTCTACCCAAAGACACACTCTACCACATGAAGTGAATTGTTCAACATAGGAGAGATGAAAACAACCCTTGTTAATTCACCACCCATCAAAGGGTGAGTTAAAGGGTGCGTTCATGGCAGTTTATGGCTAGAAACATGGCTTTGAAACCATATTTTGTGGTTTACGTTTTGATATAAAAGGTAATCGTGATTACAGACATGGTATTGAAAAGTGGTTTTGAAATGCACTGTACAAGTGTGATTCAAAACAGTGTTTCACTTTTAAAAAAAGGGTTTTGAAAGTCTTAATACTGCATCCGCAATCTCAAACAGGATGTAAATGACGTCACAAATCCCCTGCGAAAAATTCCCAGCTCAGCTGCTGATCTAGATTGAAAAACGTGATCCTTGTTTGACCTAATTGTCAATGAACAAGCTGTGCATAATGAGAAGTGCAATGGCACAGTCCGAGTGAGCCAGAAACATGCTTGAGAGAAACTCCTAAAAATCCTCCCTTTCAAAGTTTCAAAACATTGTTTCTCAGTGCACAAGATCTTTTGAACACAACCATAAAGAAACACAAGAGTATGACTCCATTCTCCACTAAGAGCACAAAGATGAAACAGTGGTCCAAACTTGCTGATAAGAAGATCCCTGCTCATCTCATACACACACCACTACACCTTGTAGAGCAAAGCACTGCCGTGGAAACGATGCTGCATGCATCCTGCCTACTCCATTGTGAATATGAGTCAGCACAGCCTAAATTGGATTTATATACCAAATGGATTCTCCTCACTAACACACTCGAGTCAGCCTTCCATTCAGAAAACCTCCCTAAATACACGTCATGCCGAGGTCACGGCTATCTGGACAATGACGATGAAGATCACGATATTTTGTTTGCTGGGCCTATGGTCTCGACCCGCCCACGTTCCTTGTGTACTGACAATGATGCTTTCAATTCAAGACCTCTGGGTAATTTTCACATTTGATTTCTAATCTCACAATGACAGATGTTCAAATGTGCGCAATAATAAGGTTACAGATAATTACATTTGATCTTTTATTAAATATTGCTTTATGAAAGGAGTATTCTGAGAAAAGAGTAAATGGGTATGATACCAATGTCTGACAATAACTGATGTCAGAATACAATATGTCTGCTACTGGCAGAAAAATGTATGCTTTAATGTTAAAATATTTACAGTGTACCTAGTCAATACAGATGATACAAATTGTTTTTGATCGTACAATGAATGCTCATAACAGATTTTTAGTGAACAAGAATTGTAAATCTTTCTAATTAAAACTTTCATCGCAAACATTAACAAATTATTAGCAAACTCTCTAAGGCAGAGTCTCATAAACTTTTCAGGTTTTGATGAGAAAAATGAAGGCATTTCTTCTTCTTCTTCTTCTTCTTCTTCTTCTTCTTCTTCTTCTTCTTCTTCTTCTTCTTCTTCTTCTTCTTCTTCTTCTTCTTCTTCTTTGAACTTGAATGCCTACTTAAAAAACTACATTTTTATTATTCTTTTTTTTTTTCTCCTGAATGCCCACTCATATTTTTCTGCTGTTAACAAAAGGGACAAATTGCCACAGAGTTGGGACGGAATCACGAAACAACAGCTTGACGAGATGAGTTGTCATTCCCAGAAACAATGAGTTACTTCTGATCATGACGCAATTAATTTGTGATTCCAGCTAACCCATCTCTACCACAAGGCTGGCAATGAGAAAACTGGTATTTTAAAAAGCAATGCCAATCACGGTGTCATCCAAAGTCACTCAACCAGAGACAAAAATATGAATAAATAAGCACAAATATAAATGGGATGACAGAGATGGCAGACAGAGCGAGACTGATTCAGTTCAGGTAATTCCACCATAAAACCTAGTCTCCAGAAACCAGACTACTTTTGGAATATTGGATCAGAATGTTTAACCACAATGTTCCATGTGTGCCACATTTTCAAAGATGTTTTGTCTTGGACATATAGTACAAATGAACTTCCATAAACACATTGCTTCTAATCATACAGCTTTTTTTAAAATTTCATCATATGACACTGTGTCACATGACATAGGCCGTGCTGAGTTCATATTTGACGACTACCAGATTGACGATGCAACCGGAGACTGTTTGGTTATTAGTCACTGATGAATGATTTCTAAATGAGGGAAAGAAAATGACGGGTTGATTGGTCTTTCAACTCCATCACATCACCAAACAAGGACAGATGACAAAAAGTCTGTCGAAGCAGTCTAGTGAGTATTCAAAGATGGCTAAAAAAAAGCTTCTTTTTACTTAATACACCATAGATCAGGCACACATTTCATAATCACATTCTATGCATTATCATAATGACCCTAGAGAGGGAGTGCATCTGAAATGGGGTCATTGCAAAGTAGGGCTCCAAAAAATGAATCAACTGTTTGACTCATATGAGAGAACATCAATGATTTATTGACAACAACTGCAGAATGTAAACATAGACCTTTATCGAAACACAAAGTGAGGATCAGGCAAAATAGAAAGAACCGTGCTAGCAATGACTTACTGACATTCAATGTGACCAACCCTCTTTCATTATCTACCGTCAGCAGAAAAACAGGAAACTGTAATGGGATTTGGCCCTTGGCAAGCAAAATTGTGATTTTGATGTTAGTCTGACAGGAAGCACAAATAGAAATAAAATGCAAAATAAAATGTATTATATACCCCCCCCCCCCCCCCCCCCCGCCTTAAAAAAAGGGGGGGGGGAAAGAAATCATACCCAGCTGGGTTTTCATACATGTCTGCCTAATATCACTTGCATGTAGTCATAAATTATATCTATTATTCTATCTATCATTTCATGGATATAACTTTCAGTCCACATGAATCAAGATTGTTTTCCACAAGCAAAAACCCCAAACTGTCAAATGTTTCTAGTATTTCCTTAAATCCATATGATGAAAACAAGAAAGAATCTTCATCTCCTTCACTTTCAGTCTACCAAGGTGATTATCATTAAGGGAAGCAATTCATACAGACACAAATAAAGTGACTTACTAGTCCCCACCGAACGTTGGGTCGCCCTCAACCTTCCCGTCCACGCCAACATGGAAGATGTGCTTGTAGTCCTTGGGTTTGCTGATGTCTTCAAGGGTCAGTTTGCTGCAGAGAAAAAAATGGGAATGGTCAGTGAATGCATACACAAGGTGAATGGTCACTGAATACATACACACGGTGAATGGTCACTGAATACATACACACGGTGAATGGTCATTGAACATATAAACATGGTGAATGGTCATTGAATTGATCATGGTGAAGGGCCATTGAATACATACTCAAGGTGAATGGGCATTGAATACATAAGCATGGTGAATGGTCAATGAATTTATCATGGTGAAGGGTCATTGAATAGATAGGAATGAGTAGTTCAATAGATCATCAGTTAAACCAGTGCATACTATACGAGATATATCAACAAGATGTTATAGTCAAACAGAGATGGCAATGAAAAGAACACCAATGTCTAAAAGTGCATATGAGGTGAATACGCGTCAATCTTTTGCCATGTTACATTTTGTGCCTTGTGCGTTCAGAATAGGCTATAACTGTTTTGTGTTCTTGATGAAAATGTTCCTGCTGAGCTTTAAGGTGAGAGGTCAACCTGCTGGGTTCTAGAGAATTACTGAGGTCAGTTCTTCTCCCACCTTCCTGATAAACTTTCTACACCGCAGACCAACCATTTGATTTTCACAATTCAGAACTTGAGAGTTTGACTCTCCAAGTCATAAAGCATATGGTAAGAAAACATCCAATAAACCATTTTCTTTTTCCCACTAATTGCCATCAGTGATGCATAGTTTCAAATGTCTGCAAACCCTTTTCCAACAAGATTCTAAAATCCTTAAAGACCAAATAAAGTTCACACCAGGACCCTGCAGGTTATTGGTTATCATTGCCACAAGGTAGTTTAAAGGGACATATTTGTATTCTGTCACTGTTTTGTAATAGGAACTATTCTTATGTACTAAATACACAGAGAGATAAGTAATACACAGACACCAAAGGAAATGGACTATGTACTTACAACATAAATATGCAATATCTTAACATAAGACCAAAACAAATAATGACAAATAATTGATAACATTATGTTATAATTGTTAGCAAATTTCAAGAGAACTGTGTGTGAGGCGTGAGAAGAAAACAGCAATGTGGAGCTAGATTTGTTAAAATAACATGGATTAATAACTCTCTCACTCTCCATTAACCATCTTCTGTCTCTAGCTGTAAGTCAGGTGAAGAAAAGGCAGAATCACTTAATACAGAGAACAGGGAGGTGTAATTCAACAACACATGTTCGTCAGAAATCGTAAATATAGCTACTGAAATAAAAAGACTTCTCCAAGCAGTCTAGAACACTGTTGTGATGCGTTTCTCTTGTGCACCTTGCATATAATCAAACAGGGAGATTGAGGACTTGAGACACACTTTTTCCTACTCATTTTGCTGAAGAGAATCAACGTTTAAATGATACTGTAAAGGTCAATTCATCTTGCCTCGGATGTACTGATGAGGTGCATAGCAAATGACCATCAAATAGAAACACAAGCAACATCACACAAATATAGACTGATATCCCAAGGTTGGATCACTTCCAAACCTCTGATAATTTACTTGTTTTTGCTATGAAACGAGCAATTATCAATATCTCTGTCCTTCAGATAACCATGAAACACAAACTCATAACAACATTAATCTCTATACATTCAAGGAACACACAAGATATGGTTCCCTTGATCATCCGCCACTCTAACCTACATCCTGTCCTTTGATTATTTCAGGTCATCATTGTCTTAAAAACAACAACAAACAAAAAAGGTGTGATAAAGACACACACACACACACACACACACACACACACACACACACACACACACAGACTCAACACAGAGAGCAATAACACTTTTTCTAGAGTGTAGCATCATTAGACTGCGTCATCAGTTTCCAAGTTGTAATCAACTATGGGGAAAATTAGAACAAATAACCAATGACACACATTTGACATTATACACAAGACTACGGAGATGAGCACAAGTTTTAACACCAGCAAACCTCTACTCTGTGTATTAACCCATTGAGGACGGGCTGATTTTGCTATCGCACGCATTTCCCATAGACACTTGCCCGAGTTATACTCGGGACTCGTCCTCAACGGGTTAATGAAGGATTCACACAACACGGTAGGGTTATTCTAAAATTGAACCTGTTCCCTCTATCAAACCTTACCTCGTGTATTCCAAAGCAGTTCTGCCTTGTGGTACATGATACCACCATCATCTGAGAAACACAATATGCTACCACTACCACCAGTTCAGCAACATCCTACCACACCACCTGGTAACATCCTACCACACCACCTGGTAACATCCTACCACACCACCTGGTAACATCCGTCTCCACCAGATGAGTGACACACCCTTTCTGTGTGACTCAAACTAAATACCGCTTGTCTACCTCTCAATTCAGCCTTCTCTTTACCATCTCATACTGACAGGTTAAGGGAGATCCAGCAAAGATATCTCATTAGTCTTTTTCAAGTCACTTTGATACAGCTTTTCAATCAGCTCTGAAATCATCCGCATTCCATCCATGATCATCTTTGAAGATCTTGTGACTACCACAACAAAATCAATTTTTACCACCTCATCCAGAGGTGAAAAAGGAAGACTAGTAATGCAAATAAATGGGCAGGAAGACAGAAAAGTGAACTGGAGAGCAACAGAAGTAAATATGGGAAAGTGTCTGAGAAGCGCAAAATCTTACCTTGTGTCTTAGCTACCTCCAATAACACTCTGATAACATACATTATATCTCTCCCTTACTATCAAAGGACTTGAATATGTCAAGAACAAATTATGTTTGAAGAAGGAATAAGAATGAATCATAGCAAGCTTGAATCAAGTCTAGATTGAGGTCACAACTTAGTTTGTGTCTTGCTAGCATAGAAAACCTTGCCTCCTGGCAAAACTGAATAGCAGGAGACAGCATGTAGTTTAGACCTCTGAGTTGTTTTTTTGAAGTGGCCAGGTCATTCGCTACCAAGCTATTATCACTGGGCACAATACACTGTCATGCTGAGTCCAGCAAATAGTGAATCCAAACATATGCAACTACCTTCAGGGCTGTTTTGATTGGATGAAAAATGTTAGTAAGAGAAAGGCGAGACCATTTCTCAAATTGGTTCCAGATTTGCTATTCGTGCTGAAAAATTGCCTCCTCTCCTATATATTGTTTTGAATAAGAGCAGCGATGTAAATGCAGAAGGGAGGTTAAATTGAAGGTGAATCATACAAATTCAAAACATTCCAAAATCACAACTATTTGGAAGCCGGAATGATACCTCATGAATATACAAGATATTGTAATGCGCCATAGGGACATACAATGTCTCCAGAGTATAGAAATGTAATGTCCATGAAATAAAAGATATATAACCATGAAGAATGCACAGATATAAAGAAAATTGTGATATTAAAGCAACAATAAATGTAGTAATTCTAGGGTCATGAAGCTGTAGGGGTTCATGTGCAGTGTTCATATACAAACGTAGGATCCTATATATATACAACACATCATAATGCATTAGATCACCAGCATTTTATTTGCTGTATCTTTTGTAATCCATGAACATGTCATAACGTCTCTCATATTTTGGCTGCTCTTATTTCACTGCTAATATTTCAAATACAACCCCCTCCCCTTGTCAATAGCTCTCTTACAATGTCAGCTTACATTATTCTGTTCACACCTCTAGATGGCAGATCAGATATATTATATGAAGTGTAACTGCAGTGATCTACTTACAGCTCAAAAATTATATCACGCACTGGCAGTTTCATCTATCCAATCCTAGTATGTGTGTCAGCTTTTAATTTCCCGTCACACTTTTCTTGATTACCAGGATGAAGATGTATGACAGATAAACCCACGGTGTTAATACTTCCTAGATCTCCGGGAACCCGGGGGAGGCAACGATTGGTCCTTGATCACGATTGATATGTCACAAAAATCATACATGCTCCATTTAGGACGCCTGCAACTGCAGTAAAATATGAAATTAATTCAAATTTTAGAAAAAAGGAGGCCTAAATTCTCCAAGCCAGGCGTGGCAGACTGCAAGGTCGGCTAAATAGGGAGAAGAGACATTTTCTTGTGAGTCATTTCTGGTTTCTCAAAGGCAATACATCAAATCGTATGTCTGGGATTATTACTCAGATTTGTGGGCGGATAACTGTGGGTCCAGATTTAATGCAAGAGATTAGAGGCAATCCACCTGTTATCACAAAGAGTAAATGCAGTACAGGGTGGTAAGAAAGCACATCATTACTTGCCCAAGGATAACATTATTATCACTGTCCTCCAACATTATCATAATCATCCTCTTTTTTTGGCTATATCATAGCTGCATGGTAACAAACTATGCCTCATTTAAACTGGTTAGATTTTGTTGTTGTTGTTGCAACTGATTGACAAATTGCCCTATATTCCCCTACATTGCCCTACATCGAAGTTAACCCCTTGAGGACGGACTGATTTTGCTACAACATGCATTACCCAGAGACACCTGCCCGAGTATACTCGGGACTCATCCTGAAGAGGTTAATGTGAAACATTATTGTCAATCAGTTGCAACCAAAACATCTTGACAGAAGAATTTCACGAATTTGAATGGTTAGATTTTGTTCTGAGTGGTTGATAAGACCAGCTTCCACATTATCTTGGTCATTCAAAGAGCAAAATCGATGCAGAATTTTCAAAACCTGGCTATTACTGATCAAAAGTGAAACACAGACATGGGTACATGGGACTACAATCTCTCAAAGTGTGTCTTACAAATGCAGGTCTTCAAAACCTTCCTCATTTTAACTGGCTTTCCTGTCTAGACTTGCTGATATGTTTTCTTGCAACTAATGGTCAGAGAAAATGAAAATGTTGCTCATCACACTGTTTTCACCACTAGATAACTGACCTCTTGAGTGACCATCATGCTCAATGGTCAAGGAAGCACACATTACACTGACCGTAGCCAGAGTCACTGACCGATTGGTTTGTGCACCGCTCTAGAGACAGTACTTTTGAAGACTTCCGTCAATACAACAAACAGAAGATCATAGAAAGTCTGCACATGGGTCTGTAGTATAACTAAAAGTCACTGCCACTGAAATGTTTACCAGTCCTTTAAAACAACTCCCTTTTGCCACTCAGTCATAGATACTGTTGTAGCACCTTTTATATCAAAGTTTTACACTCTTCGTTTGCTTCTCAGACAAAAGTACAATAAAAAGAATAAAAATACAAGCACCTGCAAATGACAGCTTTCACCATCTTTGACAAGTTAGATGTATTTTTTTTTTTATCTACGTCTTGCAAGTGTTGTGATTAGAGACATAATTAAACTGCTCCTTTATTAGAAAGTAAATTAGTGTAACTGAATGAGGGGCAAGACACATAAAAGCTTGGACACTAGAACCTAACCCTGGTGATCTAGTTTAGAAGGGACACTGGTCAGTTTACATTGGTGATATTCAAATGGTCAAAACTATGTTCTATGTTTTTGTCTTTACAGTATACACATGAAATTTCAGGGAATTTTTGCTATGATTTCACTACTCTTCTTGTTTTACGAGTTTTTAAGTGGGGGCGCTGTGGCATAATGGATAAGACTCCCGACTTCCGTTCGGAGGACCCGAGTTCGAATCCCGCCCAGTGCTTACGTCCTTGGACAAGATGTTTTTACCCACCATGTCCCTCTCGACCCAGGTGTATATGGGTACCTGGCAACGCTAGGGTAATAATAATAGCAGGGCCCTCTGGTAGAGCAGTGGCAACACTGAAGAGGCTACCCTGGGTAAATAAGACCTTATTATTATTATAATTATTACAAAGCAATAATGAAGATCGGCATAAAATAATGTTTAAACTGAAGTCATGGCACCATCTCTCTCTCTCTCTCTCTCTCTCTCTCTCTCTCAGTTTGGTTGTTTGTTTGTTTGTTTTGTTTTGTTTTTTTGTTTTAGAAAAGAGGTAGGGGATCAGAAGTGAGCAAATTTGATCTCAGGCAACATACAGTGTACCTTTGTAGCATCATGACCAAGGACAGGTGTGAGAATGCTTAAACAGCTTGGTTTTAATGTGGTCGTTGCTAATATTAATGCAGCAACAGACACTGAAGTACAATCTATCATGAAATCACTGCTGATTTTTGTACAAAGGCAAAAACAAGAGAAAAAAAAAAGAAGAAAATATACTGTCTTCCCTGATTTTTCCATTGTGTAGGTTATGGGGATTTAACGGTTTCCTTTGAAATCTAAAAACAGGATTTGCTGTCTACATGGAGATAAGAATAAACCTCAGCAGCTAATATAATTACTTCACCAGTTCCAGGTATTCTAACTGTGATTTCCTCCGTTTTACCTACTAGAGAGATGGACCTTTGTACATCTCTCCTTGAAATATGACATACCTTGACAATGTTTTAAGCCCATTCTGCTATCAGAGAATGGCCTATCTGAAGAAGGTCTCATCTCCGAAAACATTTGACCTCACAATGCCATGTAGCACTCTAATAACTTCATAAAGGGGTAAAAGCCACAATCGGTCTGTATGTGTTGATCCCACCTTAAATAACATTCATCAAATTGGCAACATCAGCTCCCTGCCTTGTTTTTTGTTGATTATTTCAAACAAGGATACAGTAACAATGATGATGCCTGCCAGACAGCACTGATAAGTAGTCTAGGCCTACACATTTCATTCCTGTCTGTCATTTCATTTATCTTATCAGATGCAAACACCACAGTCATTGGCTGGCAGGGAAAATGCCATGGTAACGACAAGTCCTAATCACATCCACACATTCCACTCGATCTCCCCGTCCCCTCCCCACCCCCACCCTCCCCCCCCCCCCACAAAAAAGACATATGAAAAGGAAAAAAGATGAAGAGAGAGAGAGGAAAAAAAGAACTCTTGCCTCTAATTAAGGGGCGAGCCAACCTCCACCATCAGTCTCACACTTTGATTAAATTGAGGATTTCTCCAACTGCCGACTTGACAGGGACAAACATACTGCCTACAATACGTGCCTGGCCAGAGGGAACGGCAGAGTACAAATTTGATATTGCGCCGCTCAAAAGCGGACAAGGTCGCATTTACGCCTAGCTATGGGAGGGGGGTAATGCAAAATTGAATCAAGAGCCTTAAAAATCCTGGTGCATTACACAGCAAAGATTTCAAATTGTAATACTCGGCATGAAATTGAAAGAGCCTGTAAAGTGGATCTCCCTTCATTATATCAGAGGCTGATTAGTCAAATGATGCTGAATTAGCTGGATCCAATTATGCTTTCAGCTTAAACATGAGTCTGGACAGGAAAGCTATTCATTCATATCAGCTACACTAAATAGAGCATGAAAATTGGAGCTGGGAATATATTTCATGACAGTGTCCTTTAGTTCATACCATACAACAAAACACACATGTACACACTGCCAAGTTCAATAAAACAAATGATAAAACTTGAAATGTCCACACACAGTAGAGACAGCCGTTGTCTTAACAATAGATGAATCTAATAAATCACAATTCATAACTCCACTGCTGACAGAATAATGTGCACTATCCCTAATTTCACAATCCTCCTGTTTGACACACACACACACACACACACACAAATCCCTGCTGTATTTCCTCATACATGATAGTGGTTAGTGAGGACCACACTATATTTCATAAAAGGTTCCTTCACTGACTCTATTTCTAACCCTGTGTATATAGAACAGCCATTCATTTCAGATTCTACGCATTCTGATATAAAGGCCCACAGTCCAGTGTAAAACAAAGATCACTTTGAGCCCTGTACACAACAAATTATCAGATTTAATTCACCAAGAACATAGCACAAATTTCATGAATTGAATCAAATTCCTAAAATGAGACAAATGAGTTATAAGCAATATGTTAAGGAAAAAGTTGCACCTGAAAGTTAAGATACAACAGTTTCAACCGGATCAGGAAAGCTGAATTTAAGCCTTCTTACCGCGTAGGGATCCTATATTTAGTCCCAACTGGAGCCACGACCGGAACAAATCTCATGTGGTTTCCTCGCCGCAACGATAAATATACCCACCAATTAAGTTCAGGATCCATTTTAGACAGGTACTCTCTTTCAAGGTCCCTGGTCCAACTCATTATAGGTTGCTAAGTAACAAACAGTCATGTGTCAGGTGATTTCAAAAGGACAACAATCCGTCCATCATCATACTAAGAAAAGATGAAGATGTCATTCCATCAAGTCTCCGAGACTTTTCATATGATCGCTACCTTGAAATGATGACAGGTTGGAACAGTCAAGTTGGTGATGAACGCAATATCCTCTGTGAAACAATCTGACAGTTTAAACAAGGGTCCAATCATCTGAAAGATCCATAAACAACAGGTGCATGAAACACTTTTCTATGATAGGATGCATCAAAGTACGGCAGAAGGAACTATCACAGGAGGAGTTTCATCTTTGGTCACCGGGCATGAGTAATCCAAATACTTCATCCATGATCACAGATGAATGGAAATGAAACCATCTCATTGATGGACTGAACTCTATCTCTCAAACCCTTCTCTGACTCCTCTTAGCTAGACATCATCGGTCCAGAAAGTTACAGGAGGGGTTCGGATCATCGAACTCCAACCAACTAGCTCCAACAAAACGTCGGGCAGGTGGATTACGCAAACTGAGAATGATGAACTGTAATGCCAAGCTAGGTCCTGCACAGACTGGATAAGTTTTCACAAATTCCCCTCTTTCATTCTCTCGTATCCAAGAAGGGGCCCTCACAAACCCGGCCTCCGGCAGAATTCAGATTTAGCTGCCAGCTTCAGAATGAAAATAGAATCCCCACGACCCGAGAACAGTGAGTGCAGGGTGGTGATAAAAAAATACGAGATGAAAGAAGATGTAGACTCCAGAGGAAGGGGCTATGTAACGTTTAGTCTCTCCTTGTCTGTCTGCCTATACCTTTCCTCTTTCCATCTCTCTCTCTGTCTTTCTGATTTGACAAGACGTGAGGTCGGTCAATCGACAGCAATCTGGTGTGCAGTAGACATTGAACCCCAAGGAGCTCCTGCGACTGGGTTGCAAGTTCCTGCTAGCCGCGTGAATCATCTCGATTAAAAACATGTGCATGAATACAGAGTCAAAAGAGTTAACGTCAGTTTAGGGAAGGGGTAGTAGGCGAGAGGGGAACGGATCGTCAAGGCTGCAGGGGTTTGGGATCACAACTTAACACATTATGGCAAGATCATCCTCTGACCACTAGGGGGCTTAGAATCTTTTGGACACAGGCGGACCCTTGGTGGGATATGCGGGTAATCTTTGTGGGCTACCCACGTCACAAACATTGAGGAGTGGGTAGGGGGTCTTTAACATCCCCTCTCTTTTTGACAGGTCTCTAGTTGGCCCCCTTACCCCCCTCTATCTTTCTTTCCATCCACCATCCTGATGGCATGTCTGTCTAGTCTTAATTCATACGGACTCTCTTGTGCTGCCAATCTCAACACACATTAAATTTACTACATCTTCCGACCCCATTATCTGCTGTATCATTATTACCAGGCACTTCGTACACAGCTGGAAAAAAATGCAAGCCATGGAAAATATTAATGTTAGAATCATTCTGCAGCCCTAACGTGTTACATTCTAGTAACAGGAAAGATTCATAAAATCTAATTGAAGATGGAAGCTCAGGCGGTAACCACACGCTTAATTGGCTTTCGTGTACTGGATACAAATTCTGCAATATTACGTAGTTGTCATTAATTTCTGAATACAAGTGTCAAACACAAGTCAACATTCTGATGAGACTATCCTGCCACAAAAAAAAAGAGAAAAATTACTGTTTCAGTCTGCCCATAATTAATTTGTTTAGTTCCAAAAAGCCTTCATGAAGGTAGGTTTATCCAGTTTACCCATAAAGATCACGTAGTATGTGGAGAGGAGACTGCCCTGATTGGATTGCTCCTAATTCACTGCCCTCAGGGCTACGTTAAAAAAACACGACTAACACAGGTCTGCTTATAGAATTTCCATGGTATGGTCTGCCCACGCTACCGGATCTTTAGATATTATCTTTCCTTTAAACCTAGCTCAGAAGCAAACACAGCCAATGCCAACCATGTGGTAGAAGTGTGGCACTAAAATGTGCCAAAGAACAAGGTAAACATCAACATACGTGCACTAACAAAGTTAATCAAGGTTAACACGATCTTACACTTATTTCTAATAAATTTGGCATTGAAAACTATCTATTGGATATATCATTAGAAACACACAAAAGACAGTCTGAGGGACATGGCATATGCACGAAGTTCTCTAGTTGAACACACAAACACATACACACACACAATATTGAATTTCTAAATTATCTTGTTATGGCTATATACAAAAGTACATGCAGTTAGTCAGCTACCAATAAAGCATTTAGCCTAGATATGCTTGGCACAAAATTTAAAAGTACTTCATCATTTTCTTTTTGATTTTTTCCCCTCACAAATTGGCATTCATACCTTGGCTGCTGTAAGTGAAATATTGGAATAATGGGCCATTGTTGTGAATTCCTACCAATCATATGATTGTTACCTTCTCCTAGGACAATCATTGTTCCTCGTACAGTCTAGAGATTGAAATACCCAACAAGGTCGGTGCAGAGAAATCTGTTCCAAGTTTTGTTGAGGCCTTGGGTCAAGGTATTCCGGGTGTCCTGACACTATCTGTTATTATTATTTTGGCAAGCCAAGATAGATGCTCACGCATATGTCTGGCAGTAACAATCGGGGAGAAATAAAGGCCTACATAACAAAACAAGAAATAGAAATAGGTTTGATACGACAAACATTAGGGGGAGTGGTGTTGATATACAAAAGAGTACAATCATTGTACATTCTCTAACTTGGCATTGTACACACATTGTTGGCTCGTGGTATTTGTGTCAATTGCATCTAGGCCTACTATTCGCTCACTTCAAACATTGATCAGAGAATCTTTGTAACAGTATCTTAAAGGTAAAATCCATCTTTTGTGAGCCCTGCTGATTTCTGTCAATGATTGTTTAGAAGTCAGACATCAGTTTTAAAGTCCCATATTATATACGACTAACTTTTTCTACAATCCTTGTTCATGTGTTTAGAATGAGGTAAAAGTATTTCTTTACACAAAGCACCAAGAATTTTTGGTTCAGTATATATCAGTGAGAATAAAAGGATGTGCCATAAGCAAAAGAAGAAATGTAGCAGGAATGTATACCCTGTGGTAGAACCAACCGGTGATATATGCGATAAAACCTAAAATGGCATTAGATCTAAAAAGCACCAGGATATATATATATATATATGTATATAAGGAATAGGTTAAGGAATAGCAGTGTTTCACCATGACAGGCGAGATTGCTGCAGTGAAATGAATAATTATTTGTACAGTGATTGCAAAATTGACTGATAGGTCTAGTAACTCATCATTTAGGCAGTAAGTGTCTGTGAGTTGAGCTAGGCTACAAACTTTCAATTTTTTTTTTAAACAAAACAAACAGAAAGTTTAAAACAAAACCTGTTTTTTAGTTTATTTCTCAATATCTAGAGAAACATGAGGGCGGTGAGTTGGCTCAGTCGGTAGCGCGTCTGCCTCACGATCATGCGGCCCGGGTTCGAACCCGAGTCTGGACTGAGCAATGTTGTGTGTAAACATACCGCCCCCTCTAGCAAGAGGCAAAACACTCTGTCCCTCGGATAGGACATAAAATGGAGGTCCCGTGTATGAGAGAGTCACAGCTCATGCACGTAAAAGATCCCGCTTCATTCATTCATCGTAAAGAGCAGGGTGTCTAACCCGGTGAAGTGGTCCCACCCCACATCCAACTGGACCCCATGGAAGACCAGCTTAGTGTAGCTGAATATGGGCTATCCAGCCATCTTCACGGATGGAAAATGAACAACAACAACAACAACAATCTCTCCCCTTAGTTATCATTACCAACAAAATTTCTGCAAATATTCCAAAACCGTCCTACATGACGCATTGCCAATGACGGTTTCTAACTCCAGCATCAACGACACATAAGCTTCTACAGTATATTTGTACCGCGCACTACTCATGAAAACCCCACTACTACCAACGTGTAATTCATGTTTGAATAGTACACATCAATTCCAGAGATTGGTTCTGCTGAACTGAAAAATTTACATCCACACAGCTCATCATCAAAAATTCCTCAGAATCAGTCTATGCTTATAAAGATTCCTGTAATAGAAAACCTGCATACAAACACTTTTTGATCACCATCTGTATGATTGGCAGGAAGAATTCAAAAGGGCTTTTCACACTTGCAGCAGAAGAAAAAAAAATGAATAAATGGCAGCATTTGAAAAAAATAAATGGTTAAAGTTGCTAGGTAACTGCGACAAAAGAATATTTCTTTTAAAGTTTTACCTGAAGTTTTCTGTGAAGATTTGAAGTGGGAGGACTTGCTACAGAATAACCATGATTTTAGTCATAAACGACAAATTTGTACTCCTTTCCACAACAGTAGTGATATGTGGCTAACCATCCAGGCTGTTTTAAGGTCATCATCATATTGCGTGCAGCAGACTGTTCAGGCTAATTAAGACGAACTTTCCATTTTTTTTTCCTCCTAGCTTTTAACCAGTGTGTTGTTGCTGTTTGATAGGATAAAGGTCAAACATTGCGTTTCGGATATCACTAAATTTCCTGATGAGAAATGGTCTGCTATTAGAATACAACCTGTACCTTGATCAAGCAAGGTTCCTCATCGTTCACCTCCGATGGAAAAAAAAAAGGCAACCATCTGGAATAGCAATTACTAGATCATTTTTCTCAAGAAGACCTCCATATACCGTATGACAAGCTGATGGTCCCCAGAGTGGCTATCTCTTTTGCTCTATACTCTGAAATACGCAGCTGAGAGCAAGAAAGACATTCGCACACAACAGCACCTATCAGACTTTCTACTTCTAGATCAAGAAAGTATGACACAATATACAGACTTGATGACAACACTAAAGACTTTCATGGAAACCTGTAAGGAAGAATTCCGAAACATGCATGTTGTTGTCTTGGTTGGTATCTTTCTGATAGTGATAATAATGACAATAATTCATATTTATAAAGCACATAATGATTACTGTATAAGCTGTTATTTTAGCGAAGGTTTAATTTTTGCGAACTTCACGAATTGCAGTTTGATCACGAATTTAACAAAACATGAAAATGCCTTGATGCACTTGGGTGATAGTGTATTTATGTTCGCGTCGGCGACAATACGCAAAAACAACATCATGCAAAAAGTCTATGACCTTTTCATTCGCGAAAATTTATATCTGTACGCTAATATAACAATGCATACAGTATCATTAAAGGGAAGATAAACCCCAAGAGCAATGTGGATTGAGTGAAAGCAGCAGCATTAGTAGAACACATCAGTGAAAGTTTGAAGAAAATCGGACAATCGATGCAAAAGTTATGAATTTTTAAAGTTTTTATGTTGGAACTGCTGGATGAGGAGACTACTAGAGGTTATGACGTATGAGTGGACAACAATACAAAGAAAATATAAAGGAAATTCAACAAAAATTCACTTTTCTAGAATTATGAAAGAGCAATGGACCAACCGCTTTCAGAAACCAGAGGGAATAATTGCTACCCTTAACATATGTCAATATTAAGTTGATGGAATTTGTAATTTTCATGAAAAATTGATTTTTTTAGAATTTTCTTTATATTTTATTGGTATTGTTGTCCACTCATACCTCATAATCTCTAGTAGTCTCCTCATCCAGCGGTTCCAACACCAAAACTTTAAAAATTCATAACTTTAGCATCGATTGTCCGATTTTCTTCAAACTTTCACTGATGTGTTCTACTATTGTTGCTTCTTTCACTCAATCCACATTGCTCTTGGGGTTTATCTTCCCTTTAATTCTCTATGTGCTTGACATAACATGAATTTACAAGCATAGGTTTACAGCGCCTTCTTGAAAAAATCAAGGGAAGACAAAGTCCTTTAATACTGTAAGGGGTAATGAATTCCAAAGAGTGATAAAGATTAACCCTTCAAATCATATCATTAGAGAAGCAACCTTTTGATTTAATAGCCTATATGTTTTCTTAATTATACATTTTTATATGGTCTCCTACATCACTTCGTTCTTGTTTTAAAGAAGATACCATAATATCTAATCCTCACTCAATAATACAGTGATATCTTCTTCATTTATTTCTCAATCTATATCATCATCACCAACTGCTCTCTTACTGAATATGAAATAAAATGAAATATGTCTTTAGTTTACCTCGCTGGCTCATGACTTGTGGAACTTTCACATTCAAAACACACTGCATTAATACATGACTGAATGTATGACATCCAATGCTTCCATCAATTGTGAAGAATGTGTGACACATTGTGGGAGCCGAGTTCTTTTGAGTGTTCACAGACAAATGAAGCTATATACATTGTAAGAAAGGCTGTTCATCATTATCATCATCATCATCATCATCATCATCGTCATCATCGTCATCATCGTCATCATCGTCATCATCGTCATCATCATCATCATCATGGTACATGTTAAACACGGCAGAGCAGTGTCCAGGTGAAACATTAGGTTATACACTCACTGATATATGCTTCAGAAAAAGTAATTCAGGATCATTATACCGGTAGCATATATTGACATATTATTCATCAAAAACATTATCACTCGATTCCAAAATAACTTGAAAGTCGGAAAAATGGAAAAGAAATATGATACAATGTAGAATTAAAGCATTGCGCGAAAATTTGTGAGTAAAATAGTAGCAAGAGTTTTGGCTGCACAAGTCCTTTTAGCGTTTAACATGCAGCATCAAGAAAAAGCATTGATAAAACACAAAGACCAGGTAATATACTATACACAGCACATCAGCTACCTTTGACAAAGCTTGAATACATGTACATTCTCATTTAATAATCGGAATACACAGATATTGACGTAGTCACCAAACACGTTCACATAACAAACAGAAAACTAAGGACACTATAAACCTGGGGTATGAGGGGAAAATCTAAAAAAATTAAAAAAATGAAAAAAAATTCATGGAGGTGTCATAATGAACAGAGTCAAGGGAAACAAAAAGACAAAATAAACAGCCACAGAGACGGAGACACACGGATGGACAGACAAACACTTTGGACGGCTATAGCTACAGCTGTACGTACCCATGCCAACTAGAGGTGGAAGCAATTCAAGACATCGGCACAGACAAAGGATGAGAGAAGATATCACAGAGAGTCACACGTTTACACACAGTGTGCGGCGTGCGGCAACCAGCAACGAAGGCAACCAGCACGGAGTGCAGGAGACGAGTGGCGGTGGTAGAGATGATGTAGTGAGGTCGCCAGACGGCCATGCCCGAATTAACGAGATATCGTGATTGGACGCACCCGCCACCGATGGACGATGGACGCCAACACCAATAACGAGACAGTGTGTACCATTACAGCCATGTACACAAGCATGATTGCACACGTCCACAGTTTGGCAGGGATAAGATAGTATCAAGATTATGCGTGGTTTGAAGGGGATGAAAAGAATAGAAGAAAAGAGGGAGTAGACATTGGGTGTAAGAAATGGGGGGGGGGGGGAATAATGCAATGGCAATGAAAGAAATTTGGGGATTCAAGCAAGGTAAGAAAATAATTCAAATGAGGAAAAAGAAAATGATGGAATTGTGTATGATAAAAAATCAATCAAAGTAGACAAGAAAAATCAAGATGGTGAAAGTGAATGAACAAAAACAGAAAAAAGAGAAAATATCAATGGGGAAGTGTTTCAGGACAAGATGAGGGTTGAGTGAGTGGAAGAGAAATCAAGATAAAATACATTATGTGAGCATATTGGACATAATCGCTCCTTCAAGGAAAACTTCATTTGGAAGATGCAAGAATGCACAGACATGCAAGTGAGGTGGTACGTGCCGTCATCTACTTCACCCACACACACAAAATGAGAAGCATCCACCTACGTTGGGGGTCACACAAAGATGTAAAGAAATAGAAGACAGCAGACAGGCATGCAGTAGGTTTAGACTGTTGCCAATTTGCATAGTTTCCCATCTATATCTTTCCTCAAAATAACATAAAGAGTGTGGTCATCGGGTGGACAAAATGAGTTTAAGAAATATTTTGTTGCAGAAATTGAAAAGACAGCTGAATGAAAAAAAAATCAAAGAAATCAAGACAAACATTGAAAATTCTAAATTCATTGTCCAACAAATTCAGGATCATTTTTCTGCCACTACATGAATATTACTGAAAGTGATGAAACTACAATAAATGATGAGCTGTATAAGTGTGCTTTCTACGACCACTAATCTTTCTGCACAATCATGATTTGAGAAATGCTCAGAAATTTACGAATGGACATCCAATTGCCACACCCATATAGCAGACAGCCATGGAATTAAATCTAAACTCTTCCTTTTTTGGAAATTCCCTTGAAAGAGGATCAAAATCTTTTAGTATCAAATATGCTATCATAAGATGGCACACGATGGCTTTATCACAGGAAGTTCATGAAAATGAATCCTTCGCAGATATAAAATATTGAAAACAGCCTGACTTCCTGTTTATAACATCCCCTACCAATGCACCTCTCAACGTGCACTAAACATGCAAACGATGACAAGCAACAAAATTTGCAATTGAGACTCAATAGACATGGGCTACATTTCAACTCATATTACAAAGGAAATAAACATACAGTTTATGCCTCTAAAGTATTATTTCCAATAAAAATTGATTTTCCTACAAATGAAAGTTGGTTATGCACTTAAACAAACAAAAAGATCCATGGGAAAATTAATGAAAACAAACCTTTTTCTTTTCCTTTTTGTATACAATAATAACTGACTTTTATCCAATGCCATCTACTGATCTGACATAGATATGGTCAGCAGCATACATGTAGGTATTAACACTTAGCAACAAATAAAAAGACAAAATGGGACTAGATGAACATCTGGTAAGGTTTATTAGGACGAGAGATCGGTGATATAGTATAGCAATGTGGGCCTTCCCTTATTCTGCTTGTAAGACTAAATTCATGGACACTGGCAAAAAGCACACCAAGGCAATAACTTAAAGGTCCTGTTAACCCCTGGGACAGTGATTTAAAAAATGTTTGAATTATCACATTTAAAGCATTATGTGTAGGTCAGTTGTATCACAAAACATCCTACCATATAAAAATTTTGCAATAAAGCCTAGAATATAAGGAGATGTCACCATTTTTCTCAATAAACCATAACTGTAGACGGTTTATTCTAGAAACAATTTTATTATAACTATTGTTCACATCTTGTATAATCAACAATATTACCTAACATTGATTACAACTACTGATTTTATACACTTTTACATTGGTTGTTTCTATCCCTAACTAACATTTTAGAAATATTTTGAAGCACAAAAGTTGGGTTTCTGTTTCATCTGCATATGGTGAATAATGTCTTTAACATGTAGGGAGCTGTCACCTTTAAAGGAGTGCTATTAATCTCAACAGACCTCATCACCATATGTCATCCTGGGTGAAAGGGAGAGACGGTTGCTAGGTAATGAACCGTGATGGCATCACATCCCCTGATGACATGGAGGTCAGTGCCTCCTTGAAGACATCCTTGGGTTTTCTTACCATCATCAAAAACTCTGCAAATTTATCTTTTCTCTTTGATAATCATCAGATAGCATTGAACACTTTTACCTCAAGTCAGGTACAAAAGAAGGAACAAAAATGAACAAATTTTGCTTAATATTCTAACGATTTAAAAGAGATATTATTGAAGGATTCTTATCAAACACAAAATATGTGTTTCATCCTGGAATCATGCGACACTGACTATAAATTTTGAACAAAAGCTGGCCAGGGCCCTGTCTTATGAAGAGCTAAAATTGATTGTAGTTGATTTCAACTGTACGTTATGGCAGACTGTGTGATAAGAAAATTTAAAATCGATTTTATCTTTTGATAAAACGGGGCCCAGATCTCTTTAATATCTCTCCCTCTCCGTCTCTCTCACTCCCTTTTTTTTTTCTCTCTCTCTCTTCTCTCTTACGCAGGTAGAGGTAAAACTCACCAGGTGAAGATAATGATTCATTTCCACCAGACTTTATGGTTAGTTAGCCAAGTCGACACAAGTCAAGATTATTCATACTCCACTCTACATCGTTTATTCTTCCTCTTCTCCTCTTTCACAGAAAATATCTCCTTCACAGAAAAATTCTCCATGGCTGCTTATTGTCAAAATGTCTTTGTGCTATACTGTTTTTCTTCAAATTACTTGTTAACAACCATTTTCCTTTGACATGAGTATCAATGTCTTTCTGCACCTGACCTGAACAAACCTTTCTTTTTGCTATACATTTTAGTGATGTACAAAACATGTAGCATTTCCAGACTGTCAGACTGTTAAAAAAAAAAAAAAGCTTCTGATTATCATTTTATCTCTTTCTGTTACAGGTTACTGATTACTGTCTCACATCTGTCTGTCTCTATGACTCCTATTGCTCTCGTCTATTCTCAATCATTTTTCCACCTTGTCCTTGATTCTGTCCATTTCTCTTACTCTCACAGAAGTATGTCTGTCTGTCTGTCTGTCTGTCTGTCTGTCTGTCTGTCTGTCCGTCAGTGGAAATCTACATGATGACTTGCAGATGCCAAAATTAATTACCTCCCCGTTCCTCATGCCAATGACAGATCGCTTCATATTGCGTGTCTCCCAACAGAGATCTGGTTTCAAGTTCAGGCGGCCACATACGCCCCGAAAATCTATTAATATATCACCAACTGGTCTGTATACTAATCAGTGAGACAGAACGACATTCTGACGGTTGTATTAGATATTAATGAAAGGTGGACCAGATGAGGACATTACTGATAGTACCTGACCACCCACCCATGCCAAGGTTGTTTGGCTCACGCTATATTGTTATACCTACGCACAATTTATTCACTCTTGCATGTATGAGGCCCCATTTTCTTTCTTTTTCTATTTTTCCCTCCAGCTAAAGATAATTTTCCTGTAAACAGGGACACCAAACAGCTTGATATAGATACACATCACAAGGTCCATCATTCAAATGAATCAGGTGATAGAATACAAAACTGGCATATCCTCTGTGATATTAACCTGTTGAGGACGGACTGATTTTGCTGTAACATGCATTTCCTATAGACACCTGCCCGAGTATTCTCGGGACTGGTCTTTAACAGGTTAATCAGGTGTACATGTAGAACTGACATGTATGTTATAAGCCACAAATTTTATTTACTTGCTGGTTGATAGTGTCTGTAAGATTAGAATTAGCACTTTGCATGCCATGAGTGCTGATTGGCAAAGTGAAGTCCATAACAGGTCTAGGGCAATTATCCCCTGGGCAATTACCCCGGACCCTTCCCCTGACCCTTACCCTCAGGGTTCGAAATTAGCGATGGTCCGCTGGCCATTGGCCACCCAAAATCACGTCGGACTAGCTAAAAATCATAAAATTCTGAAGTTACTAGTCCGTCTGGCTAGCCAAAATATTGCTTCAGTGTCAGAATTGATTCTAAGTAGTCCGCCTGGCTAGTTAAAAAAAAAAATTAAGTGCGACCCCTGACCCTAATCCTAATCCTGAACCTAATCCTTACCCTATACCAAAACCTAACCCTAACCCTAATCTTTACTCTAACCTTATCACTAACCCTGATACAGTCCACTGTATACACTGCCCAACAGTCTCTGGTACCGAAAGAATTGAGGCCGTTTACCAAATATAACAGCATGTCTGACCATGTGAATGATTCACAACCCAGGTCTATATTTCATCACAGTGGTGGAGACACTGGAATAGTTTCTAGAAATAAATACACCAGCAGATGGTCTGGAGTCTGGCTGCTAAAAAGTTAATCAACGGATTCTAGATCCTGTTACTAATTAACAGGTGCTAGGGAGACTAGAGAGTGGAACAAGGAGAGAGCCTGAATAGGAAAGGAGAAAGGGAGGGGGTAGTGCAAACAGCACTGTCAGATTTATTAGTCAACTTAAAGAGAGAAGTGTCTGGACTTTACAGTGACACCATTTTGGCTCCTCAATGAGTTGACCAATGGTCATTCCAATGGTCAGTTAGAATGACCAGTCTTCCAAGAGTGGAGATCATCTAGCAAGACTTACTACATTCATCTCAGTGTTACAATGACATGAATGCATGAGCAGCCATATACTGTACATATTTATACACACAAAACATGATGCACCTTTGCTTGGGTGCCACACTTGTAAAATCATACAAACTATCAACCTTCCTATTACAGTCTTTCCACACTCACTCTTGCTATTTAAACCCCAAACAAGATGAGCATTATATAGATCTGATACTTACTTTGATATTCCTACTAAGATATCAACACATACTGCAACATATTAAAGGAAAGCCATTTCATGAAAATAAGCAAAATATGGAGCTAAAGACAAACAAACAAGAAAGTCAGAAATGAAATGCAACAGAATACAAAACAAACAAAAAAGAAGAGCAATCCAGAGTCACAATCTTTGTATGTTTGACAGGATAATTCAACACTTCACAACAGCTCCCTCTACTGTTCAGTTCATTAGAATCCACACACCAGTGCCATGCACTGAGTACTGTGTTTGCTGTGGTCCCCATTAACAAGCTTGTCCTTCATAACATTAATGATAATATGCACATGTTATCCTCCATACCTTGTCCCAGAAAATAGTCAGTTAGATTAGGCAAGAACCAATAAGAGAGAAGATATCATTTGGTCTTCCCACATGCAATGGAAGCAAGGATATGATTGGATAGGAAGGCTATCATAACTGAGACATTTTCCAGCAGGTTGATAAACTACATGTATAATGAAGAGATACATAACTGTACATTTGGCCCTCCACCATTTCATATACTTTCATGTTTGTGTCATAACAAGATTCATGAACAGCATTAGTCCAACATTTAGTGAAATTGTCATGCATGTTGACAATTAGACATTAACTCCCTCTGAAGGTTGTTGGGTTTTTTTTTTCATTCCTGCCACAAATTTAGGCCATAATCAAGCTTCCTGTAGGTAGATCACATGACTTCTCATATAACGATCTCTTTCAGGTCTTTGATACCTGTTGTAACATGAAACACATGAACACGTCACACTGCACTTAACATGGAAGGGTATTAACTTGACCCTTTAACCCGTTGAGGACGGACTGATTTTGCTACAACACGCATTTCCCATACACACCTTCCTTAGAGTACACTCGGGTCTCGTCCTCAATGGGTTAGAGACAGATTCATGTTTGCATATATAGCAATGGCTTTCCATAGACTCCAGCTAGAAATGTTTATGGATTTGGTCTTTAAAGAGTTACTGACGTATTGGTGTCTACATTAACCCATCGACGACGAGCTGAGTTTGCTACAACAACATGCATTTCCCATAGACACCTGCCAGAGTATTGGGGGGGGGGGGGGGGGGGGGGGGGGGGGCTAGTTTTCAACGGGTTAACAGAATTGTGGTAACTCCCCTACCAAGTGTGCACCAGAATTATCTGACTCCAAATACCCAAGCATTGAAGCATACATATGGGTTTATACTGTACTGAATATCAAAACAAATCCCATTGTTATTTTTGGTGTGTGACCAGCACTGAAGGAAGACTCAGTGGGCTAGGGAAGGGGAGAGGTGGGAGAGGCAGGACCCTGGATGATGGTGTTTTTGGCTCACCCATATCACCAGGGTACAAACTGTACTTTCACCTTTCATGTGATAGCAGGCATGAACAATTGCTTGAAAGAAAACTACTTGTCATCTATTGCAACATGCAATTTACATCTCAAATTGAAAACAAAAAAAAAGTGAAGAAAAAAATCTTTTGGAAGTCCACAGAGGTAATACAACTAGAACAGCTCTTAACAATGAAACAAATGCCAGAGAAACACATAATTTTTGTAATTAAGAAGCCTACCATCTTTTAGTAACATTCTTGCTCATGAATGCAAAAGAGAATTGTGGCACTGCAAAACATTAAAATGTTTGATACTTTGAGTAAAGACTTACAAAACGTAATGCAGTCAATGGTGAATAAAATTCAGTAAGAGTCTAAAAAAGCATGAAAATCAAACCAAGGAGGTTGATCAAACAAACACAGGCACACGTGATGGGAAGCGAGATTCCAATCCAAATTGAGCAAATACCAAATGGAAAATAGTGCTACACACAACAACAAAAAAAAATAACAAAAGAGAAGCGAATTGAATAAATGTATGCTTTTCTTCTTGTTTTTTGTGAATGGCAGAAGTATAAAAGAGGAAAACAAATTAAAATCAATTAAAATCAAATAAATGTAGACAGTGCTTTGACAGTCCAGTGCAGTCACAAAGCTGGAATTTTACCAGAGAGAAGAGCTAGGAGCATGCAAAGAACACACAACAGTGCCCAAGCTCCATTGAATGAAACACACAATGCAAAACTGTACACAAAATGCATAGAGTGCTCATACACAAGATGCGGTGGAAAAAGAAAGTACCTTTGTGAAATTAGAATGTATATAGAGAATACATTATAGGAAATAATTCATTAATTTTCCAGGTTCCACACAAACTGCATGCTGTGAAGAAGCATTCTTGTGAGGTTTCTAGAAAAGAGATCTGTGATTCAGAAAATGACTCTTTTTTGTGTGTGTCTTATAATGTGGTGAAGTAATGATAAAATAAAAGTTGGGATTCTAGTTAATTTGTCAGCAAGCCTGGAGTGGTTATTTTTTCTTCATTTCAATCCATGTCTTACCTCTGTCTCTTAGGTCTCTGGGATGCGTATAGAATGCTGAAAATGGTTCGATGGATAAATCATACTTTAAGCCAAACCCAATGAAATCAAATATTAAAATGCATGTGGAGTATTAAAACAAGATGGTGTGAGTACATAGGTATGAATGCATGTAGTATATGGTGTTGGCCTTGTCAATTTTAAATTATCACTTTGGCATAGGAATCTTTATAGTGATTCTGCACCAAATACCCCGCCAGTCAAACTATGCAAATTTCTGTTTGCCTATTACATGGGCCTTCCATTTTGTGGCCATTACATGGTTAAATATGATACCAACTTCCAAATAAGCATATAACAAAATATGGAAAATATGGAAATATCTCCCTATTCCAACAGATAGCTCATGACATCTGTCCAAAAAAAAATAAAAAAAATGAGAGACCAGACTAACATTTTGTCCAACCTGAGGTCTTTTTTTTCTTCTGATTCTTAAAAAATATACAAGCAGAAAAACCTGCTACTCCAACAATGCTTTCTGGTATGTGATTAGCTCCCGGACATCCCAGCCATGATGAAACTAATATTAAAGCTCCCTTAGCTTTTCTGCTATTGCCTAATTTGAGCCAGAGATGCTTGCTTTAAAGTAAAAACAACAATTTATAAGTGAGGCTTTCACATGGGGATGTTATTCCAAATTTGGAAACTACATTAAGCAAGAAGAGAAATGCAAACATTGCTCAGTGCAGCAGAAGAGAACATTAAATTTGTACGCACTGCATGTAGTGTGAACACAATTCAGAGCAAAGGAAAGTGTGTTTCCACTGGTGCCTTCCATGTACTCAAGACTTGGATTGAAACTTGAAACTCTAATCTTGCACTTCACATAACAAGCATAATTTGTTGCCACCGACCGCAAACCACATCCACAGTGAATCATGGGTGAAAGATTCAAACCCCAGTAACTCTAAATGTTGCTTTAACATTTATGTATGGTAGGTAAAAAAAGAGAGGATGACACTTATGAGACATGAACCTGAGGATGAATCATCTCAACTTGGAGTAGAACTAGAGCAATTGGACTGCAGAGCAATGTCACTAGGATGTCACTGCCTTCTCACGCAATTACTGTCTTCCACTTTCATTATTGCCTTTCCCTTTCATTTTAGCTTCAATTAATTATCTTCACCTTTGACCAGCTGTACTGACCATAAACCCCCTTCACATCACAAAAACATTTTCCATTTGATTTCCACCCTGACAAAGTTGCATTAGGCCTACTACTTGTTTTTTCTAGCTCAAGTTATGGCTACAAAAGCAAAATTCAGTGACTTTTTCACCTTGACATTTCACCCTATAATTTCATTTCATTGTCCACTAATTCCTGTATTTTTATCTAAACCAAATTACCCTTGGGCATTCAGAGCATTAGTCAGGGCTTGAAAATGATATTTTACACCAGAGTTTAGTGACCTTTCATCTTTAACCTTGTGGGATTTTGTCAAAAATCTTATCAAGCCATCTTCGCATCACAAAGTCTGCCTAAAGAGGATTTTTTTTTTTAATGCTGTATGAACAAGACCTGGGGCCCGTTTCATAAAACTTGTCATCAGTGACAAGTTGTCATAGATGTGACAAGCTACTGAAATCCTTGCATCTGATTGGCTGAGAGAAAATTTGTCATAGAAATGTAGCAGTTGTCACTGATAACAAATTATATGAAACGGGCCCCTGGGGTGTACAGATAAACAGACAGACAAACTGACCCCCCCCCCCAAAAAAAAAAAAAAAGCATTATGTCTCTGGCACCCCCAGGGGTGCAGGCATAAATGTTAAGATTCCAAATTAATATTCACTGAAATCCTGTATCACTGAATTACAAAACACAAACACATAATGATGTTTCCAAAGACCATGCGTGAGGGAAATGCAACGAAGAATGGGATTATTGTATAAATTTTCAGCAAATATCTTCCTTCTGATTTATTATTTGAATCACTATTTGTGTGATGTCACATTCCCAACCTCTAAAGCTACTCTAAATGTTACTTTATTGCGTGAGAAAGCAGTGGCATTTACAGCTATGTAATTCATGTACTTTTGGAAACCTAAAGATGTCCACTTTACCAAAGTATCTAGATATTCCAGTATTCATAGAACAATGCCCATAAATTGACTCTTTGATTGACACATAAAAGAATGGTGGCTGACCTACAAATGTAATTTGAATCATTACTTATCAAAAAGGGAAAAATTACAATTTTGTTCTGCCTGTCAAGAATGGCAAAACAAGAATCAGCTTTGGTGTGAAATGTAAGGAAGATTGTGAAACCAGGAAAGATTGGTAACTTTAATTCAAACATTTGCTTCACTGCCAGAGTCTCACTTAGTAAGTTTTGCAGCGTTTTCACCCAAGCAAGGCCTTTTGTAACAAAATCAGACTTTGGCAAACTAAATTATCCCTGGAATGTTTCGGTTTCAACTTTTAATCCAAAAAGATATATAATTTTGAAGTGCACAGTGGGGGTGGGAGGGAGGGGAGCACTCCCTAATATCTTTTCCTGTAATGCAAACTCCACATGGAACAGGTCAAAAAGTCAGATTTCTGCTGGGTGTCACATGAGTTGGGAAGCTTGACTTCAAAAGACCAAATTATCAGATGATCTCACTGACATGCCTATGCCTTTTGAATTGAAAGAAAGATTGAAGCATTTTTTATTTTTTTCTTCTCTCTCTCTTCAAAGACCACATTACTTAAAGCACTTATTAATTTAAGTTTCAAAGTGTATCTGAGAATATGAATGCATGCCAGTTACATCCATGTTCATGCTAACAAATTTCATTTCAATTTGATTGACATATCTCACAGAACAAGACTTCTTTCACTGAATAACATGGGAAATACTCATACAGGTTGGCCAACCAAAATGAACATGAAGCGATAGCCATGCAGGACGAGAAAGCCAAGTATAAATAGCCAATGATGGTTGGATAATGTCACTACAAGTGTGCGGGACACAACTTGTCAAAAGTTCATGCCGAGTGAAGTTCAATATAAAACCCATGAACACGGCAGCAAAGAAAACAAAAAGTGTGACCAACAGTGAGTCAAATTGACACCAAAAAAACTTTGCATGACTTACTCCATAAAGAGAATAAAACAAAAACAAATGATTATCACTTCTTACCTTCTTCTGTTTTCTGTCTTAGACGAACGTCCGCTCCGCCAACGTTTGAGTTTCCCCATTTGTGCGTTGCCAAGAGCAACCGTATCAGCACGTTGGAAGTATCCAATTTTTCCCATTGGGTTTATTCCCTTCCACACTCCCGTGTCCTCACTGAAAACAGAGAGAGAGAGAGAGAGAGAGAGAGAGAGAGAGTAAGGCTAAATATACGGCGTGAATAGTCACATTGACATTTCAGTATTCAGTAATGAATGTCTTACTCACAGGCAATATACCACATTCCACTGAATTTCATCACATTGATTTTAAATCATCTTCTTAAAATGTTTCTTTGTGATGACAAGTAAGAAGACACAGCAGAAGTGGTACATGGATACCCAAAGTTATCATCACTCTGAATTCTATACCAACCAAGCACTGAAATTTGCCTCACTGTCACCACGACTGTTATCCACCAATAGCAAGTGATGACTGAACCATCTAAACCTACAATCTTCCCCAAAGCTGTCGGCTCAAACAGCTGCTTTACAAGAAATTCATCAACACCTAATTCTTTACCTGACGGAGTTGAGCTTAGGCATGCCAAGTAAAAATCTCTAATTACAATTTCCAGCAAGAAAGGCACAGACAGGGCCACAGGTTCCCTCCTTGTTATCGATTACTTGTCAATGTTCCAAACGGTACATCCAATCCACCTGTCAAAGTATCAGATATGTAAGACTGTACACTCTGACACTGTGCTAACTATTTATTTATCAGTTGGCTCAGAATACGTGCAATCTGACATCACACACAAGCCTTAGTCATGGGACAATTCCCTGGTCCCAAAACCAGCTGAACTTTGGATGCTGAGGCAGAGGAACCAGCTACTGTCATACCACAACCTTACTGGCCTTCTAAAGCTGCTATCAGCACAGAGAGGAACCAACCCAACCAGCCACCAATACATCCTGTACCCAAGGCCTGATAGCGCAATATATCCAGCCAGTTAACAAATAATCCGGACTTTGGTAGCACGCTGAGATAAACAAAGTTCATTTCTAAAGTCACAGAGCGGCAAAGATGGTGTTACCTTCGGCCCAATGCTGACGTCCAATGATCAATGTGTGACTTATGAAAATGAATAAAGAATCTAATCTGACGATGATATGGTGTACCTTGGATATATATACTTGTGCTGCTTTTAAAAGCAGAAGTAAATGTTGACAAGTCATAAATCTACTCTACATGGTGTAACGAGGCATTACCACATCACAAATTTTGGTTTGCTATTGTTGAAGGTCAGACTACCGCAAATTGTGGCTTCAGATTACATGACGTTAGTAAAATCCATTTGTTTTTTTTGTTTTTGTTTTTGTTTTTGTTTTTTTTTTTGGGGGGGGATTTCCAAACGAAGAGGTCATAGACTTATCAAACAACGTTAACGCAAGACCTTAAAGGGGATGGCCAAGAACTGATCAGTGGGAATCAGTGGGAATGCTGAGGGATGATTGTTCCAATCCTTATGGGATTCATCTAAGAGTACATTATATATCTATTCTTGTGTGAAAATTATTTGCTTCAGAATGGTCTCATATTTAAGTAATGTGCAGTTTAATGTTTCCAGGTAAGCGTCCCTGGTCAGTGACGGGGCATTAATCTGCACATTACTTGAATATGAGACCGTTCTGAAGCAAATAATTTTCACACAACAGTAGATATATAATGTACTCATAAATGAATCCCACAAGGATTGGAACAATCATCCCTCAGCATTCCCACTGATTCCCACTGATCGGTTACTAGCCATCCCCTTTAAGCACTACAGAGTGTACCTTGTGAATGTGATATCTGTTGAAATCCCATACGACTGTCAACCTTACTGTTCACATGAACAGAAAACAAAATAGCAAATGTTTGTGGAGTCCTACAATTTGCAAAAAAAAAATACAACATAGCCTGTATGATCTTCTCAAACAAGAAGTACAATGTATGTATTTAAAGAGAGAATTTACAATGAATATTTTTCATCAGATATACATGTCATTTTGCAATAAAACAAAATTTTTTGAGTGTGCACACATACTACCCATTCTAGTGGCTTTCTCCACAGCGGAAATTGAGGGGGGAAAAAAAATCACACACGCACACCACCAAAAGAAAAAAAAAATGGTACATCTTCCGCAGGAAATGTATGACTTATTGCAAGAAGGCAGAATATTTCTGGTCTGCTCAGCGGATGATGAACTCTACATCAATCTCCAGGGAGGAACAAACTTTGTTCCGGGAAGAGATGACTCAAGGTGAGTCCACTCATAACAAGAATATCCAGCCCAAGGTGATGATATGAGGCGTGGTAGGGTGAAGATGGTGCACATTTTAGGACCAAGTGACAAATTGTTACCCCTCACTACAAACTCATGTCCACTGTCTGCAAACAAGCATGTCATTAGCTGTTGGCTGAGAACCAGAAGGTCTTTATCACAATTTTGGGGGAAATTGAATTATTGGTATCATGATGCAGAGCTCGATCTCCACTACATTATGTTGTCAATTTCAAATTATTTTCATTTTCAGTAAAATGTTAAAAATCAGAACAACAAGGACACTATTTTATCATATAATTGAAACAATGCTTATAAAGCTACCCACATTTGATTAAATAAACTCTTTATTGCATGAAAATTTGTTTCGTATTTACTTAAGCTCAAATCTCAGAATGTGATAGCATCCTTCTAGTTCTCAGCTGACGATTAACTTTTTGCATAAAAAAAAACTGGCTTCTCAAGAGATAACAAAGGAATACACTGAAAGACAAACTCTATTGAATATTTCTGAGAATCCCTAACCAGCTGAATAATAGTTAGATCATGCTTTTCTCAACAGACAAAACTACCATACACTTTGCCTATTGGTGACAAAGAGTTCATCCTATCAGAACTGTTTCATTTCATCAGGACAAAGTGCAGAATGATGTCACAGATATGTATGTTTACCTTACCCTTTAGCATGCTTCAATCTTCTAGCACAAAACTGTGGATTTTTTGCTGTTATCAAAAATTACCGACAACTGCTAATAAGATAGAACTGTGGTAAATACGATGTCTGTTTTCAAACAGGAAAGGTGGCTAACCTCTACAGATTAAGAGAGAAAAAGAAGCAAGCAAGAAAACAAAACAATTGTACATATATATCCCAAAGGCCAAAAAGAAAAACAAAATATTGAGTGGAAAGATGAAGGAATTGCATGTATGATGCTGTTAATCTCTTGGTTTTGTTTTTTGTTGTTTTTTGTTTTGTTTTTTTTTTTTGGGGGGGGGATCTACAAACCATATCTATTTATATTCTGGCAGAAGAAAAAAAAAGGCACACTGAATTTGGTAATAAGATGAACTCTACAAGTTGGTAGCTACCTACACACAGCTTTTCTCCTTCCAGAAGATAATCCAGTGATCATTGAGATTGGTGTAAATGACAATTTAAAAACAAACAAGCAAACTTCAAAAACTTAATAAAGTTACCAGTATATTGCTGACAAATTTCCTATGTACTTTAATGGATTCACCCCTCAAGACCAATTTACTGTCAGTTTTAACTGCTAAGTCAGAAACACACACCACACACCACACTTTAACAGTGTACACCCAAATTCAAAGCATGGGTACAAATAAAATGTAACGAAGAACAGATCCAAAGTGTTCTTACCTACCACATAAGGGCTCTTAGCAGCTGGCAAACATATCCCCAGACAAACTATGTATTCTCCTTTTGAAAGAGCAAGCACAGTATGCAACATGGCACCAGGGACTCAAAGCTCCAAATCCACCACAAGCTATGTGACTGCCAAAATCACTATGTGCTAGTTTATCAGACAGCTTTAGCTATTTCCTTCATATCCCCGTAAAGCTGATATTTCCTTGACAAAGTCAAGAGTGATATTAGGTTGAGAGGAGGGCTTGTGGCTCTTGAGCCGTTTAGGGAGAGATAATGTCGGAAAGAGTCTCAAGTTACCATGACTTCCTTCGCAAACAAGAAGTGGAAACAAAGCTGAAGAGTTTTCTTTTCCTCTTGGCCAAGATCTGTCCCTTTTTGTCTCAAGTCACAGATCAGCTAACCTAAGAAGGGTGCCAGGCCAACGAGGGGGCTTGAATTACAGTCAGATTACAAAAACATCCTCTCTAAGTTGCTAAAGAGGTACTTGCCTTATGATTTGCTAGTCAATCTGCAATAGTTCTCTGCCCGAGAAGACACGTAGCCCTCCGCCCTGTGACCGACCCAAGAGGTTTTTTGCCTTGCCTCACGGAGCGCGGACCCAACTCAGAAAAAAACAGATTTACACCTCTGCTGGAGAACTGAACGGCTCTCAGCTCTCCCCAAGCCACAAGTACTTGGAAGCCGTCCAATTTGTACTTGTATAGAGACGAGACTCACGTCGATAGGGGGCTGGTAGTATCAGACCAACTGACCTCACTACTCACACTACACCCTACTCCACTGGGGACTATCCACGGCTCCACACGGAGAACAAACTTTTTTATATCAATTTCCTGTTCCCTTCCAAGCTGTAGATAAGAAATCAAGCAACTTGTGGGAAGGTGGGGGTGGGGGGGGGGGGGGGGAGGCAGCTAGATTTATTCCCTGGATCAGTTTCCCTTGGAATTGCAGTCATAACCCAAACCAAAGAGTTCACCCGATGAAATGAGTACTAGCAATGGTATAGCACTGCTCTAGCTCCCAGGACTAAATAATCAGCCAGGCACTGCTTGTCACTCTCATTAAAGGCATAATTTAACCTTTGCAGATGAAACAAAATCCCAGCATTAGTGCTTTAAAAGAGTTCTAAAACATGAGTTAGGGGGAAAAAAAACACTGTAAAAATATGAATTGGTAAAATTGATGTTAAGTATTGTTAAACATACAGTGTAAAAAATGTGAACAATAGTTATAATAAAAATGTTTCCTGACTAAATGGTCCACAGTTACTGTTTATTGAGAAAAAAATACTGGTATCTCCATACATTTTAGGCTTTATCCCCCCCCCCCCCAAAAAAAAAAAAAAAAAAATATATATATATATATATATATATATATGATAGGATGTTTTGTGGCACAACAGACCTACACATATGCATTAAATGTCATATCTTGACAATTTTGTTTAAATCACTGTTCCCAAAGGTAAACAGCACTTTTTATAAAGTGGTGTTTGATGGTGATACCAAGTAACTTTACAAAGTGAGAGAGAAAGAGAGAGAGAGAGAGTGGGAGGGGGGAAGGTTTATACCATACATGTACATTAAAATTTTACACTAATTGGATCATTCAGTATTCTGTCCTTAAAGATTGTTTGATTTCAGCACTTTATACCAGATGGTCATCCCTTTATAAGAGATAGTCAAACCAGCTTTCCCTGTATATAACTGCTTACTCTGATCTCATCATGACAATAATTGGGGTGACAAAAAAGAATGGGTCTGAAATATTCTTTTTTATTCATTATAACTCTTAAAACTTCATGTCAATACATTTTAATACTGTATACACTGAATATTTTGCGAGGTTTTAATTTTTCGTGAATTTTGAGAGTCAGCTGCTATTCGCGAAATTAAAAACATGTGAAAATATTGACTCCAGTGCCGATATGAATGTGACGTATACATACATTGTATGCATTTCTCCGTTCAGTACAAGACTCCACGATCAGAAATTTAAGCACTCCCGAAGTCCCGATTCACGAAAAGTTAAACTTGCGAAATATAAGGCATATACAGTAGTTATGGGTTTTTTCACAAAGCTGTGAACCCAGAAAGAATGACTTGGAGGCTTTGATCTGACAGGTAGACCTAGAATTCTTCCAAATAGAATATGAGAGAATAAATCATAATAAAGTTTACACTGGTTTTAAGCTACCATGCTTTATGAAATAACATTACCCAGTCTCTTTACATGTCACACACATGATTACGGACAGTAGTAATGCCTGACTTGCCAGTACATTTGTCTGTATATAGGTAAATGTACGAGATACTGCTGAGCTACAACACTACAGACAATTCTTGATTTAATTTGATCTATTCCAACGCTGGAGTGTGCAGATTACTTATCACATATAACACCGCTAACACAGAAATTGAAGAAAAAAAAAAAGACAAATACTGAAGAGAGTACTCGTTTTATTCTGGATTCAAGATTCACCACTTTGAACGCATTGAGGATGAGTACCAAGTATACTCGGGCAAGTGTCTGTGGGAAATGCGTGTCGTAGCAAAATGAGCCCGTCCTCGATGGGTTAACAAGGTGGCATTCTAGCTCCTGTCCTAACAGTACCTTTATGAGGCTGATAATACAAGAAGTCAATACTCAAACCAGAGAGCTACAATCTTCAGCTGGCACATACTGTGATCTCCATGTGTGACCACGCAGTCAGCTTTTAACATGGAATACCATTTTCATTCCCTTTAACCCTTTCTATTGACCGATTCGGGTTCGTTGAGGGCAGCAGACATTTTACGGCACAGGGCGCAGCCATAGTGGGTGTATCAGTGACCCCCCCTGCTCTCCCCCACCCCGGGGCAACATTTTTATCACGCACTTGTAACAAAGGTTCGCGCACTAGCAAGCATTCGCGCACTCAGTACGAGACGCCCATTGGCTAAAGCAGTTTTTCATTCTGCGCGCGTGCTAATGTAGGGAGAGGGGTGGGGGAGTGCGGAGGGGGGGCCTGCTGATATACCCACTATGGCTGCGCCTATGCTAAAAATACACATAGCGCGTCACAGAATCGGTCAATACCATGGACTTTGGCCAGTGTGTACAATGCTATGGGATTTTACGTGCTAATCGGCCCTCAAGCCACACTACGGGTTAAAGTAGCCACAAACTTCTTGTGACTAGATGACAGTCCTGTCAGAGTGTGAGTCCCTCTAGCCTTGGTTCCGAGTCGAACAGGTGTCGAGGGTCTCTTACTGGGCAGGAAGTGTTAAAAGCCATGGATGAGAGGTGTGAGACAGTCTGCTGTCTGCTCCATACAACTCAACTACTCCAGGATCTTTCCTACAGCCTCAAGAAAATTTCTCACTTAGTAGCATAATCTGAATTTTTCATCTTAAATCTGAGGTAAATGGATAAAATTTGGTTACAGTGGTCCCATGTAATAATAATGATAATAATAATAATAATAATAATAAGGTCTTACTAATCCAGGGTAGCCTCTTCAGTGTTGCCACTGCTCTACCAGAGGGCCCTGCCACTATTATTACTATAGCGTTGCCGGGTACCCATTTATACACCTGGGTCGAGAGGGACATGGTGGGTAAAACATCTTGTCCAAGGACATATAAACACTGGGCAGGATTTGAACTCGGCTCCTCCAATCGCGAATCAGGAGTCTTATCCACTATGCCACAGCGCCCCCAGATGTAGCATCTTACAACCTGAATCTGATGCATACCCTATCGATTGAGATCTGAGGGACCTTTAACAGTATCTTTAATAGCTAGTCACCCACAGCTACCTTTTAATGGGTGGATGCTCACAGCCGCAGTACACTGGAGCGGCATTAAAACCCAGATCCTTCTCGCTGGAGAACATTTGTTGTTACCGCAAGGCACCAAAGATGAAAGGTCTAGGCTAGAGCAATGTGAACTTTTTTCTTTCTCTCTCTTTTTCTTTCTCCTTAGATCTCACATTAAGATAAGCATCACACAAAGTCACTGCCTCGCAGAGTGTGTCAATGTGTCAAATTTGACTCAAAAGTACTTTATGACTTTCAAGTTTTCACTGAACACTTTTGGCGGGAAAAAATGAAAGAAATCTCACTTTGCCTCCACTACTGCGATGATGTCGTCTGCTCTGTAGCATAGCTCCTCAGGGTGCAGTCCGGTGTGGCTTGACAACGTCTTGACTTGCATTGGTTTCATCTGGCAGGGGATAGGATGAGAAAGATTTCAGAGAGAAGAAAAAAAGGAGAAAAGAAGGAGAGAAATGGAAGAGAAAGGGAGGGAAAGCATGAAAGAAAGAAGAATGAAGAGAAAGTGAAAGAGGAAAAGGAGGAAGAAAAGAAAAGATAGACATCAGTCAGGACAAGACAGAAAGAAAGAGAGAGGAGAGAGATGAGGAGAAAGAAAGATAAAAAGAGAATGAACAAAGGGAAAGAAACAAAAGTCATCTAAGTATGAATGAGCAGTGCTTAAACATTAAGACCTTAAATATCTCATATAGACATAAAGTACAAGAAATTATTAATAGATTTGGGAGAAGTAGATTCCATGTCTTATAATTCATATGCATATTCACAAATCATACAGCACTTCTTATCAAAGGAGTATGTATAATTTGCCAGGGGGGGGTGATTTTGAAAGATTTTTATGATTTTTATCCTCACAATTCTAATTGAACTACTTAAAGGCGAATTAAAATTTGAGGATAATTTCTTCTTACTTTTGGAAGCTCTTCACAGAGTTCGGCGAAAGACATTCTATTCTCTGGTTCGTGATCCCAACACCTGGTCATTAATTCATAGATTCCTGGAGGACACGCTTCTGGCCGACTCAGCCTCTCACACCTTGGCTTGTCGATGGTCTTCAAAATCTGGAAAATAAGTAGAAATTATACAATTTATCATCTGTGCCGACAGACAAAAAGTGTACTCCATCTCACACACAAACTATCCATGGCTTGTTATAGTCTTCACATTGATAATAAAACAAAATAATACATTACATTTAATGCATTAATGAGACAAAGATCAGAATATCACTTAGAAAATAAAAATAAACTTGCAGCTGTTAGATACCATATACAATATGACTGAATAAGGCAATGATAAAATGATGTAAATCTATTTTTTTAGTTCTGTACATGGAATTCTGTGTGGGCACCCAGCATCAAATCGGCATATTTGTGTTTATATGACTGGGTTTGATTGAGGGGAACTACAGTATATGGTACATATGTATTTTGTTAACAGGATTGGGTTTTCATGAGACTTTCCTGAATGATCTACACTAATTAAGACACTGAATTGCAACAGAAATCCCCACAAATCATAAGTCAATTCATCCATGTAAAATCTCTTCTCTTCTCCTGATGGTGGGGAGGAGTTATCATCATTATCGAGGGTTTATCAATAGACGATAAACTCTTTTTTAAATCAATTTCATGACAACAATTGTGCCTCCATGTGAAGAACAACATCTAGTTAGCAATATAATGTTATTGCTTAGAATACTATGGATCGTAATGGACACACAATCATCTCATATTCCACATATTAGTAAAAATTTCAAAAATGTGAAGCTGACTTCAAAAGACATGATAGCGAAGCTGGCATTAAAACAGAAAAATATAGAGACGCTGAGTGCAACATCTGTACACCATGACTCACATCAGTGACCAGCTATTGCAAAAATGGTTTAACTATACCAATCATAGTTATACAGGAAGAAACAAAACAAAAATAGATATTTTCAAAGTCAATCAAAGATTACTACTGCCAAGTTTGGATAAAAAAAAGAGAAAATGTATGTGCCTCTGGCACTTTAGAGGCCAGCTTATTTTCAGACATATAAGGCTGTATCTTCTTCAAACCCAGTTTCGTATTGCTCTTGAAAAAATTATATATATATATATATACATATAAAATAAAATAGCAAGGAAGATGGCAATGGAAATTGTGCAATCCTAAGTCTGAGGTATTAGCAGTGTGAGACAGGAGGGATATAGGGGAGGATGTAAATTGGGATTGGGTTTTTAATCTCCAGGGGTCCATTTAATGAAGTCTTCACACAAAAGTCTTTACATAAATCTCAGAATGGCCAAAGTCACTCATATGAAGCTATATGAGACTTTCATATCCATGCCATGAAGTCTCTCATAACTGTGTCTTATGGGTCAAAAGTCTCTTATAAGACTTTCATGAAATGGTCCTCGGGATGATGACAGTGTTGCTATATCACTGTCCATCAATTTCTAGCCGTGAGAGAGCAAACCAAAAAGTTTTGAAGTCTCGAGTGTCCTGGACCAGCATGATGGTCAACTTTGAACTACATAAAAGCTATAGGTATGTGGAGCTGTAGATAGTGAACATCACTTAATTTGCTCATACATTCATTAACGCAAGTTAATTAACTTTTGTTGGATTCTGCGATAGTTTGACATCACAAAGACATCAGAGCCTGACACTTTGCCATGCTGTGGCTTTCCGATAATCCTACTGTTGACCATAGTCACTTAGCAGGTCGATGCTATCTCATTTAAACTCATTTCTTCCTAGCAGGGGCAGAGACGCCCTCCATCTTACTCACTCCTACAGCACAGGAAGGATATAATTCAGCCCGATAGCCCCGGGGGGATCCCCAGTGGCGAGGGGGAAGGGTGAGTGGTAACAGTGCACCTATCCGCTCCTTGAGCCGACAACAGGTTTAAGAAAAGAGTACTGTCTAATCTTCACTGTCACTCTGACATAACCTTCACCCCTCTTCTATCTTACAGTGGACTGCTTCGAAAGTAAACCTCCTTCAAGATTACGTCATACTTTCAGAAGTATACTGTATGTAAAGCTAAATATATTACAGGATTTTTATTTTCACAAATTTTGTGAGTCAGGTGCTTTTCACGAATTTATCCCGTTGAGGACGAGTCCCCGAGTATACTCGGGCAAGTGTCTATGGGAAATGTGTGTTGTAGCAAAATCAACCAGTCCTCAACGGGTTAAAGACACATGAAAATATTGACTCTAATCCTGACATGAATGTGAAGTGCACGCATACATTTCTCCAATCATTACTGTGCTCTACTATCATGAATTTATTGTAGTGAAGTTCCAATTAGTGCACGCATACATTTCTCCAATCATTACTGTGCTCTACTATCATGAATTTATTGTAGTGAAGTTCCAATTAGCGAAAAAAATTTGACTTGGTAAATGCATGGTGTATACAGGAGATAAAAAATGATACAATCTCCTCCTCTTTTGTTTCCTTATCTTTATTTGCCAAGCATTTTTTCCCTTTTCTTTTCACTCTACTCTTCCAACTTTTCCTTCTTCTTTTATCTCCTTTCCCTCCTCCTAAAATGACAAATTCATCCATTCAAACCCTTTAGCATCAGACAAGCTTCCAACAATGTCAGTATCCACTGAGTGAAGTGGTGATTTTCACTTTAAGAACCAGGCAAAGATTGACACACACTTTTAACACACAGACACATACACACACACATCAATGCACCCGCATGCAGCCATGGCATTAAAGATTTAATCTATTTTATGTATATTATTTCCCTTTTACTTCTTTCTTCTCTCCTCTTTCACTTTCATCACCTTCCCGCATAGTAGACATATATAATATATACCTCGATAGGTACAATGTAGACATATATCACACACATAGGTAGACATATATACAACATACAGATAGAAAGGTAGACATACATGTATATAACATATAGCATGTAGGTAGACAAACTAACATAAAGATAGGTAGGTAGACATATACAACATATAACTAGGTAGGTAGACATACAGTTTGTACGTAACATATGGATAGGTAGGTAGACATAATAGGCAGGTAGATAGATAAACAAATAGACATGTACATCCAAAGGTAGATAATGATTCTCCAATGTATACCAAACCTGCATAAATACTGAATCAATCAAAATTAGGCAAATGAAGTGATTATGAAATGAGCTCACCTTCTGACTTATGAAGACTCTCACAGCTGACAGTCAACTGACCACTAGAATGATGGTCAACTGACCGCTAGAATGATAGGCACCCCTCCAAAACTTCTCTCAACTCACAAACAAAATGCTGTCAATTAGTGCGAACTTCCTTTCACACATAACACACTGGACATGCAAACATACACTGTACAGGCCAGCTTGTTTCTGTCAAACTAGTATATTCATTCTCACTACATAGCTTGCTCACTCTACACAGCCACTTTCACTCCCTCGTCCCTCATCAAAAGTGAGACAACCGATTTTCATTGTGACATTGTTTTTATTTCTATAGTGACCTTCTATGATGTCTGCGCAAACAGAAATAAGAACAATCGTTGCTCTCACTTCAGCTCTTCGTCCACTAGTGACGGAAAAAGCTAAATTGTAAGGGTGTACTCGTTTGTGACATTGCTTCTGTACCTGACTAGGTATCTCAATGATGTATATGCAAGAATGCAAGTCACACTCTGAAAGGTCATTGTCGTCCTTTACTAAGTCTAATTTATACCACCATAGGTGAATCTCGTTCTCAAAATAAAGAGATTAGTGGTCTCTACTCGCACGTCAGACTAGGCGGTCCTAATTACAGAGTAATCTGACCATAAGCTGACCACACTAACACACTCACAAGCTCAGAAGTTTGATTCAAACATACCATAGCCTAGGATGTCCAGTATCAGCCACACACATGGGCTCAGAAAAAACTTGTTTAGCAGTGACCACAGGTGTCTGGATAGTTTAGACTAGCTTGACCATAGAATCAGATAATACTGACCAAAACAACCAACTCCCCACCCCATCCCCAAGTTACAGAATGACTGTTGAATGACTGACGTCAAGGACGGTTTGATTTTGCTACAACACGCATTTCCCACAGACACTTGCCCAAGTATACTCCGCAATCGTCCTCAGCAAGGGGTTAAAATCAACACATACATGTACACTGCACATTGCAGTCAATAAATAAAGTCAAGGGGAGTGGGCTGTAAATTTCTAGTAGACTAATAACAAAACAAGTTACTAGCCAGTCGGCTGTTCCATCAAAAAGCGGACAGTGACCCTATGAACTTCTGATTAGGTATAAAGGAAATGATAAACTGGTTTGTGACAAAACTGAGGCTCCTTTTCTCCAATCAGAACTCTTCATTCTCAAACTATCTCTTATAGTCACTGAACAACAAACTGATGATTAGTCTTCGCTCAAAACTGTGCTGGGCATTTACTGAACAAGACATTGATTGATCATGTTCTGTGAGTGGAGGATTTTACCTTGCAGGCTGGAAATGAGACTATAAAACTAGGATATTTCCATGACACCATTTTTCAGTCCTGATGTGACTGGTCATGAGGTGTCATTAAATCAATCCCTCTATATCATTGTGAGCCACCACAATGCTTTTTCCCCTGTATACACTCACAGATGTAAGTCTACGCCAGATCTATTCATTCAACCAGGTGCATGGGGGTATAATCAGTTATGTAATCATGGAGTCTGGTCAGAAAACATGATCGCTTCTTTTCTAAGATTGGCAAGACCTTCATTTCATGAACCCCCTCAGCTTTCATGGCTATAAACAACTCTCAACCTGTTCCTGTGGTTTGGAAAGCCAAACAAAATAAACTCTAGGATGACCTGCACAACCTCTCAAATTTTGAGAAATTAAGACGACCAAGGAAAGCCTAGTGTAACTACACATACATGTATACCACAAAACTTACATGCCCTAAGACAACACAAGTGAAGACACACAATCTACAAACACAATATGCTTTTTAAACCAAGACGCCACTTAGTTCAGGGTGTAAATTCAGCTTTCTCTACATTTGACATGTGCCCTTTTGACTATGCACTGGCACTCTAGATATCATCAGCTGAGAGCAAGAAGGGCACAAACACACCCTCCACAGGATGAAGCACATTAATAAAGTTTGTTTGTGAACAAACCAAAAAGAAAAAGATATTACAGTGCAGACCAATGCCACGCCCTTTCTACTCCACTGGCTATCATCTATATAGGACATGGTCAAGACAGGAAAACTGACCAGGAGAGATGGTAGTGACCACAGCAAATGGCTGACAGTATGGACAGAGGAAATGGGGTGGATGAATTAAGGGTGTTAGCCAACATATCAGAGTTTTCTCCTCTAGTCTGAGATGACCATCACAGGAATCTACAAAACATCTACATGTCGAGCTGACCACTCTGTGCTATGATCACCATCAGTCTCTGTCCATCTTGACCATTGTCTCCTGGGCAGTGTCAATCTCACCAAACTTTAGACATCTCTGTTTCTCAATGACCATCAGGTACAATACACCTTGTGGCATCAAATATGATGTCACATACTTGAAAACTTATTAGTGGAAAAATGAGCAAACACAACGGGATTCCATCGGGATTCGAACTCGAGACCTCCGGATTGCCAGCCCGGTGCTCTACCGTCTGAGCTATAGAAATCCCTAGTACAGTGTCTGTCCCAGAAAACTGTGAAGAATGAAGCACAGTGTATAGTGAGCTTCCTCAAGGATACAAACCGGGGCCAGTGTGTAGAAAAAAGAGATAGCAGTGAACACAAACCAAAAGTATTCAATCTGATCCCTGTGAGAGTCTGATATTTTACACACGACCTTTAAGGTTGCTGGATGCAATGAGTTAAGAGAAAGATATCTGCAGTATGCTTAGGGCTGTATGTTTGGGACACCTATACTTTGTCTGAATCCAATCATGATCAATATGATTGTTCAATCTCTGGACTGACTTCACAACAGCCACTGCAGCACACACAGATTGTCAACACATTCATATATCCCAGCACATGAAGTCTTAGATTTGCATAAATGTTACCAAGCTTTCATCCTATGATAGCCAACTCATTGGCTACTTAGCGAACAGCTGAGGGTGTTTGTTAGTCATCATGAAAACAACAACAGGTGGAACCACTGGCCAAGGAAGGAGTTCCAAGTAGTCCAATCTACATGAAAACAGTCAAGTAAACATTGGACAGTGACCATATCCCTAGAAAACCTGCTGCAACAACAACCTTTACAGGTTAACATCTCTAAATTGAGAAATCACAAAATTCAAATGGATCTTTTATGAGAATGAGATTTCTCATAATCATTGTTACACACAGATATACCGGTATGTGATATCATCACTTTCTAAGAATATAGTAACAATGCCATGATCAAATAAACATAACTGGCTTGAAAGGAGACTATACTTTTAATACAGACTAACAATCAAACCGCTATGTCTCACACCACAAATAGAGTCTAAGGATTTTACAAAAGAGGTTTAGAAACAGGAAGAAAAAGTTGAAGTAATCTCATAAGCACATGACTACGAAAAGCTAGGTTCACCTTTAAAAAAAAAATAATGAAGATACAACTAGTAATACTTTTTTCAGTAATACAGAAGATAGCATAGAGCACAGTAAAGCTGTAGTGAGGTAACCTTAATTCAAACTAATATTTAACATCTTAACAAGTGCAGGGTACCCTTAACCCTCAGTCCCTCAAACTCAAATCTGTGTTACTTTCTTCACAGTATAAGGGATATTCAGGACATTTTCTTGGATCTGTTGACAAGGTCCCACAAGAGAGAAAAACCAAAGTCACAACCAGAAAAGTCTTCATTTAACATCCCCCCCCCCCCCCCCCCCCCCCCCCACCATCAGGGTCTGGAGACTCGAAATGACCTGGGAATTATGTTAACTTAAAGTTTGTGACCCACTTCTTGAAGAAAGTAGAGAGGAAAAACGCTTCCCATCATTATCAGCAGAGAAGCTCCCTGTGGATCTCTTATCAGGGTGTAAAGAGGAGGGTACTGCAGACAGGTGGGTTTCCCCGCGTCAGGTCCGGTAGAAGAGATAGGAAGCTCCCTAAGCCACCCGCCTTTGTCACTTGTTAAAGGTTGAGTAAGAGGATCCATGATTCGTATCAAGTAAATCGGTCACAGATTGCTCACAGGGTGTTGATACATTACGTCAGGCACTCGATTTACTGCTTGAGATAGCAGATTATCGTTCTAATATTTAGGACTTTCCAGGGAATGAAATCTTTTAATCACAGACAATCTTGTAGCTTTGTGGAAAGGAAGACTTACAATGTAGTATCAATAGGAATTACTGCTAGGAGTCATTCATTTGCAAATCTGTCTGCCTTTGGAGCAATTTCATGTTAAAAAAATGTAATTTCTGTGAGAAACATGTCAACTCGAACTTATGCTTGTAGCAAAATAGATAGATGGGATTATTGTGATATTACTGTCATTGTTAGTATCATTACTCTTATTATCATCATTATAATTTTCATAATCATTTTAATTATCATTGTTATCATCAACATCACTATCATAATTATTATCAGCATTTCATTATCACAATCACTATATGTGAAAGTTCAACAAGAACATTAAAAGGATGCAGTGTCTCATTTACATTAGATATATACTGCACAGCATGGATACTATTACTGAAATTCAATAACACTGAAAACTTTGACAACTTTATCTTTTTGTTTCGAGACCATTTGGTAGCTTGAGGAATTGATGCCTACTGCCCTTCAGTAGAAATCATTCTCAGATGAAAACTTTTGTAAAAATGTAGTATACGGTGATATTGACATGGACATTAAATCTCCTCTCTCAGTTTAAATACTGTTTTATATTGCTATCCTGACTTGCTCCTTTAATAGACCTACTGCAAAGGATGCAACTAAAGGCGACAGTTCTGATCCTCCGTGGCATTTACTCACCACTGAATGTGGGATGTGACTTCAGCCAATATTCCAGGGCCTTGGGTGTAGAGAAGGAATCCAAGGCAAGACATTATAAAAGATGATTATTCCCAACCAAGAGAGGTGTGCCCAATTCTGTGCAACCACAGTCTAGCTCCAGTCTAATGAGGGAGAGCATTTCCTGAAAGAAGGAAATCCCCCCTCCCCCTGCCCGTCCACAACCCCCTAGCTTTCTCTGACTGCATCCAGTAGCAAAGGAAACACTAATATCCTGACATTCGTCTTGTCGGGATCAGGATCCCTGGGAATTTCTTGGGACAGAATGAGAGAATTTTAGATCATCACCACCACCGTCATTACTCTAACCCACAGGGAGGTGAGGTGGTTTAGAGGTGAGATCGTCTGTCTCACACACTGTGGGTCTAGGGGTCAAGTCTCAGGGGGATCTCTTTATGTTGGTAGGTGAAAATATGCCTTCCCTTCTCTAATGATCCTCAGCTTCATTCAGAGAAAAACAAGTTTGTTTGCTAGATCACAGATAACCCAAGTCTCTTCATAGGAAGAAAACGAGAGACTAAGGGGCCTCAGGCTCACTGGAGCCAGACGGTCTAACCTTTGAGGGCCCTCTTAAACATGATTACTAAATATCAACTACAGACATTCCCTGCGAGATAATTTGACATGTCTGGCTGATAAATGCCAACTTCATTAAATTCTACCTCCATGTTTCATGGGGTGGAGAATCATTCCCCTTATCTCTTATTTTCACCCTTCTCAAACACAAACATAGCCATAGATATTGAACTTGGTGTCTACTTGATCACTCATGTAAAATCTAAAGATGGCTTTCATAGTTAAAGGTACAGAAAAGAATATGGAAATATGGCTAAATTTTGCTAGTGATACTATCTATCCCCACTTACAAAACATTCCCTGTTTTAACCAGCCCATGTGCAATCATCCTGTGATCCCCGAAGTAGAAAGTTGAATATTCTGTTCTTATCAAGCACTTGGGTAAATCAGAAAACCTGGCATCTAGTAGTCATTACAGGGATGATGTAGTTTTGGTTGAGATGGGACTTCAGGTTTCCAACTTTTTTGTGAGATAATGAAAAACCTCTCATGAAATAATAAAGGGCATACAATTCTATGAGGAATTCAAAGTTTATTTGATAAAAATTGGTTTTGAAATGGCTGAGATATCCAAAACAAAGAGGTCCTAATAAACAGAGGGATCCATCTATTATTAGGACCACATTGTTTTGTACTTTGTTTTTTGATATCTCAGCAATGTCAAAATCAATCTTCATCAAAAAAAAAAAATATGAATGCCTCCTAGATTGGTACATTGTATGCTCTTTGATATTTCATACATAGTTTCTAATCATCTCACAAAAGTTAAAATCTGAATTCCCATCTCAACAAAAACTATATCATCCCTTTAATCTCATTAAGGCATTGTAAAGAGGGGCTGTTATTGTTTTGTTTTGTTTTGTTTTTTCCTTACTGGAAGAATACTTCAAATAGTTAATATTCTCAACCGCTAAAAATGATTGCTACCTGAATGGATTTAAACGTTTTGCAATTTGAAGTATAAAATTATGAAAATGACACAAGTTGCTTGTGTTACAAGCTGCAGCCTGCCAATAGTAATAGCATGTGTACAAATACTGTATTCCCATAAATGGACAGCGAGGGCACACTTCAACCCGTTTCAGCGAGATTCTTTCTCTTAACATTATACTAATCAACGATGCTCATTAACATTCCATATTGACTCTTTCAAACATCACTATAAAGATCTCTAAGCACATTCTCTCACTGCTAACAGTAATTTTTTGTTCGATGTTATGAGCTACATGGAGAAACGAACAACCAAAGAAGATGACAAGCACCAAAGAATGGAATCTGATGAGGTATTTTTCATCCAAGGCCGATCATTTTTACTCATCCTATATCCATGCGACAGGCATCATATTCGAAGTCTTTGGATGTCGTCTAGGAGGGAACAACTGACACGGCACAATTCTTCTGGCATTCTTAGGATGTGTCTGTCAGCATCATCACTGCTGTATCGATGTCGTCTCGTTCAGCCGTGATGAACTCCTTTTTCTTTTTTAAATAAACTTGAGAACAGAACACTTCAAAGAGAAGCGAAACTAAATTAGTCACTTCACACTTCAGACACTGTGCATAGTATCTGACACTTTGCATCAAATTGTCGCTCATGATGAAGTCACGGCAATAAGAAAGTAACAATCAATCAAGGACACATCTTTGACTCCCGGCATCACCATCTAAACTTTCCATCTATGAAGCATGGAAAAGAAGAGAAATTGCCTACCGAAAGTAATTGCCTACCGGAAGTAATAGCACATGCAAGAATTAACGAGGTATGTGCCAATCGATGTCTCGCCCACGTATCACAGTTGTTTATGGCCTGGTAGCATAACACAGCTTCCAAGGAGGGGAACGTCGACAAGATCTGCCCACGCTGAAAACTGAATATCAGATTAATGTCAAGAAGGGCAAAGGTCATCAAAGGTCAATTAAGTATCTGGTACATCAGTGTAGTATTTTGTATGATAAACTGGTTAAAATAGGTGAAGAAATGAATCAATGATTAGAAACAAAACAAAAATGTATGCATGAAACTGATTTTTAAAAAAATAGCAAAAAGTGTCGCCCTTCAGCCATTTTGCAGTCAGCCATGAAGGAAAGTACATGTACATGCTAAAAGCATTATTATATTGACAATGTGTATCACTGTTTTTTCTGTGTAGAGGGCAAAATGTTGCCTGGCACCACGACTCTGACGCACATTAAATCACATGACTCACAGCACAGTTCCATGAACTTCTGACACCCGGTGATTGCTTGTTTGTTTTGTTTTGGGGTGCGTATGGTATTTACAAAGTTTTAGAAACTAAATTCAACATCAGTTGCTGGAATGGAAGCTTTAAAATTTGTTTAAACAAACAAATTGTTAAACAAAAGCATGTGAGTAATATGAATGGTGCCAAGTGGCTCTAAAACCTTGAGACTGGTATAATGAGGAAGACTAAGGTAAGTCACATGCCTTAAAATCAATCAGATCAGTGAGTGATTCGTGTTGCAGGCAATTAAAACTTAAAGCCACAATTTAACATTGGAAGCAGCAACAAAAAAAAAGATATAAAATGATCATCACATTTGATGCATATACATAGTTCAGGTCTACCAAAAACATTTTACTTTACGTGCACCATCACATACTGCCACTGCACCAACCCATCCCAGTCTAGCTGCGTTGCAGTCGCCATAGTAATTACTTCATCAAGACTCAAGACTCAAAGAGAATGACGGAGGAAAGGATTGTGTGATGAGGAGAGTCATGGAACCAGACAGGGTGGAGGAAGATGGATAGAAGGATGGATGATGGAAGAGAAGAGGGATAGACAGAAGAGAAGGATGATGTAGCGGAGGGAGAGAAAGAAGGATAGAAGGAAGGACAGTGAGAGAGGGAGAGGAGAAATGAAAGATAGAGAGAAGGGGGATGTGCAGATATCTGAAGCAGGATGCCCAACATATACAACTCCACCCATCTCTACGGGCTCCTGCTCCCTCACCCCAGGGAACCTCTCTCACCCATGGAGGAGGGGAGAAAAACTACAAGTATATCTCATGAATGAATTCTGGCACACACTGCCTCTAGTGGTCGACTGGACACTTCCGAAGGACTGCATCCGTTGACAAGTAATCCTCATACAAACAGGAAGTTTGCCAGACTTTACACCCATCTAATTTCCCCTCGAACATCACTTCTCCCCCTACACCTACAAACTCCCCCCCCCCCCATTATCAATCTGACCGATCTCTGATGTCTTGTGATCACTGCATCCCATCAGGAAAGAGAAGGCCCCTCACTCACTGACAGGACAAACTACAGTAGTAGCCACTCCTTAACCACTTCATTATTCCATCAAAATGCTAACTTACTTAACATTTTTCTTCAAAAATACTTTTGACATCCCTGCAAAAACAAAAGAGTTGTTTAAACATATTCAAGACAACAATGCAGTTGCAACATCAAAAAGCTGGACATATACCATACATGGATTAATCATTATCACAAAATATGTTTGAACTGCAAATAATATTGTTTTTCTAATTCAGAATGTCAGTTCAACTTTTTTGTAGTTCTTGACATTTAAAGGTTCATTCAGGGGGGCGTTTCATCAACGAGTTCGTCGGAGTTTTCACCGATAAATTTGCTATCAGCCAATCAGGGGGGCGTTTCATCAACGAGTTCGTCGGAGTTTTCACCGACAAATTTGCTATCAGCCAATCAGACGCAAGGATTTACACTGACAACTGTTAAAAGCTAATGAAATCCTTGGTCTGATTGGCTGATAGCAAATTTGTCGGTGAAATCTCCGACGAACTCGTTGATGAAACACTCCCCAGGGGACCGTTTCATGAAACTTTTTGTCAGTGATTTACACTGACAACTGTTAAAAGCTACTAAAATCCTTACGTCTGATTGGCTGATAGCAAATTTGTCGGTGAAAACCTCCGACGAACTCGTTGATGAAACGTTGATGCAAGGATTTACATTGACAACTGTAAAAGCTAATGAAATCCTTGTGTCTGATTGGCTGACAGCAAATTTGTCGGTGAAAACTCCGACGAACTCGATGAAATGCCCCCCTGGTCTTCCTATAAATTGGCTCTACATGCTTACTTGCAATTTTTTTATTCTTAGTTTTCATGTGTGTTCTGTATCTTATCCACTGTTGCACCCTCTGGAAGACAAGTCTTTCCAAATATAAATTGTATAACCAAAATAAATTGTACTCACTGGATATATTAAGGAACTTATTTCTCAGAACATTGAGGCTTTTCTTGCTTTTCTGGTCTAGCAATGAAATCAGCTTGCATCTTTCATGGTTCACAAAAGAACTGCAGAAATCATGACAAAAGAATTAACCTCTGGCTTCCCAGTTTCTATATTGTCTCAATATTGGGTCTGTGCTATCTTGTTGAAGGATGAATAATGGTATCCTTCTTAAACGTCATCACTGACGAACACACTACATTAGAGATGAAGTCTGCTCAGCTCTGATGATTAACCCATTGAGGATGAGTCCCATGTACATTTGAACAGGTGTCTTTGGGAAATGCATGTTATAGCAAAATCAGTCCGTCCTCAACAGGTAAACATTAATCACAATCTTCACTGCTTTGTTCTATAGAAGACACCCTAGTAAGAGGATGTGTTGGATGGCTCGGAGAAAAATTGGGTCAGGCAGAGGCTCATGGGATTGATAAAGTCAGCAAACTCCTGGAGGGGTGTGTGGGCGATTCTAACAAAAGCAAAGAACACAAACGACTCATTACGTCATGGGGTCTCTCCCTATTCATTCATTTCGGAAGCTGAATATTGCCACAGCCGGCGACGTCAAACATGAAGCGATCCTTTTGTTCTAAAGACACAAAGGAATACTGCATGAGGCCCCTCAATCATTAAACACGATTGAAACGTTTGAGCCAAATCCAAGTTCTAAATATCATTCGTTAAAATTCACCTATAATTCATGTGTTCCATTTCCAACAAATCTCCCCTACGGAAATGATGCTTTCTTCTGTGTTTTGAAAAGGGATCTGACATTCACGCCACACAGACAATGGGTTTATTTCTGGAAATCTCTTGTCAATGACTAAAGATTGCTCTATTGTTCCAACAAGGACATTTACATGTATTTCTCTCCAGCATTGGCATTTTTGTCTGTTCATGTTTCCCAGAAAACTTTACAAAACCCTTAACAGTAAAATGCCAGCTGAATAATATCTGACAAGTAGCGAAAGTAAAGAATGAAGTCGGTAAAATTAAAAGATTTTTAAACATCTGCAGAATTATTTGTGCACAGGGCTGCTTCCCTGGCTTTTAATAAGTGTAAAGAAAATCCTTGGGACAGACAGCTCCTTAACCCCTTGAAGACGGACTGATTTTGCTATAACACGCTTTTCCCACAGACATCTGCCCAAGTATACTCGGGACTCGTCTTCAATGGGTTAAAGCTTCAACCTACACGACTGTCTACAAATAATAGAAAATTTGAATAAAACAGGTTTCAAAAGATGATCAAATAGAATATCTGTATTAAAGCCTGGCAAGAGACTACTGTATATCATTCAAAGAAGAGCTTTAGATGCTAATGTAATGCAACACGGCTTTATAGAGAAGATAAAATAAATACCACAAACAAATTCTCATAAGCTACACCCGTGAATATTACACCCTCACAGAAATCATACTATTCTACTAACTTTTCATAAACCAGGCACATTTTCAGCTTCCTAGGCTGTTTCTCCCCCCCCCCCCCAAAAAAAAAGAGCAGTAAGAGAAATGATAAAACAGGTGACACGATAGTCCATCCTGACCCTCGATCATTTCATATCAATTCACCATGGTAAAGCAGAGAGGATGCCAGACAAGGACATATGTAAGGTCTATGAACTATCTCTCACCCTCGGTTTTTTTCCTCTCTCCCATTCTCTCTCTCTCTCTCTCTCTCTCTATCTCCTTCTATCTTTCTCTCCCTTTCTTTTTTAGTTACTCTCTCCCTCTCTCTCTCTCTCCCAATATATTTCTATCTCTCCCATTCTTTCTCTTTCTCCCTTCCACTCTTTCTTCAAGCTGCAGAATGGGGCGAGACATCGTCCCTGGATTGATTAGGCCTGAAGGATTGTGGGTGAAATAATTGAGGGGAGGGTGGTGATCAGATGGTAGGCATGGAGACAGCACACGAGTGAGATACTTGCATGCTACTTCCTTTGTTCGCACTTTTTTCTGGGGTGTCACAGCACTTCGGGAATTTTTACACACTAAGTTTGCAATTACTATCCTCACACTTGCCAGTAGGGCATATCAACATTATGTATTCACATACTGTACATTCATGTTGTACCTCTATCATTAAAATAGGGGTATTTCCAATTATTTCACAATGGGCCATTTTGGGTACCTATCCCCGATTGACCATGACTAAACGTTAGTAATTAATAAATATGGCATTTTATAATGTCAATTATTATGACTATGCACTACATGCAGTGTACTAAAACTCCTTCTTGGTTTCTAACCTGTCCATCTACACATCTTTACTTGTTTTCAACATATTTCTAGTTACCCCTTCTCCTTTCCCCTCATTTTACATCTTTCTCTTCTCTCTTCATGACTTACAACTTCCATGTTTCTATATCTACTCAATTATTTATCTAAAAGTGTACTTACCCTTCTCTATATGTACCTATCTACCTATACATTCATACCAATCTATCTACCTACACAGTATGAATGTACCTATACACCTATCTTTGTATTTATTTATGCACCTGCCAATCAAACTATCTATCTATCTATCTATCTATCTTTCTTTCTATTATCTATCAATTTATATCTATATATCTATCTATCTATTTATCTATCTATCTATCTATCTATCTATCTATCTATTCATCTATCTATCTATTCATCTATCTTTATATATATCGGGTGTCCCAAAAAAAGCGAAACGGTGGATTTTCAGTACCTTGCGGTCTAAAAGTTATATATCTTTTGCCATCATTAGAAAGAGCATCTTCCGCAGAAGACTATGATACCAAAATCATTAAATTTGGTTCAGTACTTTTTATTCTACACCAATTTCTGAAAATGCAGTCATTGTCAAATTTCGCCGGATTTTTTGCGACTTATGAGATAATAATTTGAGTGCGACACGCGATCCATACGGTGAATATGGTGTAAGCTCGGTGATCCATATCAACAAAAGATCCAGCTTTCACATTGGGCACGGGCCAGGAAAAAACAGTGTGTGTGTGTCTGTGTGTGTCTGTGTGTGTGTGCGCGCTCCCAATATGAAAGCGTTATCTTTTGTTGACATGGATCAACGAGCTTAAACAATTCACCTTATGGAACGCGTGTCGCACCCAAATTATTATCTCATAAGTCGCAAAAAATTGAAAATGACTGCATTTACAGAAATTGGCGTAGAATAAAAAGTACTGAACCAAATTTAATGATTTTGGTATCATGGTCTTCTGCGGAAGATGCTCTTTCTGATGATATCAGAAAATATATCACTTTTAGAACGCAAGGTACTGAAAATCCACCGTTCCGCTTTTTTTGGGACACCCGGTATATCTATCAATCAATCCATCAACCTATCTACATATTTATCTCTGTATCTACATATCTATCTATCTATCCATCTTTCTGATTGTTCTGCATTCTTCCATCTTTGTACAATGATGTCATTCTTAGTTTTCTATTTAGGTGGTCCTACAATCTCTATGGGAAACTTTGCTCCAAGGTTTCTTGTAAATAATGAAATACAATGAAAAAAAAAAAGGTAGGCAACAATCTGACAAGACTATTCCTCTTATTGCCTACTCTGCATTCTATCTCCATTGTAAAGGTAATTGATTGGACCATTACTGAATGTGAGCTACCAACAAAAAATATGTAATCATCATAATTATCATTACTTCTTACCATATATTCCATATCTCTTATCATTTCCTTTCATCTTTTTTTCTCTATGTTTATCTCCACCAAGATACAGCATTCAAGTATTTTGACAGCATCACATAACCCAGCACTTCCTAACTCCACACAATGAACCTAAATTTTGAATTTTTGTGCACACAATGTCTATGTTGCATACTCTGTAAACATTCTGTGTCCATTTCATCTTCTCCTTTCTCCTTTTAATCTTCTTTTTGTTTGCAAGGTAGATATCTTCTCTCTTTTTTTCAATACATACATATACAGGACTTCTATATCTATTTTGGCGTTTTATTTAACACCAGTTGGAACACAAATCTTCAAAAGCTACCCTTCACCATTTCAAAGTGTGTGCTTAACTACAATCATTCCTAGTCCTGTGATGATCTTGCCTGCATTACACACTGACAGCCACTAGAAAATATACTCTGGACTACAGAGGGCAGTCTTCCCCTTTTCAATGTGAAGGTGATTAACTGTACAGTGCTGTGAGGAAGGTGTATGGACGGAGAATAGAACAGAAAAGGGAAAAGTAGCTTGGTTATGGTATTATTTTCTTTTGCAAGGCCTCTACTCTGGAAGTCTGACGTCAGATTTTAACCTAAGAATTTTAAGTAATTGAGGGTTGAGGGAAGTTTTGTCATATTTTGATCAAGGTAAATTTTGTTGCAAGGAAAAATCACTTTCTTCCCAAGTGATTAACTTGAATATCAACTGCAACAAAAATTTTCCCTTTCAACCACAACAGTCTGATAGATGGTCAAAAAATAAAAAATAAAAAGAAGATTATTAATTAATTCTGATGAGAAGGCAATATCAGATGACAGAAAACTACATCAGATACAGCTACTAATTCAAATCTCCTTCTTATTTCTAGAAAACTAACTTTAACAGCATTAAAATGATCTCAGGCATCTTCTGATGCTTCCAGCAGATTTGAATTAGAGAAGAGAGAAGAAAGAGGTAACACTAAATATTAAACATTTCTCCTGAAAATGAGGTTCATGACAACAAAAAAAGAACAGAATAAAACATCCCATGAGAAATATATCTGGGTGAAAAAAAAAAATCAATATATGATTCATTCTCTTTTCCTAGTTTGTGATTTACCTCTTCCCCAGAGAGTGTGGTCCAAGGTTGCCTGCCATAGGAGAACATTTCCCACAGAGTGACCCCAAAGCTCCAGACATCACTGGCCTTAGTGAAGGTCAGCTTGGTCAAGGATTCCACTGGCATCCTGAGACAGAGAGAGAGAGAGATACAAACAGAATAGTAGAGGGATGGTAGACGGGTCAGTCCTAGAGGGCTCCCTCTTGTGTCAGCAAACGCTACATGTTTTACTCCTCACAGTGTGGCTATGGAGCACATGGCAGTGCTGGTTTAAAATACTCTTAGTTACCAAATGTAACAGATTAAAGCTAGGAAAGATGACAAGAGGCCACACTTAATGCTTGAAGGAAATTCACGACTTGATCTGTTGAAGTTCACACAGGTAAAGTGGTTTTCATCATGCAATATTCCCAATCATTATTGTAATATTGGTTCATAATCTTTCTTTCTATACATAAAATGCAAAGAATACGGGACATCGCATATATTTACCTGACCTTTATGCAATCACAGTTCATAAGTAATATTCTGAACTTTGGTCACTTGAACAATTATTATCTGTCACTACCATAATACCTTCTTCATCTTTGGAAGAGATATCAATAATGTCACTAACACTGTATACCGGTATCTACAGCATCATATCTCAAATCCTGGCTCATATTCCAGATAAATTCATGAATGAAATAGAACTGGAGCTTTAATGAATACAACTAAAATATAACAAAACTAGAAAAGCACTCTGAGAGCACAGACCTCCGCCAAGCATGCAGCTCATTTCCACCACTGATCTTGTTCTTTCATAGAGATATCAGTGATTTCCACCCATACGTACTTACAGTATAGCATTGTGTGCTAAAAGTCGCCTGATTTCCCAATATAGAAGCCTTTGTTACGTCATAAACCCTCAGCTGCACGGCGCGCCTCGCCCTAGCAGAAACTAGAGCACGCACTTTAGTGCGCGCATGCAAACCTCAAATACGCGCAGCCTGAACTCCCAAGTTCATTGACCCTACCTGCCAAAATATAAAAAATCCTTCATAGATTCCCCAAAAATTCTCGCATCACTACCAAAAGTTAATCGTTTGTTACTTATGTCATTCTCAAACTTTCCTGCAAGTTTCATCCCACATCCGTTCACTACTTTCTGAGTTATTTTGCACACGGACAAACTAATTAACAAACTAACTAACAAACAAACAAATGGTAACGAAAACATAACCTCCCCCCTTGGCAGAGGTAAAAAGCTCTGCTTTTTGCGCTCCTTTCTTTTCTTGAATGTTGTTGAGGAGGAGTGAAAGTTCCTACATTCCCCCATCGCCCCCAGCTTGCCACGTTACCATGCCAACGGAAGTTTGAGGTTGGGCCTCATCTCACTGCGGTAGTTTTCTCCCAGGAGCAATCTTCTTGACAGACCAAAGTCACTGATTTTTGCTGTCTTGTTTCCCTGAGGGTTCAAACAAGACACAGAGAGAATTAAGGTATGTTCAGAACTAACATCACAAGATGAACAGATGACACAATTTTTCTTGCATGAATACAAGAAAATGTGATGAAATGTGTGTGTATATGGCAAAGGGAGTATAACTGATAACTTTATTGGTGTAGTGCATTATCATGTCATGCAACAATGTAAGTCACATGAGAGAAGAACTGTCATACGTAGATATTGTACCCAAAAAAAAAATAACTCATGAATTTGAAAATACTTTTAAACAGTCATTGAGAAAAACATGATTATTGGCAGTCAAACTTGAAAAAAGTAATTAACCTGTTGAGGACGGACTGATTTTGCTACAACATGCATTTCCCATAGACACCTGCCCGAGTATACTCGGGACCTGTCCTCAACGGCTAAATTGCATTCACTCTTTCGGGTCAAAGTCATACGCCATGGTGTATCACACACACATTAATTAGGTGATCCGAGTATCCTCTCGGATCACCTATTGTATCTGTACGGATTCTTTCTTCTTCTTCTTCTTCTTCTTCTTTCTTTATTTCTCCCCAAAAGTTGTGCAGAGGTTAGCTCAGAAAGTACTATGCCTATCAAGTTCAAACTTATACCATGTATGTATCGTGTCCCAAAGACGGCAATCGAACTAAAATCAAAGTGATCAGTCGACCGTGACGTCACTATGACGTCATTATATGAAAACACATTCTCAATCATATCTCATTAATGGAATGAAGTTTTTCAGTGAAATTTACGTCACATATATTTCAAGTTATGCGCATTCTACTCATATTCTCAAAATTCACATTTTCTCTTGGTATGTGCGCGTACGCGCGCGTTGAAATATTTGTATGCTCAAATCGAGCTCAAATTTTTTTTGCACACGTTTCAGACCATTTGGAGCATTTTTTGAAAAATTGAAAAAATCGGACGGACGCGTACGCGCGCGCGCATATGCGCACGCACAGCTCATATGCAATAGAAATTTTCAGTTTTTTCACACGGATCGGATGTCCACAATGTCAAGGAATATTTCTATCAAGTTTCAAGTCGATCCTACTCAATATGACGTCATACGGGCCCGTCAAATTCAAAATTCCGCGCGTGCGTCAATGGGGATACACTGTGCAACTATGCCAAAAAACCGCCAATTTTAAATCGGATTTTACTCGTCAGGATGGACAATGACCCCCCATTTTCTTGACATATTCTAAAAGCTGATGAGTTGTACATGTAATTTCATGGGTTGGCGATACTGAAAAAATGATTAAAAGATAGCAAATTTCTTAATAAAGTAAAAAAAGTAAATTTTCAAAATGACGTCATCAAATTTCAAGTTTACTCGAGCGTATCTCACTAATCCTTTGCCAATTTTCACCCAAATTTCAATATGTTGTAGCTTATGAAATGTTCTTTCATAAATGTAATTAAACAATTTTGATTTGATGACGACATCACCTCGAAAAAATGGATTGAAGGTAACCTTGTCAAATTTGACCAGTTTACGTGTAATCTCTATGGGAGTGCAATTTTTATGGAAATGAAAATTGACATGACTATCTTTATCGAGCACTAGCTCACTTATGCTTCGGTGAATTTCTCTAAGATTTTAATATGTTGTAGCTGAGATGTAGGGCTATCGTAAGTGTGCCCTTCGTTTTTTCATACATTGTCGGGATCACGTGAAAAAACTCGGTTGAAATTAAAGTTTATCTTCGAAGTATTGAAATATTTCTTTCTTTTTGCAACTTTCTTTGCAATAACTCAAGAAAAACAGCCCCTATCACCTTCATATTTTGCACATGTTTAGTTCATGTCACGAAAATTATTTCATAAAATTACAACTACTTGATCAGACGCCATCTTGGGTATGTAAATTAGGGTCAAAGGTCATAGATGTTTCATCCTGTATCTTGGTGAATACACGTCCTATCTTTCCCATATTTTGCACACGTAAAGACCATGTTACAGGGATCATTTCATAAAGGAACCACTTTTTGCTCAGATGCCATCTTGTCTGTGCAAAGTGGGGTCAAAGGTCATATGTACTTCTTTTTCTATCTTTGCTATGACGTGTTATCTCTATGGGAGGGAATTTTTTAGATGTGAAAATTGACATGACTCTCTTTATCGAGCACTATCTTACTTATGCTTCGGTGAATTTCTCTCAGATTTTAATATGTTGTAGCTGAGACTTTGCAGTATCAGGACTCGAATCATTGATTAAAAAAAAGATCGGATCACCTTAATTTGTCAGTGATGACAAATTACAATCTCTAGTTCTTCTTTTTAGGTGATCCGAGTATCCTCTCGGATCACCTATTGTATCTGTACGGATTCTTTCTTCTTCTTCTTCTTCTTCTTTATTTCTTTCTCCTCAAATCTTGTGCAGCGGTTAACTCAAAAAGTCCCCCACCTATCACTTTCAAACTTATACCACGTATGTATCATGTCCTAAGGACGACAGATCTAGTGTATCAATGTGATCAGTTGACCGTGACGTCATTATGACGTCATTATCTGAAATCACGTTTACATCAATATCTCATTAATGGAACGGAATTTTTGAATGAAATTAAGATATCATATAGTTCAAGTCAAGGTCTATTGATATATTTCATAAAATTTGGTCACGTTCATAGTAAACGAGCGCGTACGCGCGCGTTGAAATTTAAACATGCTCTAATCAACCTCAAAATTGTTTTGCACACGTTTCAGGTCATTTACAGCATTTCAAAAAAAATCGACGGACGCGTACGCGCGCGCGCATATACGCACGCACAGCTCATATGCAATAGAAATTTCCCGTTTTATCGCACGGATCGAATGTCTGAAATGTCAAGGAATATTTCTACCAAGTTTCAAGTCGATCCGACTCAATATGACGTCATACGGGCCAATCAAAGTTTAAATTCCGCGCGCGCGTCAATGGCGATATACAGTGCAACTATGCCAAAAAACCGCCAATTTTAAATCCGATTTTACTCGTCAGGATGGACGGTGACCCCCCATTTTCTTTACATATTTTGAAAGCTGATGAGTTGTACATGTCATTTCATGGGGTGGTAATGCTGACAAAATGATCAAAAGATATCAAATTTCTTAATAAAGTAAAAAAAGTGAATTTTCAAAATGACGTCATCAAATTTCAAGTTTATTCGAGCGTATCTCACTAGTCCTTTGTCAATTTTCACCCAGATTTCAGTATATTATAGCTTATTTAATGTTCTTACAAACACAAAATTACAAAGTTTTGATTGGATAACGGTATCACCTCGTAAAAATGGATTGAAAGTAATCTTGTCAAATTTGACCAGTTTACGTGTTATCTCTATGGGAGTGCAGTTTTTCTGGAAATGAAAATTGACATGACTATCTTTATCGAGCACTAGCTCACTTACCCTTCGGTAAATTTCTCCCAGATTTTAATATGTTGTAGCTTAGACTTTACGCTACCGTAAGTGTGCCCTTCATTTTTTCATACGCTGTCGGGATCACGTCAAAGATTTTGGTTGAAATTCAAGCTTATCTTCGATGTATTCAGATATTTCTTTCTTTCTGCAACTTTCTTTGCAATAACTCAAGAAAAACGGCCTCTATCACTTCCATATTTTGCACATGTTAAGTTCATGTAACGTAAATTATTTCATAAAATAACAACTACTTGATCAGACACCATCTTGGGTATGTAAATTAGGGTCAAAGGTCATAAGTGTTTCATCCTGTATCTTAGTGAATACCTGTACTATCTTTCCCATATTTTGCACACGCAAAGACCATGTTACAAGGATCATTTCACAAAATAAGTACTTTTTACTCAGATGCCATCTTGTCTGTGCAAATTGAGGTCAAAGGTCATATGTACTTCTTTTGTATCTTCGTTATGACGTGTTATCTCTATGGGAGGGAATTTTTTTAAATGTGAAAATTGACATGATTGTCTTTATCGAGCACTAGCTCACTTACCCTTCGGTGAATTTCTCCCAGATTTTAATATGTTGTAGCTGAGACTTTACGCTACCATAACTGTGCCCTTCGTTTTTTCATACGTTGTCGGCATCACGATAAAAAAAACTTGGTCGAAATTAAAGCTTATCTTCTATGTATTGAGATATTTCTTTCTTTCTGCAACTTCCTTTGCAATAACTCAAGAAAAACACGCCCTATCACCCCACATGTTTAGTTCATGTCACGTACATTATTTAATGAGATAACAACTACTAGATCGGACATCTTGGATATGTAAATTAGGGTCAAAGGTCATAAATGTTTCATCTTGTATCTTGGTGAATACCTGTCCTTATATCTTTCCCATATTTTTCACACGTATAGACGATGTCGCGAGAATCATTTCACAAAATAACCACTATTTCATCAGATGCAATCTTGGGAGTGCAAAGGTGGGTCAAAAGTCATATGTACTTGTCGCTGTTTCTTTGTTATAGTGTATGCAGAATTTGGTACCAAACATGGCAGATATGACTCCCTTTGCTAAATGAGAATGCAAACACCACACGGCCAATGTCTCTAAACACAGATGGAACTTGTATGGTCATGCCTATTGCAATCAGGACTCGAATCATTGATTAAACAAAAATCGGATCACCTTAATTTGTCAGTGATGACAAATTACAATCTCTAGTTCTTCTTCTTCTTTATTTCTCCTCAAAAGTTGTGCAGAGGTTAGCTCAGAAAGTGCATTGCCTCTCAATGTCAGACTTATACCATATATGTATCATGTCGCAAAGACGACAGCGCAAGTAAAATCATAGTGATCAGTCGACCGTGACGTCACTATGACGTCATTATATGAAAACACATTTTCATGCATATCTCATTAATGGAATGGAATATTTCAATGAAATTTACGTCACATATATTTCAAGTCAAGCGCATTTTACTCATATTCTCAAAATTCATTTTTATCTCAAAACGCGCGCGTACGCGCGCGTTGAAATATTTGTATGCTCAAATCCAGCTCAAATTTTTTTTGCACACGTTTCAGACCATTTGGAGCATTTTTTGAAAAATTGAAAAAATTGGACGGACGCGTACGCGCGCGCACATATACGCACGCACAGCTAATATGAAATAGAAATTTTCAATTTTTTCACACGGATCGGATGTCCGAAATTTCAAGGAATATTTCTACCAAGTTTCAAGTCGATCCGATTCAATATGACGTCATACGGGCCCGTCAAATTCAAAATTCCGCGCGTGCGTCAATGGGGATACACAGTGCAACTATGCCAAAAAACCGCCAATTTTAAATCGGATTTTACTCGTCAGGATGGACGGTGACCCCCCATTTTCTTTACATATTCTGAAAGGTGATGAGTTGTACATGTCATTTCATGGGCTGGCTATGCTGATAAAATGATTAAAAGATATCAAATTTCTTAATAAAGTAAAAAAAGTAGATTTTCAAAATGACGTCATCAAATTTCAAGTTTACTCGAGCGTATCTCACTAATCCTTTGCCAATTTTCACCCAAATTTCAATATGTTGTAGCTTATGAAATGTTCTTTCATAAATGTAATTAAACAATTTTGATTTGATGACGACATCACCTCGAAAAAATGGATTGAAGGTAACTTTGTTAAATTTGACCAGTTTACGTGTAATCTCTATGGGAGTGCAATTTTTATGGAAATGAAAATTGACATGACTATCTTTATCGAGCACTAGCTCACTTATGCTTCGGTGAATTTCTCTAAGATTTTAATATGTTGTAGCTGAGATGTAGGGCTATCGTAAATGTGCCCTTCGTTTTTTCATACGTTGTCGGGATCACGTGAAAAAACTTGGTTGAAATTAAAATTTATCTTCGATGTATTGAAATATTTCTTTCTTTTTGCAACTTTCTTTGCAATAACTCAAGAAAAACAGCCCCTATCACCTTCATATTTTGCACATGTTTAGTTCATGTCACAAGCATTATTTCATAAAATTACAACTACTTGATCAGACGCCATCTTGGGTATGTAAATTAGGGTCAAAGGTCATAGATGTTTCATCCTGTATCTTGGTGAATACATGTCCTATCTTTCCCATATTTTGCACACGTAAAGACCATGTTACAGGGATCATTTCATAAAATAACCACTTTTTGCTCAGATGCCATCTTGTCTGTGCAAAGTGGGGTCAAAGGTCATATGTACTTCTTTTTCTATCTTTGCTATGACGTGTTATCTCTATGGGAGGGAATTTTTTAGATGTGAAAATTGACATGACTCTCTTTATCGAGCACTATCTTACTTATGCTTCGGTGAATTTCTCTCAGATTTTAATATGTTGTAGCTGAGACTTTGCAGTATCAGGACTCGAATCATTGATTAAAAAAAAGATCGGATCACCTTAATTTGTCAGTGATGACAAATTACAATCTTTAGTTAGGTGATCCGAGTATCCTCTCGGATCACCTTCTGTATCTGTACTGATTCTTTGTTAGGTGATCCGAGTATCCTCTCGGATCACCTTCTGTATCTGTACGGATTCTTTTTTCTTCTTCTTTATTTCTCCTCAAAAGTTGTGCAGAGGTTAGCTCAGAAAGTGCAATGCCTATCAATGTCATACTTATATCATATATGTATTGTGTCCCAAAGACGACAAATTTAGTAAAATCATTGTGATCAGTTGACCGTGACGTCACTATGATGTCATTATATGAAAACACATTCTCAATCATATCTCATTAATGAAATGGAATTTTTCAATGAAATTTACGTCACATATATTTCAAGTTATGCAAATGCTACTCACATTCTCAAAGTTCATATTTACTCTTAAACGTGCGCGTACGCGCGCGTTGAAATATTTGTATACTCCAATCGAGCTGAAAATTTTTTTGCACACGTTTCAGACCATTTCAAGCATTTTTTGAAAAATTGAAAAAATTGGACGGACGCGTACGCGCGCGCACATATGCGCACGCACAGCTCATATGCAATAGAAATTTCCGATTTTTTTTACACGGATCGGATGTCTGAAAAGTCAAGGAATATTTCTACCAAGTTTCAAGTCGATCCGACTCAATATGACGTCATGCAGTCCCGTCAAAGTTGAAAATCCGCGCGCGCATCAATGGCGATATACAGTGCAACTATGCCAAAAAACCGCCAATTTCAAATCCGATTTTACTCGTCAGGATGGACGGTGACCCCCCATTTTCTTTACATATTTTAAAAGCTGATGAGGTGTACATGTCATTTCATGGGGTGGCAATACTGAAAAAATGATTAAAAGATATCAAATTTCTTAATAAAGTAAAAAAAGTAAATTTTCAAAATGACGTCATCAAATTACAAGTTTACTCGAGCGTATCTCACTTATCCTCTGCCAATTTTCTCCCATATTTCAGTATGTTGTAGCTTATGAAATGTTCTTTCATTAATGTAAAAACAACATTTTGATTGGATGACGTCATCGCCTCGTAAAAATGGATTGAATGTATCCTTGTAGAATTTGACCAGTTTACGTGTTATCTCTATGGGAGAGCAGTTTTTCTGGCAGTGAAAATTGACATGACTCTCTTTTTCGAGCACTAGCTCACTTTTGCTTCTGTGAATTTTTCCCAGATTTTAGTATGTTGTAGCTGAGACTTTGGGCTATCGTGAGTGTGCCCTTCATTTTTTCATACGACGTCGGCATCACGTCGAAAAACTTGGTTGAAAATGGCACGTGGCTTCGATGCAGCGTCATTTTGCTTAATACACAGGGCCTATGGAGCATGAAATAGGTCATTGCATAGCGCATCCGACTCGTAATCCTAAGGTCCCTGGTTCGAGGCTCACCCCTGCCAATATTTTTTTTTCATTTTTTTAAACACTTTTTTTCTTCTTTTTCTTTAGTTAGTCTTAATCTCCCTTCCTAACTTTATCTTTTTCTGATTTTTTTATGCTTCTCCTTCAAATTTCTATAAAATAACATATTTTTTCTTTATTTTTCTTTCTTTCTACTACTTTCTGTGCAATAGATGAACAACAACAATGGCTATCAATCCCATATTTTGCACATGTTTAGTTCATGTCACGTAAATTATTTCATAAAATAACAACTACTTGATCAGACACCATCTTGGGTATGTAAATTAGGGTCAAAGGTCATAAATGTTTCATCCTGTATCTTGGTGAATACATGTCCTATCTTTCCCATATTTTGCACACACAAAGACCATGTAACAAGGATCATTTCACAAAATAACCACTTTCTGCTCAGACGCCATCTTGGGTGTGCAAAGTGAGGTCAAAGGTCATATGTACTTCTTTCTGTATTTTCGTTATGACGTGTTATCTCTATGGGAGGGATTTTTTTTTAATGTGAAAATCGACATGCTTTTCTTTATCGAGCACTAGCTCTCACTTACCCTTCGGTGAATTTCTCCCAGATTTTATGTTGTACCTAAGACTTTGCATTTTGCATCTTGGTGAATACCTGTCCTATCTTTGCCATATTTTGCACACGAATATAGACGATGTCGCAAGAATCATTTCACAAAATAACCACTTTTTCCTCAGATGCCATCTTGGGAGTGTAAAGGTGGGTCAAAGGTCATATGTATTCGTTGCTGTATCTTCGTTATTCAGTGTATACAGAATTGGTACCAAAGATGGCAGATATGACTCCCTTTTCTAAATGAGAATCCAAACCTCACACGGCCAATGTCTCTAAACACAGATGAAACTTGTATTGTCATGCCTATTACGATCAGGACTCGAATCATTGATTTAAAAAAAAATCGGATCACCTTAATTTGTCAGTGATGACAAATTACAATCTCTAGTTCTTCTTTTTCTTCTTCTTCTTTATTTCTCCTCAAAAGTTGTGCAGAGGTTAGCTCAGAAAGTGCATTGCCTCTCAATGTCAGACTTATACCATATATGTATCATGTCGCAAAGACGACAGCGCAAGTAAAATCATAGTGATCAGTCGACCGTGACGTCACTATGACGTCATTATATGAAAACACATTTTCATGCATATCTCATTAATGGAATGGAATATTTCAATGAAATTTACGTCACATATATTTCAAGTCAAGCGCATTCTACTCATATTCTCAAAATTCATTTTTATCTCAAAACGCGCGCGTACGCGCGCGTTGAAATATTTGTATGCTCAAATCCAGCTCAAATTTTTTTTGCACACGTTTCAGACCATTTGGAGCATTTTTTGAAAAATTGAAAAAATTGGACGGACGCGTACGCGCGCGCACATATACGCACGCACAGCTAATATGAAATAGAAATTTTCAATTTTTTCACACGGATCGGATGTCCGAAATGTCAAGGAATATTTCTACCAAGTTTCAAGTCGATCCAATTCAATATGACGTCATACGGGCCCGTCAAATTCAAAATTCCGCGCGTGCGTCAATGGGGATACACAGTGCAACTATGCCAAAAAACCGCCAATTTTAAATCGGATTTTACTCGTCAGGATGGACGGTGACCCCCCATTTTCTTTACATATTCTGAAAGGTGATGAGTTGTACATGTCATTTCATGGGCTGGCTATGCTGATAAAATGATTAAAAGATATCAAATTTCTTAATAAAGTAAAAAAAGTAGATTTTCAAAATGACGTCATCAAATTTCAAGTTTACTCGAGCGTATCTCACTAATCCTTTGCCAATTTTCACCCAAATTTCAATATGTTGTAGCTTATGAAATGTTCTTTCATAAATGTAATAAAACAATTTTGATTTGATGACGACATCACCTCGAAAAAATGGATTGAAGGTAACCTTGTCAAATTTGACCAGTTTACGTGTAATCTCTATGGGAGTGCAATTTTTATGGAAATGAAAATTGACATGACTATCTTTATCGAGCACTAGCTCACTTATGCTTCGGTGAATTTCTCTAAGATTTTAATATGTTGTAGCTGAGATGTAGGGCTATCGTAAGTGTGCCCTTCGTTTTTTCATACGTTGTCGGGATCACGTGAAAAAACTTGGTTGAAATTAAAATTTATCTTCGATGTATTGAAATATTTCTTTCTTTTTGCAACTTTCTTTGCAATAACTCAAGAAAAACAGCCCCTATCACCTTCATATTTTGCACATGTTTAGTTCATGTCACGAAAATTATTTCATAAAATTACAACTACTTGATCAGACGCCAACTTGGGTATGTAAATTAGGGTCAAAGGTCATAGATATTTCATCCTGTATCTTGGTGAATACATGTCCTATCTTTCCCATATTTTGCACACGTAAAGACCATGTTACAGGGATCATTTCATAAAATAACCACTTTTTGCTCAGATGCCATCTTGTCTGTGCAAAGTGGGGTCAAAGGTCATATGTACTTCTTTTTCTATCTTTGCTATGACGTGTTATCTCTATGGGAGGGAATTTTTTAGATGTGAAAATTGACATGACTCTCTTTATCGAGCACTATCTTACTTATGCTTCGGTGAATTTCTCTCAGATTTTAATATGTTGTAGCTGAGACTTTGCAGTATCAGGACTCGAATCATTGATTAAAAAAAAGATCGGATCACCTTAATTTGTCAGTGATGACAAATTACAATCTCTAGTTGAATATCTCCCTAGTTTTTAGGACTGTAACTGTATACTTTGACACAGCAGGATATATACAGTGCTCTCCCATTATAACATACACGGTTATATGAAAACTCTCTTTACAAGGAAATAAAAATTCAGGTTCCAAAATTTTCATCTATATCTTTATACAGTGTACTGTTCAATTATAATGAAATGTCGTTATAATGAAAGAAAATCGGCGGTCCCAAGGACTTCATTATTACAGGAGTACACTGTGTATGAATTATGGTGGGAAGCTAAACTTGAATCACCAGTCTTATGGCTGTCTCTTACCTCATTGTCTACAAACATGAGGATATTCCTAGCAGCCAAATCTCTATGGATGATGTTTGACATGTGAAGGTATCTCATCGCCTCAGCGATCTGAACAGAGTAGTCTAGGAGTAGAGGAATAGGAAAGGCTGGCTTCAGGGCCTCCTGCTTGATGTTCTCTGCCAGAGACCTCAGGGGAGCAAACTCCGTTACCTAGGCAACAGATGAGAGAAGCATATAGTCAAAATCAAAGTAAGTTTCAATTATGCATTGGTATGAAGAAAGGTCCATGTCTTCTTCAAATTGGCAACATATGAGAGATAAGATATTTCAGTTCTCGTTCAAAGCCTGTCAGCATCCTTCACTGCCTCTTTCTATCAATACTCACATGTGTTAACCACACAACTTCTGTGAGATAATACGCGTGTACATTAACACAGTCCCCTGGAAAAGTTTGATTACTACATCAGCAAATTTCAAGTTGTTTTTCAAATTGGCAATGTTGACTCATTGGACTTTGGCTCCTCTTCAGAGCTGTACAAACTTGACCATCCTGCACTCGACCTCTAAAAGAGCAAGATCCAAAGATTTGTGATCAAAAAGTGCATCAGCATAGAGGTAATTATGAAGGGAAGGCCCTCAATGGTTAAAACCAGTTCATTTATACATGATGCAGTATCCGAACAGAAAAAGGCATAGAAATAATAGTTTAGCACATCAAACCACAAAACTATGGAAATTATTTGGTAATGTCTACACTTTATACTTTTCATTATGCAATTTCTCGAACAGTCTGGAACAATCTCCACAGCTGATTCATTAACGACATCTAATTTATTTCATTCTGCACATGACATCAATGACATCATTTTTTCTTTCTTTCTTTCTTTCTTTTCTCTACTTCTTTTTTGTTCTCTTTATGCTGTGTGAAGAATTTTTGTTCCCTTTGAGTGGTAAGTGGGATTAAAATTACCCTATGTCATTATAATAATAACAATAATAATAATAATAAGAATAATAATAATAATAATAATAATAATAATAATAATAATAATAACAAGAAGAAGAATAATAAGAAGTTATAATTATCATTAATATTCCATTATCACTATTATGATTATCATTATCATTATTGTTATTGTTACTATTATCATTATCATCATCATCATTATTATCTTTTTCTCATCCAAACATTCACTTCATTTTTCATCACAGGGATTTCCTAGGAAGATGATGTGCACCTTTAACTCTTCTTCCCCAGTGACAGTTCCTGGGATGATTAATCCTCGTCACTAGGGGGCAGCCAAACATCCGCTAAAAACATTCCTCATGCTTGCAGTCCACTCTCATTAGACCCCACGACCCAGAAAGTCATCAATGAAATAATCCCGCTACATCCACAAGGCCTGATCTAAAACCAAAGCAGCATGGCTTCAACTAACGTCATGTCGCTTCCACTCTCACATGGAGTACAGGACACACTAATCCAGTGGTTTAGCCTGTTTCCTCTAACTACTCCACACTTTTTCTGGTCAATATTCAGCTCAGACCTTGTTTCCTCCCCTCCCCACCCTTTCCTAGAATTCAAACTTATGATGTTTTATATAAGTTTAATGGCTGCTTTTATGCTCAGGTGGTTTTATGATCATTTTTGGCAACGAATCAGGACATATGACAGAGCTAAAGGCAAGCATGTGATTTTGAATTTGACTTTTAGAGGGTATTGTTGTTTTTGTCATGCATCATGCAGGTTTTTTTTTTTTCCTTCTTCTCTTTCATGTCAAGGTCACATCAGTTACAGACATTGGGATATGAACAAAATATCAGAGGAAGATGACACTATTTGGTAACACCTGCTGAACTGTGATGAAAGCGTGACCTATATTGTACATACTTCATTCCAAACATGTGCTTCTTCAGGTATCTGTGACATGCTAAATACCACATTCTGCACTGTTCTGGTGTAATCCAACTCCACTTGGGAAATCATCCTTCACTTCACAGTCCTAGAGTGTTGGTTAAAGGGTAACTTTCCCCTAATTTGAGAAGCCATGGACAAGTTGAATGCCCTTCTATTTTTACCTTTTATCAGCCTGATTCACATCTCCTTCAGGAAATGCTTATTGAGACATCAGAGACACTTAGTTATCGCTACAAAGATCTCACACTCGGTCACTTTGCACTGTAGAAAATATCTTCCAAACTTTCTTCTTCCTACTCAGATTTGAGATGTCCATCTCTTTCTTGACCTCAGAATGAACTGCATATCTTATCAAGATATGCAAATTGTAACTGCTACGAAAATTTTGGAAATTACGGGGAAAATGAGTACACTCAATTCTTTCCCCCCTTTCTTAAACAAATGAGGGCAAACAGCACACCAAACATGGTTCTAAAATTTGTTAATTTGGTATTTGATTGCAGTTTGGGGGGGCTTTGTGAACAAAAGGACATATCTATAAATCAAAAAACATCCTCAAATGAAAAACACATGTCTACATTTAGAGGGCTTCAGGGCAGCACAGTCCAATGAGACACATTTTAATATTATCATTTCAATTTGGAAGTTGACAAATTTAAAAAAAAAATGCTCTGGGACTTATGCATGTCAGCAATTTACATCAATACCAAACTCTCTTCCCTAAAATTAGATTGTGATTTTCAAAGCTACATGAACAATGATGGTTTAATGAGATTGAAACAAATGCACAAAATTCTAAACACGAGGATGAAAAATTGATAATTCATAAAAGGGACACCCTCTGAAATCATGATTCTGATCAAGTGATGACATTTTATATTTGTTTTCTTAATTTGACAATTTGTTGTGACTAAGAACAGTTCATGGTAAAGTTTTTGAAATATGCAAAACTTTAAATTCCTTGAACTGCCACAAATCATTTCTTCAATTACAGGTGATATATTCAAAGTGATATCAATCAAGAACATACAGGGATTCTGGTATAATCCAGCTACCTTTCAATTCTAAAACCTTCTCATATTGTGTCTGATTTTCCAACAAAACTTTCACCACTTTAATTATTGGCTTTCTCTTTTTTATGTACTGTAGTCAACTTCAACAGAGGGTGATCATTCACTTTAAGCAAGATGCACAAGGAGTGCGTTTCCTCATCTACATCGTCATGACGACCCAGAGAATGAACCAATCACCAGCCAATTTTTCTCCATATTTACTTCTGTCCTTCACACTCCATTAATCTCTGTGTGTTGTGTTTTCAAATCAATAACCACTTAACAATTTACTGTCAATGTCGTCCCTGAATGACGCAATGGGGTACTAATGTTTAACATCAGTTAGGTTTGTTTCTTGATTTCCGTTAGTGACCTATCCTCAACCTAAACATTTTTCAGATCTGCTAGTGTTACATCACAGGTGAGCCTTCAAACCAATTATTTTTAAATTGATTTGTTCTTGTTATTGTGGCTTTTGTACCTTGGTCCAGATTTTTTAAACAAAGAGCTCCAGATATCTGCTACATATTGTGCATCAAATTATATAATGATTAACACGGCTCACAATGACAGACTGTAAACTGATCACACAGACATAACATTCAGCAGCCGTGGATATGTTTCATTTTGCTAACAACATAGAAATCCCCCAATTTTCACAGATTAGCAATCAAATATTGAGTAAGACGAAAGTCACATTCAATTCTGAAATCTAAATCTGAATGTATACTGTAAAACATGATATATTCGCGGCACGAAATTTTCGCGAATTGGAGCCGACAGCCTTTTTCGTGGCATGAAATTTTCGCGAATTGCTACTGGCATTCATTGCATGTAGTATGGACAAGATATTTCGCATGATTTTAATTTCGCGAATCTTGGCGCTCGCGAAATTCGCGAAATTAAAATGCACGCGAACATTCCTCGTTTTACAGTAATAAGGAGTACAACAGTTCCCTTGTAATGTCAGCCCTTTCAAGATCTTGTCTGGGGGATTCCCCAGCCCAAAATCCAGTCCACATACTGCTCACAGACATACCAGCATGAGGGAGCTATCGACATCGAGCACCACACCGTAGAGCTTGACAAGGTGGTCATGGTTGAGGGAGTGCATGATGGCCGCCTCCTTGAGGAAGTCCTGCTGGCATTTATCAAGGGAGAGCTTGTCCGGACTGAGGCACTTTACTGCCACCGGGATCTGGGTGGGATACAAACCAGGAAGGTGGGGGGAGGGGGAGAAGACAGAAAGAGAGATACATAGATAGACAAGTAGATAGATAGATAGATAGATAGACAGATAGATATATAGATGGATAGATAGATTGATAGACAGATAGATAGATAGATAGATAGATAGATAGATAGATAGATTGATAGACAGATAGATAGATGGATAGATAGATAAATATATTGACAGATAGATAGATAAATATATTGACAGATAGATAGATTGAAAGATGATAGATTGATTGATTGATAGAAAGAGTAATAGATTGATAGATAGATAAATTGATTGATTGGTTGGTTGATTGATAGATAGATAGATAGATAGATAGATAGATAGATAGATAGATGGATAGATAGATTAATGGATAGATATATATGGAACACAGAGAAATATAAGGAGGGAGGAATGAAGAAGATTGAATGAGAAAATGTAGTGAAAGGGATAGACAGGTAACCAAATTAAGAAATAGATTCAATGGGACAAGGGTAGATAGAGAAGGAAAAAAGGACAGGGATGATAATAACCAGATAGAAAGAAATCAAAAGACAGGGAAGAATCAGAGAAAGTGAAGAATAAAAGATTGACAAAGACAACGGGAAACAGAGAGATGAGATAAACAACAAGAATGAATGAGAATGTGTCAGATGGAATATAACAGAAAACAGGAAGGTACAAAGACAGAGAAAAGAACAAAGTAGAAAAAAAAAGCAAAATGAAAGGAGAATAGTACAGAAGGAAATTGGAGGAGAAACAGTATGAAGTATGAAAGGACCAAAAGGTTTCAGGGAGAGAAAGTGAAACAAAACAAAGAAACTGCTGTTAATTGGCAGCACATATGACAATGTCAATGATAGTGTATCACTTTCACTTTCATTTGTACCACTGTACTACAGAGATAAATGTTTGCAATTATTAAAGGTTATTCTAAAATTGAAAATACATATGGACTGCAATGATCAAAGACAAAAGACCAAAACTTGGTCATAAACATTCCACATACTATTTGGAGGGAATTATCACATACAAAACCTCTGGTGCTGACAGAAGTCTCATGCATTATTCCGCAAAACAATAAGGGGGAAAATAGCAATTTCTTCCAAAATATCAATATTTCAGATGTAGGCTTTAGAAACAGACATGATCAAAATTGCATGAGATAGAATCTAACAGATAACTTGAGAAACTAACAAACAAAGAAAACATAGATAGAAAGACACCCTATAAGGCCCCATTGTACCAGATGGCATCCCATTAAATTTTCATAAAATATAAGTATTACAATTTGCAGGAAGGGTGTTTGCTCTTGATGACCACTCTTGGACATAGTTAATGACCCTTAAAGGTGTGGTCAGTCAGAGATCAAGAGACGGCACTCAACTGGCTTGTTATAACCCAGTTTACACTAGTACCTACATTTCAGTATGAATACAGTGTTATGGGGAGGGGGGTGTAAGACTAAGTTACAGAAGTATAATGAAGATTCATCTGCCTTGCCATTTCATTCTATGCGATTTTCCCCAACCCCTCATCCCTTCCAAACACTTCAGTGGTTCCAAGAAGGCTCAGCTGGCTCAATAAAGACATTTCACACCTCTCCTAATGACCGCTGGATGGAGAAATGCACCTATGTAATTCCAGATTAAGATGGACAATAAAGCTGCTTGACAAATTCAACAAAAGGCAATTCAAATAGGCCCAAACTAGTCTCCACAGTCTGTTCTCTTGCTAGATGATTTATCTGCCTGCTGTGGTGCACCATACAAACAGGACAATGACTTTTCATCACCACTGCTTATCTCCATGGTTTTCAAGACATTTATTTCTCTCTTTCCTAGCCAATCGTCACCACATGATGTCTGCTAATAAAAGGCAGTTGCTGGAAATGCCAAAGCTACAAATATACATGTGTACTTCCCAGCATCAATAATGTTTTGTAGTCATACAACATAGCTGAATGCGTGTGACTTATCACAAAGCATTAACCACATTAACGCAAGAGGGTAGGCTGTGCCCAAGTTCATCAGAATTGTAAACACTTCAGCCTTTCTCTACAATTGAGACAGCCTTGAACATTATTTCAAAGATCATGCTTTCTTGACTCGATAACAATCAGTTTGATGAATGACTCATCAGATCAAATACAATAACGATGTGGTTCAAGTACAAGTAACCTTTCTTTATTCTATTTGATTTTCTTTACCTTTGCTTCTCTATCGTCTTCACTGTATTAGCTCCACCTCATTCTCTCATGATAAGCAAGCAAAAAGTTCTCTGACATTAGTTCATCAAGCAAAGGATATCAAGATAAAATGGTATCAAATCAAACGCTATGCTGAGAAACACGTACAACTATTCAATTCTCTCCATGTTATGTTTTTTAAAAACTGCTATTCCCACAAGAAATCCATGATTCCTACTATTCTGTGGTAAATGAAACTATGCCCCTACTAATGACTACTATACTGCCATCAAAGTAAAAAAAGATCAAGACTTTCTGAACACAACTCTTTACATTTTTACATATTTACAGTATTCAGTTCATGACAGCGCATGAGCAGCAGATTTATTATGCGATGAACTATACAGAGAAAACTTAATGTTTCGTTCATAAGTCAGAAAAATGCTGCATTTATGGGCAGTTTTAATGCAAATTTTCTCGAAAGCGACAGTAAAGAGAGCTGCCTTTAATGGTCTGACTACCGTCTATTTATACTTGTCAGTCATGTGGTAATAGTCAAACATCAGGTCAGGACGCAACACACATGACATTGTGGATACGAAAGGTAAACAGGCACCCACATGGCTAGCATTCTTCAAACAAAGTGAAACGAACTTCACCGAGATGAAAAACTTCCAGTTTGATAAGTATGACCTGATTGTCATTATTCCATGTGATATGTCTTGTGAGCACATACCACACCTTACATGCATAAATGTGTCCAACACCTCTCTCAAGCTTCTTAAATGAGCGAAATGAGTTCCCAGCTATCAGTATCACGCACATATTCCCTTCTTCTTCCGAATCACCCTTAGAATGACCTGTCACGCATCGCAGGTTAACCATTATCACCCTCCTAATTTCATATTTTCCTTTCTTCTCTCCTCACCCAAAGCAAACCTCCATACGAGTGGATGAGTCATCCCGCCCCATTGTTGACGAACAAAACAGAACTTTGATCCTTAACGACACCTTTCTATTCCACAATGTACCTTGGCATACTTTATGGTCTTTGGACCAATGCATAGTACTACTTCTATTACACAGAGAGCTCTACAAGTGTACTGAATTCCTCTACATTACGACTGGTGTAGGAAAAACTGGTACGGTAACCCACCACCACAGGACATAGTACAGTACCGTCATTCTTGCATGCACTTGGCACTGTGCAAAAGAACAAAGGTTTTAGATGATTATATCCACTGAATTGAAAGCTACACTAACTGCAGAAACAGACAGACGAGACTTATCAAGCTTTGCTCATATCACTCACTCTTCCAGTTACATGCATTTAATTGTTTGACTGTCCAACAGCATATCACATTCATGAAAGAACTAAGAAAACATACATATGTACATACATAATCAACTCTCTCTGGGCTTTGTGCACAATCACGTCAGAAAGCTAATTTGATAATTATGATAAAGGTAATAATTCATCATATTTGTAAAATTATTGAAACAATGTTTCTAAGTGCAAGGGGAAGACATAAAAGGAAACATGAGAGATAGGAAGGAAACATGTTAGAAATATTATATTACGAGTATAAACTAAAGAAGACGTTTACCATGAGTGATGACATCTGCTCATTGTAATCATCATCAACTCGTTTGTTCATTAAGAAGCAGAGAAATCAGAAAGTGAGAGGCAGTGACCAAGCTGAATGCAAGAAAAATGAAGGTGCATGGCTACAAAAGAGTTTATCGGACTCTAAAATTGGAATACAAAGTTGCTGCAAAACTCCAAGGAGTATAAACAGGAAGAAAGTGGACAAAGATAGCTTTTACTATGAAAGGTGTAAATCAAAGATAAGATACGTCATCCATCAATTTCATGTTAAATCATTGGTTAGAGGAAAGGGCATCCACATCAAAATAGAGCAAATTTGACAAAAGAATCCCAAGTGAAGGCCTATTTCATGAATTTACTCAGCCCCCACCCCAAACAATCTTTCCCTCCCACACAAACAGGAAATGGATTTGTTTATGACACTAATAATGTTATCAACTTCCTGTCCAAAATCAAATACCAATTGAATTCCGTAATCAAACTTGAAATGTTACTTTACTGGTTTCACTCCAGCTGAGCTTCTGTTTTCTGGTGATAAGTTCTGGCAACGAAGGTAACAAAAACACACACACACACACACACACACACACACACACACACACACACACACACACACACACACACATACACATGCAATAAAAGGCAGCTCAACAGTGTTCTCTTTGTACTCTGTATTGAGATTCTGGATCTCCCATTAAAAAAAAACAACAAAAAACAACTTTTTTTCACTCTATATGATATAAATGAAAGAAGCTGGGCTGCCAATTTCTAGACCACAAAACATAGAAATACAAGGTAAAAATAATTATTCTACGACAAAATGATATTTTCATTTAAAAATGGGAAAATTGCAAGACTGAAGCGGGCAAATGAAATTTTGAAAAATACGTTTTTTTACATTTAACTTCTTTATTGTTGATTAAGGAAAAACACTCAAATATCATAAAGACATACTAGTACAGAAGAAATTCTACAGAAGACATTATAATGATATACAAGTATGCAAGGTTGGTATTAAAAAACCAACAAAAAAAAAGAAGAAACAAACTTGAGTTCAAGCAGGCAAAAATTCCTTCAAAACTACAAGTTCATTCTTTATCCATGGCTAAACTGCAAGATCTTATGGTTAGGATTATCAATAATAACTCAAAGTTAGTGAACTATGAGAATGTTTACATGGTTCCTTATTTGAAGTTTACCTACTTTTGAAGCTCTACTTGTATGAAAGTTAGTGAAATTTGAGTCAACTTCAAAGTTGGGTCATCTCCTATAGGTAACTATGGCTAGACGAGACAAGCAAAGTTCAGTGAACTGACATAGACTATACCAACAGGAGCTGGGAGTGGGCAAAGTTTGTCATCAAACATGTCAACATAAAGAAAGAAATCACATCACAGATTTGTTTGGAAAATGACCGCCTCAAACAAGGGTCATTCCTTTGTCCACAGAGTGTGTCCATTACTCAGACCAAACACACTTGATGCATGAATGAACTGGTAAACATATGGGGGGGGGGGGCAAAGAGAAACAATTGTCTGCATTTGTTGGCTTCTTTGCCCAATTTATTCTATAGCATCCTGCCCTGACCGCATGGCAATCAACAATATTTTGACACCAGTGGCCTGCAAATATATAAGAGCTGGCTTAGTTTATCTTAAAGAATGTTCAAGTGATTTTGTCTGTTTGCTCTGTATAACAAAACTGAATTACAATTGACTTCAATCATTAAGTCAATTACAGCCCTTCGCATTATTGGAGCTGAGAACAGTATACTCTGGTATTCAAGAGCACAATCACATTGTCTGAAGATTGCCATGAATATTATGTTTAGTGCATTGTCAGTGGATTGAGAACAATTGTGGTGTATTACTCCACATTGGTTGCCTTGTAAGATACCAAAGGGGAAAAATATATAAAGCAAAGAAAGTTTTTTATGCCACAAGGCTACTCAGGTGTGCAAGTGTGGCACTGAGCTGAACATGCGACTTTCTACTACCAAAACAAACAGAGGATTTCTGATTCCCATAACCACTACAACCCTATAGAGGCAGAGTGATGATGAACTCAGAATTATTGCAGTATAAAAGTAGCTTGCATTCATAGTTATTTACAGTCATGGTAAAATAAATGTCTTTACTTTCAACCAATTACAGCAAATAAGTGAAAGAAAAGGACTGGGACAAAAAGAAGACACAAACCACTCAAACTTGAGGGACTTTCTGAGTATACCGTAAAATACGATATTTTTGCAGCATGAAATTTTTGCGAATTGGAGCCAACAGCTTTTTTCGCGGCATGACATTTTCGTGAGTTGCCTCTAACATTCACTGCATATAGTGTAGACAAGAACTTTCGCATGCATTTTACTTTCACGTATCCTAGCTCTCGCAAAATTCGTGAAATTCAAATGCACACGAACATTCCTCGTTTTACAGTCGTATCCCATGGCAACTCAACATATGGTATGGAGGATGTATTCCAAGCCAATGGCAGGAAGATGCCTGTACAAGGTGTCCTATAAAGGTTATTCAAACTTCCTCTTCATGTGAATTTGACTGTGGGAAAGTTTTGGAGTCTGGCAATTTATGCTATTTGGTGTGAAGTCCAAAAATGGTCTCTCTTGAAAAGCAATCACTAAAAAGTTCAAGGTACTCAATCCTCCCTGTGTTGTTTGGGATGTACTGCAAGATACTTCTAGATTTTAGGCATCTGGTAATAAACTAGGATCGGCTTGAGTACAGGTAAATAGAACTTTTGATCGATAGATTGAATGAAAACTTCTGATTGATAATTAAAAGAATTAAAAATCATAAATCATTTGTGGTTTTCTTGCTTGATTATCCTGGATAATCTTGAAATACAGAAATCATGTTTTTAAAAATGATTCAGAGATATTACCAGATTTGAAGGTTGCATTATCTTGGGTCAGATCAATTTTAGATCATATCTTATGCTACCCCTCATGCCAACCTGTGCATAATATGAAAAGTAAAATTATATGGAATAACGCCTTGCATATATAGCCATCACTATGTACAAATAGAACCTACAGATACGCATAGCATTATATACCTGCCTAAGAATGCACTTGAATAAGCTATCAATTAAAAGTTTCATTCAAACCTTTCGTTTCCCTTACCATTTCTTGTTTCTCATGTTTTTAAAGGAAGGATGGTAGCATATATATGTTGAAGATGACTTTTACTGTTCTGACAAAATTACGAAAAGTTGGTGACGTTTTGACTTTCTTTCTATATAATGTGATTTACTGCAGAGCCATTTTTAGCATGTATTCCTATAACATACTCTTGCAAATGCCAAAAAAGTTATGTCATCTGGACTGTTTATGAGCAATATGTCCCGATACCGAAGACTGTCTCATATCATGCTAACGGTAGAGACAGACGGATCTCCACTTCATTCTCTTCCTGTTTATATTCCGGGTGACAATCATTTCACTCTGGTAATGATTTATTGTCTCATGGATGATGAGGGAAAAGGACAAGGCGATTTGACAGTGAAGTAATTCACTTCAGGATCCATAAAGTTTTGAAAGGCTGTGGAGAGAGCTTTGGGATGGTGAAGAATGTTTTGAGTGGTGGCATGACGGGCCTTAGTAGGCACTAAATGAAAAGTGATTGAAGTTATTATCATCATCAGCGTCGCCGTGGCAACATGGTGGTCATACTGTCTTCCCTACTTTGACTGTCTTGCCACCCCCCCCCCCCCCCCCCCCTTCTCTCTGTTTTGGGAAGTGATATTAAGACAAAGACTACCCTTTAGTGATTTTCCTCATTGTATATAAAATATCAGACGGTTATTTCTGTTTTTGTACCGCACTTGTGGGTGAGTATTTGTGTGTGTGTGTGTGTGTGAGTGTGTGAGTGTGTATGTATGAGTGTGTATGTATGTGTGTGCATCTGTATAGTGTAAGATTGACATTATTTTGTACAATGTTTGTGTATAATGCAGTTTGTCTTTGTATAATGTTTTGTTTTTGTTTCTATGAATGTGAATTTTGTGATATGAAATTGAACGAAATTCGAATAAAAAATTATTTTAAAAAAGATCTTCATTATTTTGCTGCCAAGTTAACCAGCATTGTTGGAGCTGAGTGAGTGAAGATTTTATTTGCAGAGTTATTGTCACAGTAGTAGGCCTAACATACAACAAAACAATTCTGAGAAGTTACCATTGTAGTGTGTCTATTTATAATCTGTACCCTGTAGGTTGGATCACCTGCAAAAAGGGCTTATGTCACAGCACAGGTGATGTGCTCTCGTGGATGTAAGGACAGTTTGTCGCTTCAGTACAGTTGCTATTTCAGCTTCCTGAAACACTCGCCGTGCCTTCCCTCCAAACTCCCCAGAGCAAGGAGAGAGTAACATGTCACTTGTCTGTACCATTAAAGGGATGGTACAGTTTCAGTTGAGATGGGGTTACCGGTTTCCAGTGTTTTTTTTTTTTTTTTTTTTTTTTTTAAATAATGGGAAATTTGTTAGGCAATATGAAAGAGTGTATAATTCTAAGAGAAATTCAAAGTTTATTTGATGAAAATTGGTTTTGAAATGGCTGAGATATTCAGAAGAAGCAATGCTTATAAAACTGCAGGTGGGACTAGGATCGCATTGTTTGACTAGGCTTTTGGATATCTCAGCCATTTCAAAACCAATTTCCATCTCATGAATTTTGAATTCCTCTTAGAATTGTATGCTCTTAAACATTTTATGAAGTGATCTCTAAGTATCCTGCAAAAAAAAAAAAAATTAAAGGCTGAATCCTCCCCTCAACCAATACTATACCATCCCTTTAACAGACAGGCGCATTACTCCACTACAAGGAGTCAACTCGGTTCATTACAGGATATCCCACTTAATTGATTGCTTCTGTCATACTCTGACTTGTCACGGTACTCTCGCCTCCCGACATACCTGGCCTGCTTGGGATTCGTCGGCTTCGTGTGGGGAAGCTTGTAAACACTAGATGAGGCATTATCATTATCGTTGATATGCTGGCTTTAAAGCTCTAGTATAGTTTGCAACAGAAAAAAACAAACAAACCAACACATAATATCTGTCTTCACATATCATAGGAAATTACTTGCTCTCATTAATTATCTGATCACATTTACACTTCATCACTTTGATAGAAAAGGACCAGACAACTTTTCAGTGAGGTGCAAGTATTTTCACAACACTGAGTCCTCTTTTAACAACAGTGACACAGAAGTCATATGAGAAATCTATTATGAAAGAATTTTTCGGGAGAAGGGGAAAGTGAAATTTTAGTTGGAGAAAGTGGCAGATTAGCTTAGCTGTAGAGTTGAATTTTGTTCAACCAGAAAGCAATTAGACAATATCACTTCATCTGTCATACAAATGCCAATCTGGGACAAACTTTAGTCCTTCTTCTTCTTCTATTCTTTCTCTTTTTATTTTATTTATTTTTTTTTGGGGGGGGGGAGGGGGATCAAAAACTAGTCATAGGTGTAAAAGGTCATTCCTTGTAGCCACCATCTGCATGACCTCTGGTATTTCCATCCCTGTCACCTGGGTCCCACATCAGTATGAGGTAGCTGGTAAAAAGTCGAAGTCGGTAAAGCTGTGATCACAAGAGCTCACATCCAAGAGATCAGACATAAACAGGTCCTCCTATCTTCGTTAACCTCCATATTTTTCAACAGCTCTTGATGGGCATAAATTTTACAGCAAACCACATTTCAGGGAGGGGGGAATCATTATATGAGAAATATTCCTCCAAATTCATTTTTCTTTCACACATGTGGAGAGGCTGTTGATGGCTGATATGGTCTTGGTTGATAACAACTCATTTCCAGTGTAAAAATGCCTTATATTAAACTATGTTAAGAATAGTTCATCATTACAATTCCCTGATCTTCTTCCTTCAAAATCCAAATGAAAAACAGCCTACTCAAGACAGAGCCTCAAAAGACAAAACACTGCAAAAGACCTGCTGCAATAAAAAAAGAAAAAATAGATTGATAAATATGGGATAGATAGGAATACTTCATGCCATATTAAACTTGTGGTTACAATCATGCACAATAAATGTACACAAAAACCCTCTTACACAAAGTAATCATATGAACTATCTTTATCATTATCATTATAATCATTAAATAACAAATTCTATCATTTGCACCAAAAATTTGAATCATTTTGTTTTTTCAAGTCAGTCATAGACAAGTTAAAAACTCTATCAAAGAGAATTTTCACCAAAAGTCTAAAACAAAGCCTTGTCTCCTATTTCATTTCTCATATATACACCATAGGACAGAAAAGGAAAGTGAAATTGTAAAAGCACAGAGAAAGGATTTGCTTGTTTTTTCACATGATGGGAAGAGGTTGGCACATCTTTCAACGGTCTCTGCTAGATTGGATTTCTGTGCCCCCCCCCCCCCAAGCCTACAAGAATGGATCCTGTGTATGGGTCAGAGGTCGAACCGTTCACATGACCTGTGTCATCAACTCCACTGTCATGTGACATTCATTTCTGGTCTACTGAAGCTTCCTCTCTAGGCCAATGAACGACAGACAGTGAAGAGCTCAGGGTGTGAAACAGCTCTAACAAGGGTCTATTGTCTCGTAACATTGGTCTGGAACCTTTGTGATATAATACAGACTCCATGTCTCTACACCAGTCATGTGGAAGAGATTCCACCAGAGATCAAGATTCCACTTAATGACCACAGCTTGCACTCAACGGCTCATAAGGGCTTTTTACACTTGTGTTTCTTAACCCCAGACTTTCTCTGACCCAGGACTATCGTTAGTCCCGTACCAATTTTTTCAGCTTTTTACACTCGCCAATTAGTCCCGTACTATCTCTTGTCCGGCGCTAAGGAGAAAACTGACCTTTTTACACTCGTATTTCTTAGCCCCGGACTTTCCAAACCACATGAATATTCATAATTACGCTGTGTACTGTACACGTACACGCACGCACCGGCAGCACTTGATTACCTCGTTTCTGATTGGTCAGTGAGGGTCGGACTTCGTCTCCGTTTTTCGTTCTGTTTACACTCACTTGCTTGGCACCGCAATTGCGGTGCTAACCCCTGCTATTTTGCAGGGCCAGATAGTACCGTACTATCGGTGGGGCTAGCCCACTTTGGCAAAAACGAGTGTAAACAGAAAGTGGGCTAAGGATAGTCCCGTACCAACGGTGGGGCTAAGGCCCCCCCTTAGCCCCACCGTTGGTCCGGGGCTAAGCAAAAATTTACAAGTGTAAAAAGCCCTATAGAAATCTTGTCTTTATGCATTCCACACCACTGTAATCATTCATTTTAGCCAGTCTTTGATGTTTCCTAACATTCCTTTCCTGACATTCCCTTCGTATCACATGATATAACCACTTGTAATTCAACCCCATAGCTCCCGGTCATGTGTCTTGTAAAGAAGATTTCATATCAAACAACATCACGATGACGACTGTAGTCTTTTGTTACATTTTTTTTTTCTCCTTCAGCGCATTTGTACCCGTATTAAAAGTTTGTAGCGATCGTGAAGGAAACAATGTCTCTGACAATGACACTAAAATAGAATATGAACAAGAAACAGGATGGCAGTAAAGCGCAGCCACACCTCAAAGCCTTCATGGGGACAGATTGTAAAGTCAAGGTCAAGTTTAGCTTCTGATAGTGACTCATCCAGTCAAGATACTGGAATATTTGCCTTCTAATCACCATACGACAGGTGACATTACATTCTACCAACACATGGCACAGACAGCAAGGTTATTTATTCTAAGTCTCGTCTGTCATTTCTCCATTACTTTCTACATCACTGAAATGGATAGAACAATAATTAAAGGGTGTTGATGGTCACTAAAAATTTGATACATTAGGTATCATTCTGTCAATATTAACGACTAGAAATGTGAGAAGAAACATACCATCCAAAGAAGAGGAGAAAAAAATGCAGTTTAGAATGAGGCTAATTTCTCTTCATGGTTAATTCAATCATTTAGGCATTTCTGTATGGCTACTGTCAGGTCGGGTTCTTCCCTGGCCTTACGGCCTGGGGGGACCTGCTACTGGTAACCTGTAGCCCAGTACTACCTGTCTCAGGGTCGAGCTCTCGGCGACTAAACCGTAAACCCCACTGGCTTCCCAGTAGGGAAGTTACGGTGAGGAGGGTGGCTGGACACCCTGATGGAATGAAAAAGAAGATCCATCTTAAGGGCGTATGAGCTCAAACATGAGCCACCGGCCATCCAGCAACACGGAGTGGAGCCCCGATAGGCGGTCTGTGGATAAACTCTGTCAACACTCCGGCAGCTCCTGCAGCCAAACTGGTGCCAAACGTATTGCAGCGCATTCCTTTGGACTCAATCAGCGAGGCCGAGAGGGGTCCTCTGATGCATGGGCAACTCAGGGTATCCATATGTATGCCCAGGCTTATACCCTGGAGAGGACACTCCAGTTTCGCTATGCAGCGTAAGCACAACACGGAAGACAGCAGTTACGAGTTATAAGTCCAACTTGATTGGCGTAAAGTAGGGCGCTACGGGTTGTCTTCGACGGTGGGAGAGGCCATCGCGTCTCATTGGACAGCTACCGCCCGCCTCAAGCTGGGCAGCCCCCAGCCAATAAGGTGCTGACCCGCCACAGTCCACCTGCTTCAATGGGTGCTTGGAGCTAGAGCAAAACTTGAAAAGTGGACTGTAACACTGCACCAGGCAAATCAATGAAGAAGACAAAGAAACTACCTACCCTACGTTTGGCAACATGGAACGTACGAACTATGTGCACTGGCCTTTCTGATGACTTACAGCAGATTTCTGATGCAAGGAAAACTGCTGTGATTGACCTCGAGCTTTCCAGACTTAATGTTGATATAGCAGCACTGCAAGAAACCAGGATCTCATCCAGTGGTTCTTTGCAAGAACAGAACTATACCTTCTTTTGGCAAGGAAAGGCTCCCGACGAACCACGTCTGCATGGCGTAGGTTTTGCTGTGAAAAATACCCTTCTTTCGTCAATTGAACCCCCATCAGGTGGATCTGAGCGTATACTGACCTTGCGTCTTTCAACGTCTGCAGGTATGGTAAACATCGTGAGTATCTATGCCCCTACACTTTGTTCATCAACAGATGTTAAGGATCACTTCTACGATGATCTAGATGCTGTCATTAGCAGAATTCCTGCGTCTGAACACCTTTTCCTACTTGGTGACTTCAATGCAAGAGTTGGAGCTGACTACGAATCATGGCCCGACTGCCTTGGTCAACATGGCATTGGAAAACTAAATGAGAATGGTCAGAGACTACTTGAATTGTGCTCATATCGAGCTCTCTGTATCACCAATTCCTACTTTATGACCAAATCTTGCCACAGAGTCTCATGGAAACATCCACGATCAGGCCACTGGCACCAGTTGGATCTCATAATCACCAGGCGTGTTAATTTGGGCAGCGTCCTCATCTCCCGCAGTTACCATAGTGCAGACTGTGATACCGACCATTCTCTTGTATGTAGCCGAGTTCGACTACAACCAAAGAAGCTGCATCGAAATAAGCAGAAATGTCTGCCTCGCATCAACACCTGCAACACTGGAATCCCAATGTTGGCTCATCAGTTCCTTAATACACTCAAGGAAGACCTTTCAGACTGCATGGAAAAAGGAAAAGATAAGGATGAAGACTGCAACTCAAAGTGGAACAACCTTCGTAACACTATCTATACAGCGGCTCTCTCTACTTTTGGGAAGAAACTAAGGAGGAATCCTGATTGGTTTGAGGAAAATGCAAGTACAATGAAAGCAGTTCTGGATAAGAAACGTGAAGCCTATCTAAACTACAAACTCAATCCAGACAGGGAAACACTATCTGTCCTGAAAGCTGCCAAGAGTGCTGCGCAAAGATTAGCCAGAAGTTGTGCAAATAACTACTGGATGAAGTTATGTCACAATATCCAACTTTCCTCTGACACTGGGAATGTAAGACGAATGTATGAGGGAATCAAGAAAGCCATAGGCCCACAGATTAAGAAGATTGCCCCTCTTAAAACAAAGACAGGTGAAATCATCACTGACAAGGTGAAGCAAATGGAGAGATGGATTGAACACTATTTTGAGTTGTATTCAAGGGAAAATGTTGTCTCTGAACTTGCCCTAGATGCTGTTGACTGCTTGCCTATTATGCATGAACTTGATGCCAAACCAACTGTAGAGGAGCTTGGCGATGCCATTGATTCACTCGCAAGTGGAAAAGCACCAGGAGAGGACGGCATAACCTCTGAGGTCATCAAGTGTGGGAAACCTGTTCTCCTTAAACACCTCCATGAGTTTTTTTGTCAGTGCTGGGAGGAAGGTACAGTCCCTCAGGACTTTCGCGATGCCAGCATTAGTACTCTATACAAGAACAAGGGAGATCGCAGTGACTGTAACAATTACCGTGGAATCTCTTTGCTGAATATAGTTGGGAAAGTTTTTGCTCGTATTGTTCTGTACCGCCTGCAGTTCTTGGCCAACCGCATCTACCCTGAATCCCAGTGTGGTTTTAGGGAAGGCAGATCTACCATTGACATGATCTTCTCTCTCCGGCAACTGCAAGAAAAATGCAGGGAACAGAAGAAACCACTTTATGTAGCCTTCATAGACTTAACAAAGGCTTTTGACTTAGTTAGCAGAAAGGGGCTCTTCAGATTGCTCCAGAAGATCGGCTGTCCTCCAAAATTGCTGGCCATCATCTCTTCATTCCATGACGGCATGTACAGCACAGTGCGATATGATGGGTCAATCTCCGCACCTTTCCCAATCTGTAACGGGGTGAAACAAGGATGCGTCCTGGCACCGACTTTGTTTGGTATTTTCTTCTCTATGCTGCTGTCCTATGCCTTTGAGAATGCTACCGAGGGTATCTACATACACACAAGATCTGATGGCAAGCTGTTCAATCTGGCCCGTCTGAAGGCAAAGACCAAAGTGCGTCATGTACTAATCAGGGAAATGTTGTTTGCAGACGATGCAGCATTCGCAGCTCATACAGAAGAAGCCCTCCAAACTATCATGGATAGATTCTCGCAAGCATGCAAGGAGTTCGGACTTTCAATCAGCCTACAGAAGACCAAAGTCATGTGCCAGGGAGTTGAAACCCCTCCCTCCATCACTATTGACAATTACCAGTTGGATGCTGTCAACAGCTTCACTTACTTGGGCTCAACCATTACTAGCAACATGTCTCTGGACGCTGAGCTGGGTAAACGGATTGGCAAGGCCTCTACTGTTATGGCTATGCTCACCAAACGAGTATGGATGAACAAGAAGCTTACAGTAAACACCAAAATCTGCGTTTATCAGGCTTGCATCCTGAGCACATTGCTGTATAGCAGTGAGACCTGGCCTCTGTATGCATCCCAGGAAAGACGTTTGAATAGCTTCCACCTTCGTTGCCTTCGACGCATACTGGGCATAACTTGGAAGGATAAAGTCCCAAACACTGATGTCCTAAAACATGCTAAGATGTCAAGCATGTTTTCCCTGCTGAGTCAAAGGCGTCTACGATGGATAGGACATGTGTACAGAATGGATGATGGTCGTATCCCAAAGGACATCTTATATGGAGAGCTTGCCACGGGTTCCAGAGCTATTGGTCGGCCAAACCTCAGGTACAAGGATGTCTGCAAGCGCGACATGAAAGCAAATGGTTTGAAAGTGGAGAGTTGGGAAACCATTGCTGCAGACCGTACAAGTTGGAGACTTGTCGTACGTGATGGTATCATACATGGGGAAACACAGAGAAATGCAAAGACACTGGAATCCAGGAAAGCTCGCAAACAGAGGTCAGCAGCTATGCCCATAACATCCCCACATCCAACCTCTTTTAATTGCAGCAAGTGTAGCAGAGACTGCCATTCAAGAATTGGCCTTTTCAGCCATAGTAGGAAATGCTCCAGCAAGAAATAAATTGAGTGTCATATGCAAGGTATATACCATTGTCTCACGAGACAGATGGATGCCAACAACTGGAAGAGAAATAGACAGTATGTACTTCGCCTAGACAGCACTTGGTCCTATGGTATGAATATTACAATCTGTTTATCTAAAGTTCATGTCCCAGAAATGGAAAAAGGGCTTTCTGCTTCCAAAATAGATGTAGGTACAGTAGTTCACCTTTTCCTCAGTCAGAAAATATTATATTTCTCAGTTGGCAACAAGAGAAGTCTGGACAATTCAAAATCACTTTAATGACAAAAACTTTGGCAATCCTGCTGTTTCCATGTAGCATTCAGATAAGGTTTGTAAGCTAGTCTCAATATGATACGTTTTTCATGTGAGCAAAGATTTCTAAGAATTTGTATGATCCTGTACAAACATCAAATATTTGCCAGTTTCTTTTTAAAAAGAATAAATAAATAAAAAATCTGGATGCCTGTGGTTGTAAGTAAATCATTTAATGCTGTGGTATTTTTAGAGAACAGAATTATACGTGTAGTGTCACATGATTGCACGAAAATTAACCAGTTCTCAGTACAATTTTTGTTTTGTTGATATTAGTTCTGATGTCACTGTACTTTGCAACATCATTCCATAATATTTCCTGTTTCATGAAAGTCAATGTGACCTACATCAGAAAATGCAAAACAAGTTATCAACAAGTCCTGTTGGAATTTCAACCAATGTCACATACTGGAATAGGATTTAACAGAAGCTGGTGGATTCTGAATTCATGTGATTATTTAATACAGAAGTCATATTCCCTGGCCTTTATGGCCTGGTTTTCTCAGAAAATCAAACACATTTTAAACCCTTTACAGGAGTGTCTATATATTTTTGGTTTGTCTCATGTTAAGTCATTGATCTGGTGTAAAGGGCTTGCATTTTGTCCATCTCCTTTATAGCCCACAAAAATATGCTGGCCATTGACATTTAAATCAAACAAAAACCATTAAGCCCTTGCTCAGAAAAAAACAAGTGAGATTGTTTGAAAGCCAATGGAGTGAGAGAATTTAGAATCCAGTGAGTTAATCTCTTCTTTTATCTCCAGTGGTTTGATTACCGAGGTGCGTTTATACTGAATACCAACTTGTTTTCAGCGTCTAAATACAATTGCGGTAGTAAATTCCAGTCACGCAGCTAATGTTTGTAAGTTCTGCACCAGTGGTACCCTTATTGTTCTTCCCATCAAAATAAACATATGCTCTTAAGTTGAAATTTTTGTTGAGCTAAGAAAGGACTATATGTGTGCATTCTACCTTCAGTTTAAAATCCCCATCAAGCTGTGTTTGTATTTAGCCCATTGAAGACTTGTCTCTGCTAATATACTCAGATACAATGTAGGTGTCTATGGGAATGCTTGTTTTTGCAAAATCAGCTCATCCTCAACAGGTTTTAAAGGGGCACTCCAGACGATTTTCATAATTTCACATCATGTAGTAGCCCAACATAAATTTACAACTCAATTCACAGATTTCTGGAATTTATTGTGGTCCTTGCGCAGAGAAACAACTACTCTGAAAAATCTTAACTAAATCATACTGAACAGTGTTGATGATATAGGAGCCTCACATATTTTAGAAATGTAGTTCAGTGTAATTCCATTACCACATGAGTTTTCCTGAAATCATACACTTTATTTCTGAGACTGGATCTGAAACGATGATAAGATAGATAGTTTTCATCAGCTGTGAAGTTTAAAAGTTTGTTTCACTTTCTGTAAGACATGAACAGAAAGAGAAGAATGAGAAAGACTGTGAGACAGCCTTCGATCTCCCTCGATATATCCCAACAACCTTCCCTCAACATAACTCCCTTCTCCCTCGATATATCCCAACAACCTTCCCTCAACATAACTCCCTTATCCCTCATTATATCCCAACAACCTTCCCTCAACATAACTCCCTTATCCCTCATTATATCCCAACAACCTTCCCTCAACATAACTCCCTTATCCCTCGATATATCCCAACAACCTTCCCTCAACATAACTCCCTTATCCCTCATTATATCCCAACAACCTTCCCTCAACATTACTCCCTTATCCCTCATTATATCCCAACAACCTTCCCTCAACATAACTCCCTTCTCCCTCATTATATCCCAACAACCTCCCCTCAACATAACTCCCTTCTCCCTCATTATATCCCAACAACCTTCCCTCAACATAACTCCCTTCTCCCTCATTATATCCCAACAACCTCCCCTCAACATAACTCCCTTCTCCCTCGATATATCCCAACAACCTTCCCTCAACATAACTCCCTTCTCCCTCAATATATCCCAACAACCTTCCCTCAACATAACTCCCTTCTCCCTCGATATATCCCAACAACCTTCCCTCAACATAACTCCCTTCTCCCTCATTATATCCCAACAACCTTCCCTCAACATAACTCCCTTCTCCCTCGATATATCCTAACAACCTTCCCTCAACATAACTCGGTTCTCCCTCGTTATATCCCAACAACCTTCCCTCAACATAACTCCCTTCTCAATCTATATATCCCAACAACCTTCCCTCAACATAACTCCCTTCTCCCTCATTATATCCCAACAACCTTCCCTCAACATAACTCCCTTCTCCCTCGATATATCCCAACAACCTTCCCTCAACATAACTCCCTTCTCCCTCGATATATCCCAACAACCTTCCCTCAACATAACTCCCTTCTCCCTCATTATATCCTGTCAACAACCTTCCCTCAACATAACTCCCTTCTCCCTCATTACATCCCAACAACCTTCCCTCAACATAACTCCCTTCTCCCTCGTTATATTCCAACAACCTTCCCTAAACATAACTCCCTTCTCCCTCATTATATCCCAACAACCTTCCCTCAACATAACTCCCTTCTCCCTCGTTATATCCCAACAACCTTCCCTCAACATAACTCCCTTCTCCCTCGATATATCCCAACAACCTTCCCTCAACATAACTCCCTTCTCCCTCATTATATCCTGTCAACAACCTTCCCTCAACATAACTCCCTTCTCCCTCATTACATCCCAACAACCTTCCCTCAACATAACTCCCTTCTCCCTCGTTATATTCCAACAACCTTCCCTAAACATAACTTCCTTCTCCCTCATTATATCCCAACAACCTTTCCTCAACATAACTCCCTTCTCCCTCGATATATCCCAACAACCTTCCCTCAACATAACTCCCTTCTCCCTCGTTATATCCCAACAACCTTCCCTCAACATAACTCCCTTCTCCCTCGATATATCCCAACAACCTTCCCTCAACATAACTCCCTTCTCCCTCGTTATATCCCAACAACCTTCCCTCAACATAACTCCCTTCTCCCTCGATATATCCCAACAACCTTCCCTCAACATAACTCCCTTCTCCCTCGATATATCCCAACAACCTTCCCTCAACATAACTCCCTTCTCCCTCGATATATCCCAACAACTTTCCCTCAACATAACTCAGTTCTCCCTCGTTATATCCCAACAACCTTCCCTCAACATAACTCCCTTCTCCCTCATTATATCCCAACAACCTTCCCTCAATATAACTCCCTTCTCCCTCGATATATCCCAACAACCTTCCCTCAACATAACTCCCTTCTCCCTCATTATATCCCAACAACCTTCCCTCAACATAACTCCCTTCTATCCCAACAACCTTCCCTCAATATAACTCCCGGGCCTACTCTGGCCACATAATCCACTCTTCCTTTGTGTCTCCAAGGTAAATATGAGCTGTGAATCAGGCCTTTTAGAGATTCACTGACAAAAACCGCACAATGTGGGGGAAATACTAGAGCAAAGGTGCAGTCTTATGCCAGGGATTTCAATGCATTCCAGCTGGGCTGCAAACCCTACACAAAAGTCCATGTGTGGGGACACAAAGAGCCTTTGTATCCTTTCACCAGGATTGGGCTTCTGTGTATGAATCCCAAACATATTTCTTGCAGTGTTTGTTGACTCAAATTTGCTCTTCCATACAGAAGCAAAGATTACTCTGTTCTTCTCATATTCCAGATCTCAGCTTTCTGCTTTTTTCCTCTTTTTTTTTCTTCTTGGTAATAAGTCAATAATGGAATGATTTACATGTACCATATAATGTAGACGACTGTTGGAGATACATGTACACTATATAAATACAATGTACCTCATTTCATTTCTTCTGGGAGAAGATTAGGAAAAAAAAACTCTTTGTGAAACAAAACAGAAGAATTATGAACACTGAAAATTGTTGCCATGGTACATGTATGCATATAGGCCTACAGTATGAATCACAACAATGATAGTCTCTTTTCAGTCTTTGATGTATTTTTCTTGAAACACTGTTACAGCATCATATCTACATTGCTGTCTTCATGTCAATCTTTAAACAGCCTTTTATTTGTTTTTTCCTGTTCCTAAATTGATAGATGTCTCGACAATTCAAAAACTTCTGCAGAATGCAGGCATGAACCACTGCAAATGGAATAGCTTCGGAAGATTTACACCTCCCTTAAAATTTTCCCTACCCACACCAACCTTCCAAGCAATTGAAAAGGGGGAAGGGAAGGGGTCAGCCTGAAAATACTTGAACAAATCACTGACCCCAGGTTGAAGGGATCGTACAGTTTTGGTTGAGACCTAATTTCAGGTTTCTAACATTTTTTTGTGAAATAATGAGAAACCTCTTGTGAAATATGAAAGAGCATGTTATTCTATGAGGAATTCAACGTTTATTTGATGAAAATTGGTTTTGAAATGGCTGACATATCCAAAAAGAGCGATTCTAATAAAGTGTGGGACCCACACTTATTACGATCGCTTTGTTTTACTTTGTTTTTTGGATGTTTCAGTCATTCCAAACCTGATTTTCATCAAATAAACTTTGAATTCCTCTTAAAATGGTATGCTCTGCACTATATCATAAGTGTTTTCTTGGTATCTCGCAAAAAGTTAAAAGCCCAATTCTCATCTCCACCAATACTGTACCTTCCCTTTAACTAGAAGAGAGAATCTGTTGCAAAGGAAGGCATCCTTTACTATCTATCATTATGGGAAATCAGAAGCTTTAAAGTTCTCAGTCTTTTGTGTCGACTGAAAAAGAGTCCCATCCCAAGATAATTGCTCCCAGGATTGATTCTACCTTGAATTGCTGCATTCAAACAAGAAATCCTGTTTCTTTTTACTCTTGGGTAATTTGACTGTTAGGGCCCTTCCCCCACAAAGAAGCAGAAAGTTGGCAAATTGAGGTTAGACAAATAATTCACAATCTCCAAGTCTTCCACTGTTTTCTTTTTACCCCCATGGTGTATTTTGATCCGATTTCTTCACTCACCTTAGTCTTTGTGAATACCCTCGAGCATTTAATATCCTGTAGGTTTATCGTCTTCAATGTTTCAATGAAAAAGACATATGAGCATACTTAATCTCATGATATTCAAAACGCAATTAGATTGAACAGAATCCCATTAAAAAAAAACCAACAAACAAACAGGTTTAACCTGAAATTGGACTAATATTGTAACATGACCAGATATTACAAATCATGCTGGAATAGATACATGGTAACATTTGGCCATTTGTTTTAAGAACTTTTTTTGACCTCCTCAAAGATCCTTCCTAACCTTAGCCTACAATTCTTCTTTTCCCCCTTATATTGTGGATTACTGACTTGAACATGACACAATTAACTTTCTCTGGAGGGAAACACACACACAGACACACACACACACACACATACACACACATAATTCTGCCTTCATTCTTTTGTCTTATCATCAACAACATCAAACTTGAGTTCACTTCTTCCATTTCATTTTTTCCCTTTGAAGCCACAATAATAACACAGAACACAGTCTACATCCTCACCACCTCGTGACTGATAAATTGTAGGCCTACTGTATCACCAATGATGGAAAATGCTTCACACATCTATGAAGAGACATTGGCTGCTCTTTCTTTTTTCCTTGTACTGAACTCATTTTAGAAATTACTCCTGCATAGGTATACCTAATAAACACATGACAGAATCAGTCATTAAACTCTTTTTATTTATTTGTTTCTTTGTTTGTTACTTTGTTTGTTTTCTTTATTTGTACAAGTGAAATTGTGTTGATGGAATCATATGAAAATGTAAACAAGAGTACTCATGAATAAGAAATTGATGTAGTATATATTTCATGGTATCTTAAAAGATATAGGTGAAAGCAAAACAGTTCATTGCACTATCCAACATCGTCACAAGAGAGAAAATTCCTTTCATACTACAGTTTGGTTGACTTAAATTTTCGAACTAAGGAAACACCTTTACTTTCCATATGAAGGCTTATAACAAAATCGCAATTACTAGCTATCACTTAAATCCCGTCTCTCGCCCTGTATCTCTCTCAAACATGTCTAGAAATTGTCACAGAGGATTCTACATTCATTTGTTATCTAGTTTTCCAAAATACTGCCATATAATTAACTTTTAATCAATAACAAATTGTCCAGTAGTAGAAGATTTGGCCATTCAGACATTAATAGGATAAATCTAGATCAATGTGTCCAAGCAGCTTTAGAAGTAAGCCATCCTCGATCCATCTCTTGAATAGGATAACAGGGTTAAAGAAAGCTCAAATTTGAGGTCATTGAATATGAAAGAGAGAAGGTAAGGGATGGGGTAAGAAGGCACTGTAGGGTGATAACATTTGCTTGCTTAGAACTGCGGTTTTCGGCCGTGGATTTAGGATTTTCTGTCACATACTTGCCTCAGATTTGAAAGAGATGAGAAAAGGTCCTGTTTAGTAGATGTAATTTCATTGGATAAATCTTGTCAACACTATTTAGCTATTTTGGAGTGTGTCTTTTCAGAAAATCATCAAATGAAGAACAAAAAAACACTATACTATAGAAAGGTAAGTTATCAACAGACTGACATACACACACAGATCTCAGAGTTTTCCACTATTCACAAGAGATGTGCAAATTCTTGTCCAATCCTGATCAGCCCAACATTACTTTAATGATGTTATCAGCAGCCCTCTTGTGGCATCTTTCCTACCAAATCTCCTGCTTTACTCAAATCCATGTTGATTCCATCCCAACCCCCAATCCTTTCTTGCTCCGTGTAGCCCTAAACCATCCTGTCTGTCTTTGCCTAATTTCCCCCTCCCTGTTCATCCCACAGCCTGCTCACACCCTTCCAGGCCTCAGGATGCCATATCTGGAGGCTTCCTGGATCAGATACAGTTGAGTCCCTTTAAGCCTGTGGGGGAAAAACCTTGCAGATTGATGGAAACAGTCTCCATTCAGGAGGAAATTATAATATCAATGATGTTCACGTAAAAGAGTACAGCCCCTTTAAGACTGGGTTTGGAGGCAGAACTAAGTTACACAAGAAAAAGGACATCGAGATATAGGCCTAACATGAAAAGTGAAAAAAATGCAATATATTACAAATGGAAGGATTTTGCTTTCTTGCAAGACGTAGATGACTCTCAAATTTTTAAAGACCAATACACACTATAGTTTGGGTTCATCATCATGTGGTATGAATGAAACATCTAACTTTATAAACAGACATCCTTTTCTTTTATCTCTCAACACTCTTAGAACAGTCAATCAGGCATCATATCAAGTTTCAAGTTACAACAAAGATGCCTGCATAATGGGAATGTGATTATAAGTGCTATGAAATGGCAATACCTAATGAACAACCAATCAGTAGCAAGATTTCTTTTTCAGTTGCCACAGCAGATGCCATTTATTTATACAGTGAAGACTATGAAACAATGCCATGTCGGTATTACCCATACAGTAAGTCAATGACTAGAAAGTGAATTAACAACCCACGCATGACTCTCTCCTCTTCTATGAGATTTAAATGTCATTCTCATCTCCTTAAGAATACTGAGGATTGTGTTCCAAGTTCACATGGACTGAGATGAAGCCAGCAGGAAATATCACGTTTACCCCGGCCCTCCCCTAAATTTGGAGTTGAACCAACATCCTCTACACCCACATCTCAGCCAAGCTACCCATATAGGTCAAAGGAGTTTGACCTTTATCTTCTACACACTTACAGACCAACAGAAAAGAGAACTTCTGTTCCTAACCACTGAAAAGCTAACAAATATCTCCACCAAAAGACTCTTTTGTCATCAATAGGTGAATTCAAAGCATTTCAAGATGTACTAGGAATGGTGAGGAATTTTTTGCGTGTGATATACCCCCATTCCACAGAGATTTTTCTCATAGGTCACTAGTGGAGAGCAGGGTTTCTTGCTTGCGGCCATCAACCAAAGTGTATCGGATCACAGTCTGATGAATCCAACTTATGTTGGTCAACTATCAGGTCAATGTCAGACATGTTGGGTGTGACCCTCATCAGACAATCTTGCCTCATCTGATCACCGCTGCCCAACGTGTCTGACACTGACCTGATAGGCAACCAACACAAGTCATATTTATCAGACTGTCATCCGATACACTTCCGGTGGGTGGTTTGAGGCAACAAACTTTGCTTCTGACGAGTGACCGATGAGAAAAAATCTCTGTGGAATGGGGGTATGAGTCACTATCGTGTCATTTTCAAGGTGTTCAGATGCAAAAAATTTATACTAGAACGGTATGGCTATACCAAAACGGTAAAACTTCACGATGAATTTATACATCTGAACGCTGACTAACGAAACGACGTATACCAAAATGACGTATAGCGAAACGATGGTCAGAGCATCGTTTCGAATTAGAACTCGATAACGAATCAGCATTTTATCATGTCTATTGTGTGTCTGAACGTATGGCGACCATAGAACGGTATAACTGGGCGGGGCTTAATGGGAGCGCGCACGAAAGGTGACCCCATAGCTGTCACTCATGACCATAACAGCATGCGCAGTGGGAAACTGCACATCTATACGACGTTTTCCAGAACGGTCGAGATTAGCGTCTGAATGATCAGTCGGCTATACGATGTTTCTTTATACGTCTTTTCTTTATCGAGTTTTGGTATAAACTGGTTTGCATCTAAATAGGGGGTTTGTCTTTAAAACCACAAAAGAGCCAAATTGATTATCTTTTGTCAATCGAAGTGGTTGGTTTTTTTTTTTTTTTTTTGGTCTTTAGACAAAAAGCAACAACTTTGATGTAAAAACAAACAAACAAACAAACACAAGGAGGCAAGATCTTACCTGTTGTCCTTCTCTGTTACACCAGAGTCCCTGCATCACTTTGCCAAACTCGCCCCGCCCTAGCTCCTTGTCCAGAATCTTAATGTCTGTGGCTGGAATGATATGGCCCCCACTAGGTTGGGCACCTGGCCCCTGGGTCGTCACTTTGGAGAGTGGAGGAGGGGGCTTGGACCCAGTTTTGCCCCCCTTCTGTAACACACACATACACACAAAAAAAAAAACACAGAGAAGAACATATTAAAGTATCATAAATGCATAATCATAACAACAAATAATACAAAGAATTTTACAGTGCCATCACTGTAAGCTATATTTACAATGTATTATATTAAATCAACATGTACATCTGTAAATCACAATATTGTGTGATGAACACAGCACTTGCACCCACAATCATTATTAGTTAAACGGTATCTTGACCTGTACCTCAGGGGTCAGTACACCCTACTACTTTCAACACCTGTAAAACTCTCCGCATTTTATGTTTGTATTTGTCTGTGTGTCAGAGAACAGAAATTGCTGTACACAGTATTTAATCATCAGCATTTATTTCACAACTTATAAGCCAAGTCTTGGGATCTTGCACTAATTATACACTTTCTGTCTTGAATTCCCTGATTTTCTTTCATATCAGATGTGCAACTTTTGGTTAACATTTACTTAATGTTTATTTGAGTAATGACACAAGTAAATGGAATAGCATGTCAGTTTAAGTGACTACACACACAATCCCTGTCAGTGCGGTATAAAAAGGGAGAAAAGAGCAGACTGGTGTCTACCTCCATGGAATTGGGTCATCTCAGTTCACAAGTCACAAGTTCAATAATTGGTGCTTGGCAACCGCATCATAATCTCGCATATCATAAACTCCATCACTCTCTAGGTATTTTCAGTTTCGTAATCTCAGCACTCGCTACCTTGTTGATATCATCAGCAATTCTGACTGCAGTCATAGAACTTCAAAAGTCAACTACTCACGAGTATCATGCAGGTTTGGTTAATCATTTTAAAAACTTTTTAAAAAATGGTTTTAGTTGCCTTGCAGAAGTACTTGCCTATCAATAAATTCCATCATGATCATCTGTTAACGATCATCTTGTTTACAATCAACTTTCTTCAATCCAAGGAGAACAGAAAACAGGGAAAGCTGTGGTGTTATTCAGGACAATTTTGTGGCTTAGAACTGTGAGGGAGATACTAATCCAAGAAAGGATCTCTACAGAAACTATAATTAGAATAATCTCAGTAAATACACGACCAAACGTATCGAAAAATTCTTCAGTGCTGAAAAAACTCTGGACCAAAATGTCCTTGGAAGTGACAGACAGGGAAGGAAAGACGACCAATTAACGGATTACCCCCTCTCAGATCCTTAACTGGGTCACAAACTCACACTAATGAGGGAGAGGAAATAAGTGTCTGGAGGGAGGGGGTAAGGGAGGGGTGAGGGGTGGGGTAAGGAGGGGGAAGGGTTGGGGTAAGGGATGAGGTAAGGGATGGGTAAGGGGGTGGGGTTGACAGGTGGGGGATTAGATTGGTGGAGTGGGGCTGTTTGAAAAGCACACATTTTGCCCTTCACTAAGGATACTTCAAAGGGGATTTCAGCTACTCTAAAGGATCTCAAAGAAATCGCCTGCTACATCCCTGCACCCCAAGGACACAGAGACAAACATGAGACACACACTAATCAGTAAGAAGCAGAAAGGAATAAGATCACGACACATTCCACAGCTTGAATCTTTTCAGCAGAACATGAGACCCAACGTCTCCCGCCTGTCACATACCCCATGATTGTTACCTCGACATACAGCATATCATCAATGGCTTCTCCCCTGTTGCTATCTTCTCTTTCTGTGACATGTGCTACTGACAGAAGCCACTGCTAGTCCAGAATTTATAGAACAAAAAAAAAAATCATTATATCTCACACATAAATTGATTACTACATAATCTGTACCAGTTGTTGGAATAGTCCGCCATGATTTTGGAAAGTTTCTCTATGTTTTTTTCTCTCACAAACAAGGGGTACCAAGAGTTCTATGGAGGACCCTACTACATTTCTTTTGTGACACCCAACTTTCTTTTGCTCAGTGTGTACAAGCCTTGCTATGATGCATCAGGTGTACCATGTACATTAACATGAAGAATGTTGATTAAAAAAACACAAGAGATTTAATGACCACATCAACTCAGTCAAAATAAGATTAATGAGGTGTCAGAGCATTTCCTTCCTCAAATAAAATGCTGTCTAAGCTCCATGTACAGTGGAATGAAAAACAAAAGAATTCAGGTTCTTATTCATCATGATCAGGAAGTGCTTTAACATCTCTCATTAACAGAATCTATTTTTAAAGGGGGAAAAAATGTGACTGCTCCAGCAACTTCTTGCAGAAATGTCACAAAACAACATTTATCTAGCATTACACATCCCTGACAAATTACATTCAGAAATTGAATGAGGTAAAGAGAATGTGTAATCAGGGTCTATAATGAAGTGTGTCTGGCATCTCCTTGTTTGTGTGCACACGGCTAACGAACGGGAAATGGAGGTCTGCCGATCCCTAATTAATCCAGGCCATAGCAGCTGAATGACGGCAATGTGACACATACTTCCACAAGGCATGCAGCTATTTTTAAACCTTGAGGGTAATAACCAATACACATGTTGAAGACTGACGGCTTTGCGGAACAGACACCACTGGTTCACACTAGTCTACACGTGTATGTGTTTAAAGGGACACAAGGACCCAGCTGCAAACTCTTGGCCTAAATATTAGGCCTTTACTGGTGAATAGTGTTACAAAGGACCTTACTATTCCAAACATACAAGTGTAACTTTTGGATAGTTTCAGACATATCTAGCTCTTGCATACTTGCCAACTCTACCGCATTTGGCGGTAGACTACCGCTTTTGAAAGATTTCATTACTGACATTAGCATTCAAGCTAGCGCTGCTCGCATAGGCATCCTGGATTCTACCGCTTTCTCAAATGAAAATGTTGGCAAGTATGCTCTTGTAGTTTGGCATGATGATGGCAGTGAGAAACTATAGGCCTACTGCACCAACTCAATCCTGTTACTTATTGTAAAGATGTTCATGTGCAGTGACAAATGACTCAAATGAATAGTGTTACACAAAGCTCGAGAAAGTTTTTGCCCATGCTAATGATAATCTAACAGTCACCATAAACATTGCTTTTCATGGATCTTATCCATCTCATTACATATTTAAGTATTTCATCTTGTTTTATCTTGTTTAATTTTGCACAATACAATAACCTCGCTTTTACAACTGTATAAGCTAGTAAAGAAGTGTGTGCTATCAGCTTCACCCTTGGAAGGAGTATACATTAATTTTTTCTGCATTGTAATATTTCATGAAGCTCTGAACTTCAATTAGGATTAAGTGAAGTCAAAATGGCTCATTGAACAATACAAATGATAAGTTTTTAAAAAAAAATCTGAAAGTGCCTTAAGCAAGACTATATACGCTAAAAGACAAGATGAAAGTTCAATTATCATGTATGTTTGATACCGAGGCATTCTGGGGCTGGAAATGAATACTGTCTAGCATGGAAGCCGAGGTGTGGAAAATATCATCAGTCCATGGATTCAGCACTTAGCTCATCAACTGCTTTTTCATCAGGATCTTGGAAATCACTTATCTCGTCACCAAGCTTTCAAAGCCTAGCTAGCAGATTGCTGATTTGTGTTTATGTAAAACAACAACAGCAACAAAAACAATCTGGGAAAAGCTGAGGGCAATATTTTAGTGTGGCCATCAAAATATGCTTCGGAAGAAAACACTAGTTTATGAGGAGTCAGTGGCTCCTCTTTTGATTGGTGCATGAATAAAACAAGATGCAGCAATCACTGCTAAATTACTCAAGAGTTGAATATTTCACAACTGGAAAAAATGGACTATTGGAAGAAAAAATAAAGCAATCTACATATTTCAAATATTTTTGAGGAAATCTAACACGATACAAAAGCTGTCAGGACAACAGAATGTGAGTCAATTAACATGGCATTGATATACATTGTAAAGCAACCATCATGATCACGTTCATATTATTATTTGATCCTAATTTCTCAGAACTGTAGAATCAGCCACACCACAGGGTAATTATTGCTGGAAGGTCTTTGTCAATTTCAGCTCGTAATTGAAAGAATGAAAATAATATGCCTAAGCCTGTTGACAGAGTAACTGTGGTCAAGTTTAAAGCCAAAGTAACTTTTCATTGTGGCACAGATCTTCTCACGCCAATGTCAACAGAGAATCATTCCAAAGAAGAATGCAATCTTTATGGATACAAATGATAACTTATGAAATATAAAAGATCAAGCCTATTTAATATAATTGAGACTAAATGCAAAAATATATGTGACCAACCACAATAAACAGAGATGAATAATCTTTTTTACCAGTACATCACATTCTAAATTCCACAAGAGAAAATGTATAACTTTAGTCTGCACACACATGCACTTTTTCAAACATAATTTGAGAAGCCACATAAAACAAAATATTTCCTCGGTAAAATCTTTTAATAAAGAAATTTCCTTTAGAAATAAATGTGAAAGTAAGAATGAAATATGATAAGAGAATGGCTCTCAGTGTCTCATGACAATGATGTTCATTAGAAGAGATGTTTCCCTTTAAGTTTGTATTCCTGGTGGAAAGTGAATCAGGGAAGAACTGATCTGTCACCAGCAATCCCAAAAGTGAAAATCTCGCCATGCTGTTGTTTCAATCTAAGCTCACTCATGGCCACTTTGCTGACGGAAATCTCTCTCCAAGAGATGGGACAGCCGCCAGATGGATGGTTTGTTGGATGTCAGGATGAAGATCTGTTTTGATTCTGAGACCTCCAGCAAATTTTTGATTTCTACTCTAATGATATCAATCCCCTGTTTGTCTGTTTGTTTGCGAGTGTGATTCTATCACTACATCAAATACTGTAAAATCAGAATTTTTGCAAGCATGAAACTTTCACGAATTTCACAAGGAGCCAAGATTTGTGAAAGTAAAATGCACGAGGAAATGTTTATTTACACAATGCACTGAATGCCAGTGGCGATTCACAAAAGTTTCGTGCCACGAAAAAGCCCGTCTGCTCCAATTCATGAAATTTTCATGCTGCAAATATTTTTGGTTTTACAGTAGGGCCTATATGATGGATATTTCCTATTTGATACTGTGAGAGTATACCAACCACATGCTATTTCATCAATATGCCAATGGCATAAAGCTGCATTTTAACCTGCAGTTTGTAGATGGGTTGTTGTGTTTACCAAGCATTTTGTTTTTAACAGCATTATGATGACCTTACATCTGGAAGGAACAATAGCGAGTTTTCGCAAGCATGATCGTTGCAGCCGGTAGTTGAGTGTGCTGTGTGCAAAATTTGCTTCTGCGCATGATCAAATCCGAGAAACGTCCCGTCCTGGGGAAAACGAGTACGGCATTTGGCCAAAATGATAATGATAATGAATAACATTTATAAAGCGCTTAATACTGATGTTTCTAAGCGCATTGATCCGGAAAAAAAAAAAAAGTAGGTTATAGTACCTTCAACCTACCAAATCAAACCTGCATGGAGAACAAGAAAATGCCCCTGAAATCTAGACAAAAATTTTGATTTGATCACACAGACTTTTTTTTCTGTGAACATTATAAAACTGAATGATGTGCTTCAAGTTGTCAGGCTAAAGTAACAGTGGGATATGGCAGGTTGAAAAACACAGAAACAGAATCGTGTTCTGTGTTATAGATATCAATGACCTGACATCACAGCAAACCCCATTCCTACTGTTGTCAATCACAGATAGACATCATAGATGACCCACATGCAAAGAACAGTGTATGCTGTCCACATGCCACTTAATAATTAACCTCAATTGTCTACCAATCAATACTGCTGACCTAACCCTTAGCACGCTAGAAGGCTACATACATTGTACACATGGACAGAATAGAATATTAAATCTTTTTTGTATGTTCCCTATTACAGCGTTACTAACCCCAGCGAACATGCTATAGCATAGGTTGGGGTCTAATGAATATCAAATAGGGACCTACAACAATATGTACATGGTTATTAAAAATGAACATATCTCAGCAAGCTCCAGAATATTCAAAGAATGAACATAATACAAGTATTTTAACATGTTCTATGGATAATAACCTTTTCATATTAGATGATATCATGTCTACACATTACATTCAATGCTGTATCATATCACAATGCCTTATCATATTCATAATCATTTCTGTCAAGTTCCAGACATGAATTTGAGTTTGTTTGTTTTCAATTCTGATAACAAATTACCACAAAAAGAACAAACAATATTAACATACTGCATAAAGAGACGAAGTAAGCAATAGAACTAGTATAGAATAGACAAATTTTCCCTTTCAAAACCAACTTGAATCTCTTGGTTTCACAGTATGTTGATCTGACTCAATTCCTCGCTGCTGGCAATGCAAAGAAATAATCAGCATTTCTGAAAGAAACTATTCATATGATCTTCCATACAAACAGACAAACAGGTCCATCAGCCTTATATCTCAATCAGAACAAAGTCCAGGCATATTTCATCTCTCCCAAATACAAACTGCCTCTGGTAAAATGGTAAATGACTATTTGGCATTTATGAAGATTTTTTTTTTCCGCAAAGAACCAATCATTACCACCTCAGGAGCTTTGCAGACTGAAAATCCTATAATTCTCCAAATCTTATTATCATAGAATCCAACCTTAAGAAAAAAAATGTAAATCAGCATTGGTCGTTTTTTTTCTTCTTCTTCTTTTTTTTTTTTTTTGTTATTGGTTGCTCACCACAGCAGTAGAGGAAATTTCTCTCTTCCCATTTTGCCTGTTTTTGTTTTCCATCATGGTGTATTAAAGCTAAATGCATCACAAGTTAACAGTTTCTAATCTCAGTAACATCAAGTGAATGTTGAAATAGTAAACTGAAAAACTAAAAGACAGACTAAGGCTGTGTTGGTACAAAGTACAACAAAGAGGTCCTAATAAAAGATGAGTCCCACCTTTAATTAGGACCTCTTTGTTTTTGGATATCTTAAAACTTTTAATTCCTCTTTGATAGAGCTTTATGCTCTTTAATATTTCATATAAGTGGCTTCTAATTATCTCGCTAAAAGTTTAAACGTGCATCCCAATTTCAACCATGACCATACCATCCCTTTAAAACATGCCTTAGAAAATAATGTGATTCCCACAGCAGGAAGATGTAATGTGTGTATGCTTATTGTGCAACAACAAAAGCTGACTGCTTTCTCTTGAAAAGAGAAGTATTTGCTACAGTGTAGCTCAAATCTCAAAAGACTGCTTTAAAGAGATTGTTCAAACATCAGATTCCTTTTGGATGAGTGTTTGTTTTAGTAGGGCAACATGTAGGCCTACAATGACACATCTTGTAACTGGTTTTCATTCAAATGCGCCTATATACAGAGCAAAATGTAACTGCCTTACTTGATCATTTACAAAAGTTCTTGAGATTTTTAGAATGGACCCGAGTTGTATCTTTTTAGGTATTTCATGCATTGTTGCTAAGTTTTGGTTGATATTTCCTCCATTTGCTGTTTTCTTCAATCCAGAGTAACAATGTACAGAGGTTCTTATCAGTACAGAGTGGCAAAGACACCATTCTTTTGGTCTCTCTCTCACACACACACTCAACATGTAACTCTTCCCTGCTAACACTACAGATTGGTAGAAAAATATACACACTTCAAAGAATTCACAGTGTAGGGGAGAGCGGGGAGAAGTGGGACATTATTTCAAGTTCGCCGATTTTCTTCTTATATCTTTTTATAGAAGAGATTATTACATTTCCTGTTGGGCTTGCATGAAGGTTCATATGGTAGGTTACATAAAGAGCTATAAGCTGGGGGTAGCACTGTTCTCAATTTTCTGCAGTTAATGAAAAGAAAAAAACTTATTTTGGGGGAGAAGTTGACCCACCCGTGGGTGAAGTGGGACAACGGCAAGGGAGAAATGGGACTGTGGGGGTAAAGTGTGACATCCTAGATGGTCTATAGAAATGTCAAAGTTGGAAGGCATAATGAAACATTGGTAATGAAAACAGTCAAACATGCTTTAAAATGATCTTTACTTCAACAAAACAAGTTTGAACAACATGTTTGAAAATCTGAACTGCTTTACATGTAATGCTATTATGAGGGACAAATGGGACACGTTGTCCCAACTGTCCCTCACATGACATATACATAAATATGTACGACTGCTCAGTAACCATGCAGGCATTTGTCAAAAACAAGTTATATTAGTTGCATATTAATAAGGCTCACCACCAGCTTCAATTGTGCCCTTGAAATCATGAACACAAAGACAACAGGTTAATTAACTTGATTTTAAAAAAACATTATATTTTGGGGAAAATTTTCAATAGCAATTTATACATACTTAGAATTTGCCGAACTGCATGGCTTTCTTAGTGTGATGTATGGTTGCTAGGGGCTTATTGTAGATATAAGCCAATCGCTGATTTGTTGAACAGTTTTTGATTCAGAGAACGTGTCCCACTTGACCCGCGTCCCAACTCACCCCGCTCTCCCCTACTCTTAAACTCATCAAAGATTTGACAGAGGGATGGTGGCATCTTGGTTCCAATCCTTTCTCAATAAAGGATGACCAGCTGTCCGTAAACAAAAGGAATGGTATGGCATAAATGGTGTAATACTCCTAGGCATATAATCACAAGAAAATCCATAAATGTCTGAAACAGCAATTATAAACCTTTTACGTCCTACATTGCTAGAGCATGTATCTTGAAAAGAAGAACAAAAATGAAAATCAAATTCTGATTTCTTTAAGACTATCGTAGACAACAAGAAATACTCAAGGCATACGTCAAGATCTTTGCTACTAAATAACAACAGAACATGGAGACAGTCAGATTTAAAATAGTGGTATGCTTTGCTAGGTTTCAGCGGTGTTTTATGGATGTTTTGTAGACATTTAGTGACAATTTACAAAGTGAGGAATAAGCAGGAAATATTGCTCACTGTAGCTGAACATCTTTGCTCGATGAGTAACTTGAGGTATTTTTTTTTCACGAAAGTCAGAATTCTCTGGTTTGACTTTAAAACCTTTTTGAGGACTGTGAGAAAACCATGGTTCACTTGACCCTCAATCTAGTCACCTTGACCCCAATCAGATGGTAAAACCAGACTCACACACACAAACACACTCACACACTGTACACACACATGAAGACTACAAACACAATCTCACACAAAACAACACATGTGGGAAGTATTTCCAAATTTGCCCACTCTTTTGCCTAGGCTTAGCTGCAAAGACCATGCCAGTACAACAGAACAAGTCCAGTAATAGATTTCTAAATAAAGACGCATTTCTAAATTGCATATCATCAGGTGCATTGAATAGTCATAATTTGTTTCTTTGTATTTCAGGGTTTAATTTTGGATGACTTTCTTGCCTAACAATGCACAAGAGGTTGGCATTATTTTCTTGTCTACCTTGATTTGCACAATGGTTCTATGCATGATAATAGGGAAGGGTGTAATATCATCATATTGGTCATTCCCACACCTATACTTTGAAATCAAAATAAGTGAGAATTATTGTTCATATGTCCATATGCTATCAACCACCCCAGCTGTATGAGCACACAGTTTGATAGACAGCCCAGATGGTCAAACATCACCCTCTGTTTATTAATCAACCGAAGACAAATAGATCATTATCCTCAACATATCACATTGCCTCAAACCCTCTTGTTACTGCACAGTTACCTTGAAACAGCAGAAGAAAGAAGATTCATACTTTTGATTAATATTACTGTAAAACGAGAAATATTCACACACATTTTAATTTGGCAAATTTCCTGAAAGCCAAGATTCGCGAAATTAAAATGCATGCGAAAGTTGTTGTAGACTACACTACATGCATTGAATGTTAGAGGCAACTCATCAAAATTTCATGCCGCGAAAAAAGGCCGTCGGCTCCAATTTGCGGTACTCTTGTAGTGGTCATTGGTGAAAACAAAATTTAAAAAAAAACCTTCATGAAGTCTGCATTGGGTAGACTAACTCACACAGAAGCTGTGGGTAGGAGTAGTGGGTGATAAAACTGCACATGAGATATTCCCACTACTGGTTTGTGATTTCACCCTGATAATATTTCCAGAGTGCCTGCTAGTGCTAGAGGTTTAGTAAGTCTGCAAATATGTAGCATGATTACCAGAAAGTTTGCAAACCCTCCGCACTGACTCATACAAAGTCTACATGAAGGTATAGCTTGTAAATAAAGGAGAGATCCATATCCCACACATACATTGTAGGCCTAATGCAAATGGAGTTCAAATCACAAGAAAATCGTTGTTGTTGTTGTTCTTCTTCTTCTTCTTCTTTATTGTAATCTATCAAAAGGGAGTCGCACATACTCTTTGATCTAATCAGCAATATTTTGTCTAGCTTGGTGATACAGTTCTACCTCCCCGGTTTTACCATCATATCTAAGGCTACAAGCCTGCAAGCTGAAGTTGAATGCCATCAGATCATAAGTTTCATTTGCAATACATATTCAACAAATTAATCATTACAAGTTTTCATTCAAGAAAACTGTTGTAGAAGAGAGAAGAATACATGTACTTTAATCTTGTGTTCCTAATAATAGAAATAACAATGCATTTTAAAAAGCACGTTTTCTCAGAAATCCTTTCATCACATATTATAGTTTGGTCCAGCCTCTTGGAGAAATTTTCACATTCAGAAATTTAAAATCAAAGCAGTTTTAATATGTGGGTAAGCCTATACCTATTGAAAGCTGCAATTCTGTAAAAAGCAACTGTTCAGTAAAAATCTGTGAAATTAATATTAATATTTGTAACAGTAGTGTGAAAAAAGCTCATACATCTGTTTATGTATGCTGTTTTGCTGAGCATTTCTAAGCATTTTCTTCTCTGGTAAATTCTGCTTTACAATGGCCACAGAACTAGTACCACTAACACTCAAGTGAGGGAAGATGTGGAGGTGTACAAAGGTCAAGAACTCTCTTTGAAGGAATTAAAGTATCACATAAAAACATTATCAAAGAAAAACTGAAAATATTTCCAAGAAGCCACAAAAAAGTTATTTTATCAACAATAAAAGAGAACGGTACATGATTATTATGAATTCCAGAGCTATGACTGTACATCAGCGAAGGTCAAAATAATACTCACAGCCCTATTCTTTGAGACCCCATCTGCCTTTGTAGTCAGAATGAATCAAATTGATATTGATTTGATTATTTATAAAATATGAACTAGTCTGTGACACAGACTTTTTGTACACCATGATTGATGGGATGTTTGTTTGCTTTTCCTTGCAATTCAGTCTCTACTATACTTTCAAGAACCACACAAAAATGTGATTTACCTTTCTATCATTTTTTAAGGATACATCTTACCAAAATTTTCAAATAACTGTATTCATTTCAATCTTTTTTCTCCAGCAAGAGCATATAAGGTGAAGATACAAATAAAAGAATCTTGTACTAAAACTGATCAAAACTTGTACTGATTTTGTATGCTGTACTCATTAACAGTCATCTTCCCTAGTATTTTGGTCAGGTGATTCTTGTACTAAAAACAGCTTGCAATGACCTTCACCACATACAGTAACTCTCTACTGATAACCAGGGTACATAATGGGCTGAATATGGTCTGATTTTCTAGACTAGCAAACAGCTGTCTGGTAGCTAGGTTGGATGCTAAAGATGGCTGCATTCCCAAGATTAGCCACTGGTCCAAGATGAGATCCAAGGTTGATAGCTGTCTCCTCCACATGTCAGATGAACCACAAACATTTCATATTCATATCACTCAACTACAATTAAAGGATAACATTTCATAGAGGATCTATATCACTGACCTACACATAAAGGGTAGTCTAGTGAGTAGTAGTAGTACTCAGTACATCTCTTGACAAAAATTGATGCCTTGTTCTCCTCAAGAAAATCAATGTCATAATTATCCAGCATGAGAGACATGTCTTGATTATAGTAGAACTTATTTGTTCTTGCAATCATACAATGATTAAACTGAATAGCCAAACATTGTAGATACAGTATGGTTTTGATATTTGTGTACACATCTGTGCAAGCAGCCCACACAATTGTCAAATATCGTAATTATGTAAATTAACCGATTGAAGACGAGTCCTGAGTACATTTGTACTAGAATACTCTCGTCTGGTGTCTATGGGAAATGCGTGTTGTAGCAAAATCAGTCCGTCCTCAATGGGTTATCAACATATTATTTTAATCATTTTTATTCTAAAAGGGGCATGCAATGTCTGTATACTTTGGATACACTACTGAGGATTAGAAGGAGACTGACACTCAATGGGAATGCCAAAAATTAATAATTCATGACAGCATGAAACGTCAAATCAATTTCAGGGTTTGTCTGTCTTTTTCAAAAAGAATTCATTTATTTGATTTCAGAAGACTTTTCCAGAATGCCTTTGATAAGTTGAAATATGAAACATAAAAGACTGAAATAAAACTTTAAAGGCTGCTCACTAAATTTCCACTGCACAAAGAATATTACTTCATCATCAGTTTGAATATTTCTCACAAATTAAAAAGAAGTATTAATGATTTCTGCAAAATGCTGGTTTTCACATCACATTCATTAATTGTTTAAGTGCAAAATAGTCACCAACGCTATGATACTGTTTTGTACTAAAACAAGAATTTAGGGCCTATAAATCAGACTCAAAGTTGGGAAAGATCTGCAGGACCCCATTATTACCAGTACTGTACTTTCGTATGCCCCTAGTGAAACTACCCCATATGATGCATACATTCACTGTTTAACAAATCTCAGAAATTGATCGTATATGCTTAGTTCGCATAGACAGAACTCTATTTACATTGGCAAACACACAAAACTGTGATTGAAAGACTTTATGTATACACAGACTTCCTGTGGATATACAAGTAACTTGATGTGACTCAATATAAAGGTAAATATACTCTATAAATCAATGAGCATGCCTCCATTCTACACCTCAAATAGAGAATAAGCAATGAACAGCATTGGTTTGACCACACTTGTAAAGAAAAATGAATCCTGCTGATGAAAAATTTAGATTCTAATAAATAGTGATCTAGAGCTAATATTACTTCATGCCTCATGTACCATAGTATACTTGTGGCTGTGTCATAAATGCACATAGATTGTACGTGATACAGTAAAAGTACTAGGCCTATATTGACACCGTCCTGCTGGACGTTACAGAATGGTCAACTTACGAGGGACTCAGTAGCCATGTCTTCGCTGTCCATTGTCGTTTCGCCTTCAAGACACCTTGACATGAGTTTAATTCCTTGCAAACAAATACTCAAAGCACTTCATTGAGTTCATCATTGACATCAATTCTGCCCTACAGGTTTGCCACAGCAGAAAAATATAATTTCTGCATAAATTTCGCCAAAAATGTCACTAAATCCTGTGATGGCAGGAGAGTGAACTACACAGTGATTTTGTTGTATTTTTCTGGGCTGCGCAGAGTGGGAAGGCCCATTGAACAACTATCGGACTATAAGGTATTAGCCTTTGTCTATGTCAGGCCACACGAAGTGGAATACAGTTACAGTCAAAATGACACCCGATATCAGATTAACCCACACTTGGTGTGTACCAGCATAACATGAAGAGCTATTAGTCTTGCTCGTAAACTTCCCGGGCATGTCAACACATTTCATGTTTTTCTGCACTTTATATTGCAAAGATTAAACCTATACAGCTTCTCATTTCTCTCCTACCACTATACCAGTATGTTTCAAACAATGTCCATAATTGATTTAAAGCATAACATCAGGTGGTTTAAGAAAATTCAATACAAAGGGATCATCTATAATGCTGCAAGTGCAGTACACTCTTCCCGTATAAGAAATAAGAATATCCAAATGGAAACTAAAAGTTGATTGCTATAGACTAAATTCCCTTTCAGTTACAGCACCCCATCAAAACTTGTGTCTGGGTATAAAAGTCCTCAACAGCAGGTGAACTGAGCAAAGATTTACCATGATTGGTGGAAAGTATACATGTAGAAATCATCAGTCCAATGATTCATTAGGCCCTATATTTTAGGGCGCCATGCACATACCTCCTTAAATAAAAGGTACATTTGCCCAGGACAATTAACCCATTGTGGATGAGCTGACTTTGCTACAAGACTGATTTCCCACAGACACCTACCAAAGTATACTCGGGACTAGTCTCCAACAGGCCTAGGATTTCTAGGAGACAAAACCTTTGTGGATTGTGATACGAATACCAGAATGCAATCTGTCCAGCTAGGAAAAGATCACAGCCACACATTCAAACTTGCTTTCCTTTAACTTTATCCATGAGAGTAACAAAACCATTTTATGATCTATAAACATAACAGAGCTTGTGACAAGAACCACCACTGTTACTATACAACAGGTGTTTGCTTCCAGACTTTAATGCATATTATATCGTGCAATAATGTACATGTACTACAAACCCGAAGTATTCAGAGACAATGCACAGTATGATTTCTGTGTTGATTCTATAGGGGGGTTCAAACATATGGTGTATACTAATTAGCAGGTTACAAAACTCAAGTTTTGTAACCCGCTAGCAAACTCAAGTTTTTGGCACAAAAAAACGGAAAATTAGCGCGATCAGCAGTGCAATGCTAAACTCAAGAAATCTTGCTTTCATTTCTGAATTAGCATGCTAATTTGCCCCGCGGTACGTGTGAACAGTCGGATTTAGAAACTCAAGTTTTTATATCCCATCATGGAATGCGAACATCACAACAGTGTGCACTCCATGCCACTGAGAGGCACAAGAACAATAGTTTCATCGATTTATCGATCAGCAATTAGCGGGTTATTTCTGTATGCATGAACAGTTGCGAAAAACTCGAGTGTCCCAGTGCAATCGCTAGCTCACTAATTTGGAGCGTCTGAACAGTTGAAAAAAAAAGCTTGAGTTTTGGAGCACACTTGGTAACCCACCATTTTGTACATGTGAATGCAGCTAAAGATGACAACAGAGTTCATATACTTATAAATGTCATATCAATAGTTAGATTTCCAAATAATCTTTATCCTGATTAAAATCAAACTGGTGGGTATGCCACTTACACTACATTGGCATACAGTGAAATAAGAAAAACAGACTCTAGTACGAACCACGTCGAAAGGCATCATGCGGAAAACTTTGCATTATTAGCCATCTACCCAGACCTTGACTCTTTACACTTTGATATTTTTAACAACTTCAAATAGAAAATCCGATACACTTTGGATACGTCGGGCTTTTGGTTCTTTATATCTTTCTCTAGTTTCTTTTTTTACAAGACGGCACAACGCTGAACTGTGCCTGAGAGCTATCAAAATGCTTTGTTTAAATGAAAACAAACAAACAAACAGCAGACATATTGGCTGGTTCATAACAGTCCCATGAAATATATGATTTACGATACATAAAAATGAAACCCAAAGCATCTGCCTTATTAAAAAAAGAGTGATGGAAAGAGAGAGAGAAAGAATGAGAGAGAAAGAGGGAGATACATGTGTATACTTCACTTTATGATATGAACAGTTTCTCTCAAAACAATGATGTAGGATAAACAATGATTACAGACTTCTAATATCAAGATATTTTGTAGCCTGCCCTCTTTGATTGATTTTGGCTTCAAAGGACATATCCCCCTTGAATCTTACATGTGGTTTGCCATTATTGCTAATCTTACCCCCCCCCCCCCCCCCCCCCGTCTTCTCAAATGTAATCAAATCTGCTTGTCAAGATTGCTTTTTCCTGAAGTTTTAATCTCCAGAATATCATTCAAAACAAAATTAGATTAGATTACAGTACAGAAATACCTCAAGTGCATGGCTCCATTCATTGACATTATTTTCATATTTTGCTCACAATCAAAAGTCTTCTCCAATGAGCAAATTATAAAAAGAAATTATAATTGAAAAATCTTTCCTGATTTCTCTTTTCACTAAAATTGTATCAAAATCAAACACACAAGTCGAATTAAGGTACTTACAATGTAAATATTGCATCCTCTAGCTTATTAATTACATTAAAAAACTCACATTTACATTGTACCTGGATCAACAGTTGAATTTTCACATAGTCATGTTCCATTACCGAGTTATAATGCAAGACTTATAGATGTATAATGGATTTCATAAATACATGAAGGCATTACAAAAATAAGCGATACTAAATAATATGCTGAGGAGATCCCTAGGAACCAAAAGGGCCAGGAGTATAATCCTGATGACAGACATTCTCAGTGTAGGCCTAATTATTATTGTATGGGCAATTTTACACAACGGCAAATCCCCTACACACGCTATCCAACAATCACCGAGAGAGGGCGTCATCAACTTTACGGCGAAACGCGTACGATACTGGGTGAATTTTATGAATGAAACTGCCGCGCATGCGTACACGTTGCATATGTACCAGCGTCTCTTCCCACGGTCTGATTCGCCTTGCTATATCGAACATCACGCTACCAAAACCTTCGTAGTTTTCCACTTTTATCGATTTCTAAAGATTTTTCTTTTACGGCACAAGGAGAGCAATTTTGTCACCGATAGTCCACTGTATCGCAGGATTCTGTAAGTAGTTTTGTTTTCATTATTTTAGAGTGCGTTTTCGACGGTGTCGTGTTGTGATCTGTGGGGTTTGTAGTTACGATCCATGCATGTGTATTGTGTATAGGGCGAGTCTGTTGACTTCGACGCTTCTTTGTGTGCACGAAGTACGTGTTCTGAGGTGTGATCGATCATAATAATTTTTTCGTGCGTGCGTACCGCCGGTGTAATCGATGTGCGTACGTTTGTGTCCGTTGCAATGACGTCATTTTTGATTTTAGTCGTATGTGTACGTAACTTAACGGCTTTATAATGTGTATGGAATCGAATGTGAATTTTCTCGTGCTCAAAGAATATATGCACACACGTGCATCACGTTCAAAATGCATGCTCAGCTCATTTCAGGTCAGGCACATAATACAGTACTCAGTAATGCATACTTGTATTATGCAGCTGCGTTGCATGCATCATGGTGCAGTGTGCATGAAATGTATTTAGACGCATATAGCTGCACTGTAGATTATGTACATAGCTGGAAACAAACAAAAGAAAAAGACTGAGCTGCAGCGTTAGCCTTTGCTGTTTCGTGTTTTTATTGAGAGTGTGCAAAGTAATGCACATGCATAGACATGTTACAAAGAATTAATTATTGCTAGGTCTAAAGTTAGCTCTCTAAAACTGAAAGTAAGCTAAGAGATCGATATTCAAATAAATATAACTTTATTATAAATAAGATGACAATGAATTCAGTCTTTTTGAATTTTAAGCTCTAGCTCTCTCTATAGACGCCTACCATCCATTTGTTAAAAAAGCTACGAGAACTCTACATAATATATTTTTTATGAAAAAAATTAGGAAATTAAAATCAATGTCATAGTCACTCTTACAGAATTTCCTGATTTTGCTCAGCTCAAGTGCTCAGTACGCAGAAATCACACTCATGGTACGATAATTTAGCTTTTTACGAGTGTGTGATGTTCGTAATCTTATCATCATGCATCAGTGAACTATCATTATAATATCTGTAGAGACAAAAGTAAAGTGGGTTGCTCATGCATTTTTAATATTGTAGTGTAAACGGGGTAGAGTGTACAAAATTTGCTTTTCAGGAAATCTGCCATAATCAAAAATAATGTCGACATGAAAAAAAAAACACACAAAACAGATTGATGGTCATGATGTTAAATAAACTTTAATTGTTTATCCATCTAAAACCACATTATACAGATTTTCACTCGGTCTTTTACCATGTCTTCGATGCCTATGCAAAAAGAGTCAAAGTTGTTACTTTTATACAGGTAGCATTTTTCTGGGGCACCCTCTTCAGACTAAACTTATTAGAAAGTGGAGCACTGATTTTACAAAGATGGTAATCAATCATTTTCTTGAAAGTTGGGAGAAATAATCAGCAATTGACCTCTCTTCTTTACACTAATTTCCTTCTAGACTACAGATTCATGATGGAGGATCACGAGAAGGCTCTTCGAAGGGCGTGCAGGATTTGCTGTAAATTCTTCTGCGACAGGGAGCTTACGAAGGCAAGCAAGTACAGGGATCAGATTTTGGCAGTGTATGGAGTGAACGTGAGCGATGATGATCCACACATCCATCCTTCTGTCATATGTGACAAGTGCAGGTTAGCACGATAAAACTTTAAACCTGTTTCATTTTTTCCTCTTAAATTTCCTCAGTACCTCAGTACCTGTGCATTTCTCTGCCTTTCTTTGTACACTCAGCCATTTTAAAGGAAGGTAAAATAAAAACTTATATCTAAAGGCCTACAATTCAGTATTGAAAGTTTTAATTAAAATTCCATTTAAAAAGTCAGAAGGTTTCTATGAGAGAAAAAAATCCGTCACTTAAATTAATGTTTATTTTTTTACAATAAATGCTATTTTTTACTTGACAGTTATTCAGTTCAGACCTGCTGATATAAAATCCATATGTTTCAAAAAGATAAGCTGCAACTTCAAAAATAAAATGCCAATATTCTTGATAGAAAAATATGCATGTATTTCTTACTGTCCAGTGTCCATATCAATATATTTTTCTCTGATGCAGTGAAAAACTGAACTCATTCAGTGTTTGAATTATACATGTATGTATTCGAGAAAATCTAGAAATTCAGGCAACGAATGACATCCTAAATGCATAAAGGACTTTTTACTTTTATAATTTTTTTTTTTACTAAAACCTATTGCCATATATCATTTGTCATGAGTTTCCCCTCCTTATGATTTTATTTCTTTTCTCTTAATTTCAGACTCTCTTCTGGACGTGCCTACAAGAGGATCCAAGAAGGCAAACTGTTCAGAGGCAAACTTCTAGCCCCACACACCTTTACAGCCCACCAAGATCCATGTCAAGTGTGTACACGCTTTGAAGTCCACAGCTCTGCCCTTCAGCCAGAGCTTCTACCTGAGCCTTCAACATCTCATTCTCAAGCATCTTCCTCGTCAACATCTGCATCGTCGTCCACATCTGCAGCATCGCCGTCTTCTTCACCCAGTTCAGCATCAACAAATATAGAAGTTGCTCGAAGGATGCTGTTTACTGAACCCGTTGAAGCGCTTGACAAATCTGGCAGGAAGAAGGTTTGGAGTGCTAAGCAGAGCCTGAAAGTAGCACGCCCAGATTATGCTCGACGGAGAGCAAAGGATGCAGCAACATTCTTAACATCATTCTGTGCCGAGCGCAAAGAAGACAAAACAGATCTTCTGTATTTCCTGTTAGCGGAAAATCTCAAGGAACTTGAAGACGACAGGTATAAAGAGGTAAGAAATTTTTTTAGAATAAGTATACAGGGAAACCAAGTTATAACGAGGTCATTGGGACCACATTTTGTCGTTATTACTGGTACCTCGTTATAAACGTATGCATCTTTTTATCATTTTAATATGTGCAAATGAAAATGGGACCAGTAAAATCTCCTTGTGATAAGCGGTATATCGCTATATCGAGCTCGTTATGGGGTTTCCCTGTATTAGCATTAATAAAGATAGATCTGCGTAAAATTATTTCTGATTTGCTGTCTTCAAGCAAACAGTACTCATAAACTTTCATTGCTTGACTGACGTAATGGTTCTGTGATAATTATTCATTCTCCAACAAAGTTCCCACAGGGCTTTAGCAACACTGAGACCCATTCTTCATACGTTAAAATCTTATGAAAGCTCCATGTGATTTTGATTAGGTTTCCATTTGCTATCCTGGGCTAAGTTTTTACACTGAAACTTCATGAAGAGATAGGATAGGAACAAAGCCATTTTTTGACAAGTTATTTCAACTTGTCCCAGCCCAGTCCTTTGAATTTTTTTTTTTTTTTTCAGATCAAAAAGACCTTGTTCTGATAAGGTTTCATTGTATTGTTTGCAAATGCCCAATAAGCCCCCCCCCCCCTCCCTAAAGAATTGTAACATGTCATATAAGATTGAAAATTAAGTAAAAAGTGTATATGATGTGCCCCTTAGATCTTAGAGCAGAGTGAGAAAAATAAAGTCATCATTGTTGAGAATTGTGTAAAAATGTAAAGTCGTTAACTTTTGTAAGATAGTGATGTATAAAATTTTAATATAAAATTATTTGTGAACTGGTCCATTTATTTCATTTAACAACCTAATTTACAAGAATTGTAATTTCAGATATTTTTTTCCTTTTTCTTTAGTCTTTTCTTTCCTTTTTTTAATAATTCTCTAAGTGTTCCTTATTCTGATCATGTGTTGCATATTTTTATTTTCATCCAGATTGTTTCTTCATGGCGACAGGAACAGACCTCTCAAGTGCTCACTCCGGAGGACTGTCTGGCAGCACGCGTCTTTGCAACTCTCACGAAAGGCCAGTATAGGGACATTTACAAGATCACAAAAGATAAGGGGGATTCTTTGCTGACACCCCCACATGTCCTTGATGAGCTGGAAAAGGATTTTATGCCCGGGAGTGTCAGATTCCAGCTCACAGGCCAGGCGAGTTTGTACCACCACACCCCAGTAAGAAAGGGGATTGTTACAGAGTATGGACAGGTCTCCTTTGAGCCAGTGAACATCGGCCAGGAGTTTCAGGAGGGGTTGGAGATGCCATTTCCAAATTTTAGGGCTGTTGCCTGGCCCTACCCTCATGCGGTAGCCAAAACATTGGAAGAAATAGACGAGGACATCCAAGAAGGGATGATGAAACTCGGCCTAGATCCGTCGGAGGACCACTTAGTGCACACCATCATAAAAGACGGAGCAGACGGGATGGGAGACATTTCCATTACGAGAGAAGCAACAGAGCGAATGCTCCCAGACAAAGCCTTTCGTGCCGCATTTACCATCCTACGCTGTCAAGTTTTGCATGAAAATAAATTTGAAACAGTGTACTCAACAGATGCCCCCAATTCAGTTCATGTCACCAGGCCCCTTTTGGAAGCCATAGGGGATGAGAATAATAAGGCATCAGCAAGATTGTTGCTCGAGCAAATGCAGTCCGACATGAAAGTCATGGAGAAAGAAGAACTTAGGGTAAATGTGGGAAATGGATGGAGGAGACACAAGTTAACATTCTACACCAGCATGATTGATGAGAAGCTCGATCGAGCAGAAGGTGGGCTTCAAGGCAGCAGTTCGAAGTACCTCTGCACCCTCTGCCACGCGACCAAGGACACGGCTAAATCACAGCTTGGGACATTTCAAATAACAAGGAGCAGACAGGAAATTCAAGACACAGCCCGCTACATGCAAGTAAATCCCGACAATCTGACTGTGAATGAATTAGCAGATGTTTCAGTCGGGATAAAGTCGCAACCTGTTCTTGCTGCAGAACCTAAACAGAAGCTGCTGGATGCCACCCATGCAGATATCAATATGGGAGCCTTCTTTAAGAAGGTGATTATTTGTGAGATGGCTGGCCTACAAACGTGGGATATCACAGCAGACATTAAGGTCATGTATCAAGAAAAAGAAAAAGAACTAAATGATCATCTGCACAAGAAACTTGGCCTTGTCCCTTCACTGATGATGCCCGGCAATCAGGCAAGGGAGCTGCTCAATGAACATAATCGCCATGTTATCACATCAGAAATTCCCAATGATGAAAGGAGGCATAATGTGCAGGCTGTACTTACCTCCTTTCATGAACTGAGATCAGTGTATCGCGCAAATCAGCCCGAGAAGGAGGAAGTTGCCATGTACAAACAAAGGGCAGTAATCATGGGTGAGCTCCTTCGTGAGAAGTTCGCGTACATCCCTTGGCCCAACTACCTGCATAAACTGATTGAACACGTGCAGGAAATTCTGGAGGATCCCCATGGGCCAGGAAGTATTGGTGCAATGAGTGGCGAGGGGAACGAGGCAGCCAACAAGCTCTTTCGACAGCTGCGGACACATTTTTCGCGTAAACACAGTGCTTTGGCATCATTGCGAGATGTAATTTGGTATCATTGGATTTACACCTCACCAAAATTGCGCAGAATTGGAACTGTACGTACTCGCAAGTACCAATGCTCCAAATGTAAGGAATTTGGTCATAGTGTTCTACATTGCTCTCAAGTCTAGGATGTGAAACAATTTCCGAACAGCTGTTACAATTACGTACCTTGATCATTGATGGATGTCAGCAGCATTCTAGTTGTCCTCTCCTAGGGGAGACTCGCGACTCGGCAATGGCTTGGAGAATGCCTACTTGCAGTTTTTACAGTAGTAATTACCAGATGGGACATGCACCACTTTTGCACAGAAAGTGTGATACCACTTTTTACATTTTGCACTGTCACATTGCACCCATACTGGATTGTCTTTTTCACTTGAAGATGCAATTGTACATGGTTCATATTCGCATGGTTCGGGTTCAAAATCCCGATCTGTGAGTAGCGAGATTTGTTTGGATGTACCACCAAGAACCAGCAACGAGTTGTCATTAGTTAAGTTGTGTAGCGTATGCCCAAATGTTGCGTAGAGCTGCGATGCTTTGGAGGTTTTGGGAAAGGCATGAAATTCCTTATCTGTGATGTTGATGGAGTAGACAATTGGTGATGGAGATGGGGCTTCATCCATTTTCACTTCATCAGAGTATGTTTGGATTCCTCCACTTACTATGATGTTGTCACAGTGTAGCGTTGTGGCATGTGATGAAATGAACACAATCGGCAGGTTGGGGGTCTTTGGGTCAAGTGTTACTTCCTTCAAACTGAAGTCCTTCAGTTCCTTGTCCATTGTCAGAATAATAACCTCGTTGATTGCTACACGATGAGAGGCCACTCTACCATTGAACACAACGCCTCCAACAATGGCTAATGTGTAGTCATGATCATTCACCAGTATGTTAGCCGAGTGATATGCTTTGGGCTGTAAAAGCGGCACTTTGACATGTGTCCATTCAAATGTGTCTGTATCCAGAAAGTAAAATCTACCATCTTTACATGCTTTGCGCCATCTAGGACCAAATTCTCCATCACTTTGCATAGACAAACCACCAAAGAGGATAGCTCGGTTTGTGCCTGGAATCTTGGTGAGAGTGTGGCCTGTTCTTCCTGTAGGAAGAAGACAAAAATTCTATTAATCATATACATTTGTAGAAATAGCTAACTGTACAGTTTCGATAATAGACTTTTGTCTTACTATTCTAAAACTGAAGTTGAAAATGCGACATTCAAATGTTTAGTGAAGTTCTCTCAATGGTACAGGTAAATTGAGTTATAATGAAGTCACTTTCAACAAATCCCACTTGTACTTAAAAGTACATTAATTTTGAAGCTCCTACCTTTATGAACAAATTAGAAAAAAAAAAGTATGGAGACTCAACTAAAATGAATTTCACTAACAACAAAGGGTCCTATGAGCTTAAGCTTTGTTGTAACAGGCTTCTTATATAAAATTTACTTATGCTTATGCAGCTCTGCTATTTTGTTTTCATAGGCAATATAATTTGTAATTCTTTTTCATGACACGTTCAACTAGACAACTACACTCTAATAAGGAGTGCATTGTTCTTGCTGCCCTGTACATGCATAATGTATGCTTGAAGCTTGACTGGGCAAGTTGTTTTTTGAAAGTTGTAACAATTCTTTTATATGAAGACAATGCTTGTTTTGAACTTTAATTTTTTTGTGTGTGTTTTCTGTATAGTACAGGGAAACTCGATATAATGAGATGGTCGGGACTGAGTCGTTTTCCTTGCTATAGAGTATAGCCGATATGTCGTTATATCAGTAGGCATTGAAAGGAAAGCATTTAACATAAAGACATTAATTTGCGCATGTGGGACTACCCATCATCTTTCAATCAATACTGGTAACTTGGTAATGTGTGTGAGGGAATTACTCACCTTTATGGGTAAGAAGATGTTTTTCGCCAATGAAATCCAATGTCAAGAATGTGTTTCTTATTGTAGATGTTTGAATTTGTAAATAATGTAGCTTGGATTGTGTCAAGATCGTCTTAGGATCGAGGATTGGTACTTTAGTACGCTGTATGTGGTTATGGTATGGGTGTGTGTTGTGTGTGTATGTAACACATTCTGTATACGTACATTATGACTGTGTGTGTGTGTGTGTGTATGTGTGTGTGAAGAAGGGGGAATTCCCTATGTAGAAAGCCAATCACAGCATCAGATTCAATTGCCTCACACCTGCTAAACGTCATGATGATGTCATGTATACACTATACGGCCGTCCCACCACATTTTCTGCAGCATGTATCAGTGCGCGCGCACACACACACTTACAACATGCGGTGCTAGCTGAGCTGTAGAGTGCACTGAAGAATATTATATGTGTGTGTACAAGACAGTTTTTGGCGCATCGAGCTTTACAATCTCCGACCATTATAGCACAGGCAAAACCTAATCTTTGCCCGAAGACATTTTGCTTTACCACGGTATGACAGGTTCGATTGGCTATTTTTTTTTCTTTGTTTGGAAAGCACAAAATTTATCTCGTTATAGCAGTTATTTCGTTATAGCCGATCTCGCTATAAGAGTAGCATTTTACATAGACTTGTGTGGAAGGAAATTTTCTCGTAATATAACCGACATCTCGTTAAAACAGTGTTGTTATACCGAGTTTCCCCTGTATATTAATTCATCCTGCATACCTTTATACATGTATATGTTCCTGAAGTGAGCTCGTCTCAGCTCACCCATATACAATCGTTTTGAAGCCTGCATTGCTTGAAAAATGCAATAAATTTAAATATATAATGCTCACAATTTTACTGTGCATTGTGTGTTTTTTTTTAAACAGTACATGTATAACAAGGTGATTTGTAGAAAGTTTGAAAACATCATTAGAGGGAATGTGTCTGGATGTGTATGTTTGTGGGTATGTGCGTGTGTGAATTACAAAAAACAAAAAAACGAAAAGCCAAAAAAAAAAACAAACAAACAAACAACAACACACATGGAGGCTCAATGGATATAGGATGACAAGCAAGTCTGCCAAATTTAAAAAGCGGGGTTTTTTTATGTACTGTATATTGTACTCACCTGATGGCACTGACCCTGTCTGATGTGGTAAGTCATAACCCTTCCTAGATGGCGTCTTTGAAGAAAGAGTTTCCACATATGTCACCTGGAAGTGAGGGATTGATGCTCCTCCTCTCTGACGTGGTAGTTCCTCAAGGATGAGGAGGTCATCTCGGCAACGATATTCACAGAGATCTAGTCCACCCCATATCATAAATCTTGTCCCAAGATTGATCACTGCAGTTCCGTGTAATGGTGGGAGAGAACCACCTGTAAAGCCAAATATATTTCCCCAATGTGCATGAAACTATTATAACGTGGTCCTTGGGGGGGGGGGGGGGGAGACTGCATGCTGTATGACTCTTTTTCTTTCTTTCTTTCTTATTTTTTTGCTTCTGACCTTTTAATTTTTAATTCATTTTATTTTATTTCATTGTCATTGCACGACTTCGGCTGCCGCCACCCTTTGTTTTTTGCTGTTTTTTTTTAAGTCATCACAAAAAACACAAAAAACCCCACAAAAATATAAACCCTTGAGTTTGAGGCAACAATAATATCATAATTGTATATAAATACATGATTTCAACTGAAAATGCAGGACAAGCGCGGAGTTGACGCATGATTGACAGTGCAACTTAATTTTTATCGAGAGTTTCATCACTTCAAAATTTTCAAAAATATGCCACTGAGCTGGGCTCACATTGCATTGTCATTCAATATTAACATTGATATTCAACGTTCTGACGTAATAAGTTTTACCTTTGGTCTTGCATACTGTCGAGGAAGAAATTGAAACATCTTCATCATCAGCTATGATGAAAAACTCTGCGATGGCCGATCCAGTTTGTTCCCATGTGCTTTCATCGTTCCTCCTGGCACCTCCGAAGGATAAGATGCGGTATTGATTTGCTTGCTCAGGATTCGAACACATCATGGAAGAATGACCTTCTGGGGGATAGTTCTCCCCCAACTTCATCTCTAAATTTGTCCTTTTCCTCGTTACTTTCCTCTTATTGTCTTTGGCAACCTTCAATGGTATATAATCAAAATCCACATATTGGGCAACCCCAGCCATATTAATGGGAAATTAATGGAAGATAATAAGACGGGGAAGACGGTATCCAGTGTGAATTATGCTCAGCAACTGAGAGTTTGTCATAAACTAGTCTACATGCATGTACCAAACCTGGAGAAATTATGCATGGAGCTAGCTTTGTTTTGTGATTTCAAGTTTATGTGGCTTCGAGGCTTATCTCTTATCTGATATCCTTGGGGGGTTTCTTGAAAGCAAGTTCGAGGGCTCGGGATAGTGAAAGGGGAAGGGATAGGCCTACAATGATACACACAGACACACACACCCACATGTACACAATACACGTACACACACACACACATACACACACTCACACGCACACAAACACAAGTACATACACACGGTGTGCACACACACACACACACACAAACACACAAGCAAATTTAAACTATTAACTATATTATATAGTCAAAGCGACTTTGCATGATTGTAGTCAGGCCCTCGTCGTAAAACAATATGGGATAGAAAATGTCTAAGAACAATTTACTCCCCACCGTCTTTTTATTCTTTGTATACTTTATTCATTTTGCTTATTTTTTAAAGAATATTGGAGACGATTAATGAATTCGGTCGACGTGTATTAATTGGATTGATGCTTATCTGAGGTGAGTTAAAATTCTTATTTTCTATTAACAGTTGTCCTCGCTGACTGATTTTGACAGTAGCTTATGATTATCTAAAAACAGCTTTTTCCCCTCGTACTTTGTATCATGACTTTATATATGACTCGTATATAAAGTCATAATAAATACAATGTATACTTCTTCGTGAATGCTGAATGTAAATATAGATAGAACTTGTACTTGTCGCACAATTATTTGCATGTTGTTCATGATGAAAAGAAGTTCTGAAACTGTCTTAGTTATCAACCATCCATCCAAGGTAAAACTGAGATGCACTGAGCAGATGCAGACTATGCGACAACTTCTGACCAATAATAAACAAGGTTTACTGTCGTAATACCACAAGTTAAAAACACGCATGCATGTGTGATCTCACTTTTGTGCTATACACGCAATGGTTTCTAAATGATTGATTGTGAATGTAGTACTGTGTGCATGTACTCCCGCATCTCGCTAAAACACATCAAACAACTTTATCTCCATCGCATGCCGCAGCAAACGAATCATCTTGTACTTGCAGTGACGCACTTTCATCAAACTCCAAATGACGGATTGATCATGTATAGACTGTAGCTCGTTTCCTTTTTCTGTTTATATTCTTCAATTCTGCAAAGTTATAGGCAAGTATCTGTCAAATTGGGTAGTAACCAGATACGTAAACATGTTGTGATTTTGCATACTTTGGAGACGACAAATCAATAACAAGATCATTACTCGCATATAGGATTATTTTAGTCATATTAGTTGAAATTAATGCGTTTATTTTCAATTTTAGTGCAAATAACAAGTAACGTGCATTATTCCTTTGTTATAGATCAATTTATTATCGAATGTTCACGTCTAGGGTGTTGCCAGAGACGTATAGTTAAAAAGAAAATGTTGAGAATAAATCATACTCGATGATTAATACTAATGAAATATGCGTGACTCCATAAAGTATTGAGCACAAGCGGATTCCGATCAATCAACGTCAGCTCAGCTCTGCTCTGTCAATTTTATTTCGGATGTATATATATATATATATATATATTATATATCATTTATTACTCGGAATTTTACAGCCCACACTATTAAGTAATTGACTTGAAACGATCACCAAGTAAAATATGGACAAATAATAACATTTGAGTACGCTAAACATGAGATTGGAAGTTCTGAGCCTCGAAAGATATGGCCGATGGCACGGTGTAGTCCTACGTGTATCTTCTGCCAGTAAACGGTCTAAATTCAAAAGTGCTTATTATAACCCCTCCTTGTCCTGTATTTGGATTCCCTTTAATTGGGCAATTGCTTTAAAAAGCAGAAAAGGTTCCAGCTCTAATAAAAAAAAAAAAGGTTCTGAAAGTCGCGAAACATTTTTTTTATACGATATCTATAGACTTATTGAAGAGAGTAAGTAAACTGGCTACACGTCATTTTTAAAATCATTTAAATTGTTTCGAGAACATTGTTATGATCATGTAGGAAACAAATTCGGAAAGCACGGTTGCATGATAAATCATAAATGAGAAACACTTTTGTCATAACCATACCATCAAAAACATTGCAATAATCGAAAACGAACATCCAAAAGTTAGCTTGATAATTTAAACAGAATAAGGTAAATTGGAATCATTGAACATATTTCAAATCAAGTTCATTGCAACAATATAACTTCATGCTGTACAAATCATGAATGAATTCTATTCCATTTAATAATCTAATCAAACATGGAAAGTAATATACACTATAGTGCTACTGTAGAGTTGGGTTACACGCACAAGAAAAGTACATGTACGTAGAATAATTACAACATAACATCGTTGCATCAGAATTAACAAGACGTAAACTTTCGATTTTCACGAAGTGTAAGTACAGTATGCACAACGCGCACAGCTCACAGTGAACAGCACTGTTAGCTGTATGAAAGTGAGCCAAGGAGCTTCAAACAGTAAGCTCCTTGGTAGCCATGCATAATGCATACACGCATCGCACTGTACAAATATATTGCGAGCGAAGAACAGCCCCAGAATGACCTTGGTTCTGTTGGAGCGGAGTTTATTTTTAGAATCAAGCGATCGCGAGAGGCTAGATTTCGGGTCAGAAGGTCAAAAAACCGTGCGTGCGTGCATTTTCTGAACTTCCGCACTCGCTCGACTTGCCAGCGTTCACGATCACGCTAAGTGAGAATCGATACAGCGAGCAGTGCAGCGAGCAATGAAGCGAGTCGGGGAGCGTGACGTCGTGAGAGCAAGCAGCCAATGAGCGCTCGACCTCGTTCCCCTCTGCCGAGCTTCGCGTGTGTACAGGAGTGAATGGGGGATTTGCCGTCGTGTTTTAGCAAGTCTAATTTTTCGCAAATCGGGACTTCCCAACAATTTTGCAAATGCTTAAATCGATGAACGGAGAAATGTATGCAGGCATGTTACATTGATGTCAGGATCAGAGATAATATTTCCGCGTGTTGATAAATATTAAAACGAAAAAAACACTAGCACCCATCTCATGGAATACACAAAAATAAGGACCTTGCAAAATATATGCTGTATACATTAGGCCCCCTATATCATAAGTAGACATATATATAGGCCTATATTTTACTATACAAGTATATAAGATGTCCATACGATCCCTCTGTATGGTATGCATTATATTTGTGTGTGTGTACAACACATGTACAGGCCTATGTACAAAACACTTCGTATCCCTTGGCGATATACCATGTGAATGAACAAACCTTGCTCTTGGAGAAGAAGGAACTCCGCGTTGCCGTTCTACTATCCATGGTGGAGGCAGTCTGTGTTTATATCCCAATAAAAAGAATCCCAGGTTTGGGTGGAATAGGGTGATCCAAAACCAGGAAATAATTGAAGCAAACACGATTTATCCTGCTAAGTTCTTAGTTCTGTCACCAGCCATGCAGAAAACACACAGGTGAAGGGATTAATCCAGATTGGTAGTAGAGATATCTTCCCCTAAGGTAGGATAATCCGTAACAGTTGGTAGAATCCTAATATTGGATGGACGTAACAGGTGACTACCTGTGATCCCAAGTTATGAAACCTCTGTTCATCAGTGGCCAGTTCATTCACCGAGGTAGAAAAGATAGTAACAAATATATTGACAGTATTCCAGTAAGAAGAGCAAAAGCCAATTCACTTTCCCTCCTTTGCTTGTAATCGACTTCCAGTCACTGATGTCACGGCCGAGTGGAAAGAACTCCTGACCCACACATCCCTCTTGGTTTTTTTTCTCTCCCTCAAAACTAATTTGGTTTGGGGGAAAAGAAGAGTTGACTCACTTTTGATGCGACTCCTCCCAAAAGACCGGGGAAAATGATCTTGAGGTTGAGAGAGAGAGAGGGCAAGAGAGCTGCTGAAGAGAGAGCTGGAATGGTGAGATGTGTGAAACATACATCAACAATCACCCTTTTAACACTGACAACTTGCGATCAAAACCGCAGGAACAAGCATACATCCAAATCGAAACGAAAAAGGGGGGTGGATGAAATTCCTGAATGCCAGTGGAAAAAAAGCCCATCTATGAGTGGGCAAGTTTTGACGGTTCTGGATGGGATTTTATCCTCTTGTGCTTCAGGCAATTCTGGGTGCAGTCAGACTCCTCAGAAAAGACAGGAAAAAAATACAAATCCAAGTTCACAAAGTACATTACTCCCTCATAGCTGATATCGGAAGAGCACAATCCCAGCCGTAGAGAAGAAAACGAGACGAGATCCTGCCGCTTGGGGAGTTTTGCCACTCGGTATGAGCACCTCTCCCTAGACTGTGGGCTTCAAGAATTGGTGGATAGACCCTCTCCCATCTGGGTGTGTGTATGTGTGTGTGTAAGGTGGAACCAGCACAGAGGTTGCTGTGGTTGGCTTCCTATGAACACAAGGTGAGCTGGTCCAAGAAGCCCTATCGGACCAATCATGTGTGTGTGTCTGTGTGTGTCTGTGTGTAGGTGTATAGTCGTATGTCTATGCCTTCGAGTATGTATGCCTATGAGATGTACTATCCCATAGAAGTAAACATTGACTAGGAAGAGCAGTTCTCACTGGTGAGTGTGTGTGTGTGTGTGTGTGTGTGTGTGTGTGCACAGCTCTCAGATTACTCTTTACACACACAGGTGTGTGTGTGCATGTGTGTGTGTGTGTGTGTGTGTGTGTGTGTGCATGTGCGTGAAGGGGTGGGACAGAATGCCCTGAAAGGGAGCAATGGGGTGGGGTCATTTACACTAGCAGAGATTCACGATATAATACATAGCTCAAAGCTTTGTAAGGGTCTCTGATGTTTAAACTGTAAACAAGTGGAAATTTGAGGTTTTTTCTCCCTTACAACTTTTTCAGCACATAGTCTAGTCTTGCTAATTACAACCAAGAATAAAGTAAAAATGCATGATTTTAACACATTGTGCAAGCAAGTGGCACTACCAGGACAATTCCACTGTTCAGTTAAGGAGCACATCATCTTGGAAAGATATGAGATTACAACAAGACAATGTTGGAGGCCTATATAAAAATCATTTGACAAGTTATAATCTACAGACCCCTGACATTTACTATGGGAGTCAGAATAGAATGTAGCCTACATGACATTGATCTGTTTTATTACAACTCCTGAAGAGAGAAATAAATGTCACTATTAAATGGATATAAGGACTAACATTAACAAATAAGACAGAGATGGGATCAACACAGATATATAAACTCACGGGAAGATAATTTAATAGATAGAAAGTGAAATTTATGGGTGGACAGACAAGCAGTCTTGTGAGTTGTTAAAATTTACAGAAGCCAACATTTGAGCCTTCTGGATGCATGTAATGAAGAGATTATATTCTGTACTTCAATGATATGTAGGTCTTACATTCTGAAAAGACTTTCTGAAAACATTGCAAGATTATTATGAATGGGAAGATACAAGATGCCCAAAATACTTGTGTGTATACTGATATATCACATCTTTAATAACTGAGAAAAACATACTTTAAAATGGAGAAAAGTGACTTGCATGTTTACTCGGCATAAACTGCTCTGTACATTTGGCAATTTCTAGCACCAGCCTACTTGACCCAGATTTCATTATTTCCCATCAAAACTTGGCACTAAAACAAGAAAAGATTGATATATATGACTAACGGTCTGGCAATAGCACAAGTCATATACACCAAATTAGCTTAGCCTACTCTTGCTCTGTTTTCATGTTGTGGCTGATTAACCCGTTGAGGACGGACTGATTTTGCTACAACACGCATTTCCCATAAACACCAGCCCGAGTATACGCAGGACTCATCCTCAACAGGGGGTTGTATCTCCATTCTTTCTTTCTTTTTTGATAGAAAGAACATGTGACGTTTTTGCTCCTCAATGAATCACACCACTGGAATTCTCACATTGCAAGTTGTTCTTTTCACATCATATCTATCTGTGGCTCTTCAAAAGCTAAGGAGAGTCAAAACCACCTGTAAAGAAAAATTGTCATTGTCTTTCGGGTATGGGTGAAAGAATGTCAACAGGTAAAACATCACCTGTAAGATATTTGGAAAAACAGATATAATTGTTATGAGAATCTGCTCTATGCAACATAGATAGTCTACATTGATATGCTACCAGCCACTATTAGGTGCATTCACACTGGAATTACCATGCTACTAAATACCATGGTAACTTGTTGACGTATTTCTTAATGGCAAACTACCACTATATATCACTACCGCAGTAATTCACTTGGTACTGTTTCTCATTCACCAAATACTATGGTATTTCTGGTGAGCATTATGCATGCACATATCTCCAAAAGGGAAAATGCACAAAGTTTCTTCTTCTTCTTCTTCGAGATACTCCTCAACATTCTGTATGGAATCAAATGAGGAGGAAAGGGAGAGTGTGTGATGTTGCTCTGTTAGTCCTTGTAGCTTGAGTCTTGGTTGTTATGTCATGTGAGAAATATACAGCTATATGATAGTTGGTATCACATGATCCAATTCGCACTCAAATTTCACCGTATGTAAATTTCATGCCAAGTTTGAATGATCACCCTAAATACCTCAGTATTCCCGATGTATTGTTTGTAGGGTATTTTGCAGTGTATTTACATTAATATTTAATACAGAATAAAATGTTAAATACTGTAAAACACGATATATTCGCAGCGTATCATTTTTGCAAATTGGAACCGATGGCCTTTTTTGCGGCATGAAATTTTCACAAATTGCCACTGGCATTCAAGGCACATAGTGTAGACAAGAACTTTTGTGTGTATTGTAATTTCACAAATCTTGGCTCTCGCAAAATTCGTGAAATTAGAATGCATGCGAACATTCCTCGTTTTACAGTACTGTCAGTGTGAATGCACCCATCCCTGACTTCAAAAGTCTAAACTTTCTGCTGTTATCAGTCTCTAACACAGAGACAGTTTCAAAATACAATATCTAACATTGATGAAACTAGTTAAATCCTGAGATAGTGGCACTGTTTCTGTTACATTCACTCAAAGAGGAGAATCTTTTTACCCCTCCCAGGAAGCAATTCATTTGGTCTAGGAAGAAAATTCAAACTCACTAATACCACTTGCCCCGCCCTAGATATAACAAGGATGGGAAACACTCTGACAAATTTGCCTCATATCACCAGAAAACAGACATTTGGCCCAAGACCAGGACATACCCCTGCATGACAAAGTTTTTCTTTCTCAAAGCTGAGGATTTGCAGATCCTGATCCACCATCACTGTCAAAACTCAAGCCAGGCATGTCAGGGTAGTTAGGATAGGGATGTATAGGCTGTGGTGATTTGTCAGAGAAACTTCAGCTTTGAAGAAACTAGCTTAGAAGAAACTTTAATTTCTGAGTGCTTGCTGAAACACTAACAGGGAGGATAGGTGTATGTATCCAACCCACATGCCAGCATGTACTTTCGACAGAGTTTTCAAGATCTAGTTTCATGCGTTGGCTTATAAGCACAACATTACACCGTTTCTGTATCCTTGTTTGTGAGGAAAGTGGTATCAAGATCATTTTATCCAAAACCATGAAGGGGATGAATCCTGAAGGTAGACATTTCACTGCAGCTTCACAGACTATTGATCTCAAACTTGCTTTTTACTTTTGAGGCTAGTAATCAAGGGTCTGATCCAAAAATCAAGAGTGCGCGACGGGACGGAATTTGAATGGGTTTTTTATTTAAAACAAAAAAAGGTTAAGTGGTAGCAGCCATTTATTACTACAAATGTGTTAAGCTTACATGAAGACATCACACTGCACTATGGACAAGATCGGCATCTGTTTTGTTTCCATGGTAACAACATATATTATTAGCGCGACGGGACGGACTGAAAAAATCACTGGTTTTTGTGAAGAAGATTCAAAGGAGAATTAATTCACAGTTAATGAGCAATACAGACCATGTCATGTGGTGTTTGTTTGTCAATGTTCCAAACATCACTTGCACAAATAGAGAAACATCTAGATCTAATAGATTTTATTTTTTAGGTAATTTTCTCAAAAGCTGTTGAAGTCCGTCCCGTCGCGCGACGGGACGGACAAAAGTGAACTATGTACAAAACGAATGGGAAATTCTAGAGAATTGGCTAATTTTCATCAAAATGTATTTAAACTTTGGAAAACACAGTTTTATTACATCTTGATATAGATTAAGCACACCAAGATTCAAACTACTAACGAATGCTGAAAAATTTGACCAACAATTATTATCATAAGGCAAAAAACTCTCATTTTACAAGAATTCTTATACTTTTGGTACAGTAATCCTTGATTTTCTTTCTCGAGGAAAATTACTTCTCATGAATGAAAATGTTGCAGTGACATTTCATTTGCCCAAAGATTGAATCTTTCCATCAAGATCTGATCACCAATGCAAAGGCTGGAATCAAACATTTTACTGCCGTGACGGGACGGAATTAAAAAAACACACTGCTTTTTGAACAAAATTCAAAAAAGAATTGTATCAACGTTGATGAGCCAGACTTGCCATGCAATGTGACATTGTTTTCTATTGATATTCCCTACATTCCTTCAATGAAAAAGCTATCATACAGATCTAATGTATTATAGTTTTTAAGTAATTTCCTCAAAAGGTGTTGAATTCCATCCCATAGCGCAATAAATGATATGCAAAACAAAATGATATGCACAATGTACAAAACAAATGGGAAATTTTCAACACTGACTAATCTGCATCAAAATGTGTTCAAACCTGTGGTTAACACAGTTTTTATAACATTTTAGTGTAGAGTAATAAGATTTTGCTAAGATAAGTCTTTTTATTCTGTTCAAGTTAGGGACACTCTTTTTCTAGCCCATTGTGGTATAAAAATTTCGTCCCATCACACCTACCATTGTTAACATGTGCAGTCCGTCCCGTCGCACCTACCATTGTTTACAAGTGCAGTCCGTCCCGTCGCGCCTACCATTTAGTAAAGTCCGTCCTGTCGCGCGACGGGACGGACATTATGTTGGACAATGATAATTTTCTTATGAATAGAGAATTATTTGATTTAGTGTCATGGATATAGAGCCCCACTAATTCATTGATACATTGTGGAATATGAGTGATCAAACTCAAGTCTATCATACAGAAAAAATAATAATTTGGTGTCAAAGTACTGAAAAACATGTTTTTTCAAGAAAAAATGAAGATTTTGACCCAAAATTTAACTATAATGAGAAAAATGAATACCAGATATGAATTGCTCCTAGGAAGGGTACTCTATGAAAATAATCAATGTTTCCCCTACTTTTGTAATTTTTGTGCAAATTACTTGAAAAAGTAATGTCCGTCCCGTCGCGCAAAGAGGGCGCTTTTCCTGTTTTACCGGTGATTTACGGAAAAGTCTGACATCAAATATATTAGACATGTACTTTTCTGAAAACTGCAGATTCTCAGCTCTAATATGATATATAACATGAAATACAAGTGTCAATATGAAAATTTAGTCCAAGTGAACACTATTTTTGGATCAGACCCTCAAATTACATATCACAGGATTCAGAAGCATATTTGAGATATGACAAGATCTTGTTATGTTCACTGGGACAGATACTATCACACAAGTCCTCAATTTCTATCTATCCGTCACATATCAATCAGTCGATGCAAAGGGTATTCTGTTGCACCATTAAAAAAAATATACAATATTTACTGGGAATATATGTACCACCACGAATATATGCACCTTTGGGTATGCTCTCTACAAATATATGCACTAATGGAAATATATGCACAACTAGAAATATAAGCACCACTAGGATATACATCCTTGGGAATATTTGTATACACCTCAGTGTATGCACTGATATCATGCATTGCTAGGAATATATGCACCTCCATTGCACCACCGGGAATATGTGCACCATTAGAAATGTATGCACTTCCAATGATATATATATATGCACCACAAGGAATATATGCTCCTCCAATAATATATGTACTGCTGGAAATATAATGCGCCACTAGGAATATATCCACCATCTCACATGATGAGAAAGACAGCGAGGTAAGAAGTCTCCTTCTCAAGCCAGAAACAGAGCTTGGCCACAAATGAAGGTTGCAGCTGTTGAAGAATCCAGCTTCTACAAGCAGCTGATCATGTGAAATAGTCTGCCTTGGCGACAGAATGTAGGCCTACATGGCGAACAAATCATTAGAGAGATTTCCCAAGGTACACGTACAAAACTTTTGGCTCAGAAATACATCACATAAATTAGCCTTGCTAGAAGTCCAATGCTCAATCTCTAATCATAGTACCACGGAGCTAATCCATTTCATCAGAACATTACCAAATTCACAAGAATTGTACATGACTTTATATGACGTATTCCTGGCTAATAATGAATAAAACCGAATAAAAGAATAAAAGAATAAAAACACCTGCTGACATCAATCTAAGAAGAAGACATGAAATGACAGGTTTACCTTTCTTTTATAACATTGCCAGTCTCTTTCATTTTTTTTCCCCTCATCAACCAGTACTGTAGAATGGAATCTTCAAGGAATGGCACCTACATATTAAACTACACAAAGCAGATTCAAAGGAATAATCCAGCTTATTTCAGAAGAGTTTGAGCAATTATGACTCTAATCCTTCCCACTGGTTGTACTCTAACAAGACAGAAAAACAGACAAATGAGTAGATCCTAAAAAAACAGAAATATTCACAACATAAAACTTTCACAATTTGAAGCCGACAGCTTTTTTTTTGCGGCATGAAGCCTTTGCAAATTGCCACTGGTATTCAATGCACTGTGTACAAAAAAAAAATGCAGGCATCTAATACTTTTGCTAATATTGGTCCCTTGCAAAATTTACAAAAGTTTTATGCATGCAAAAATTAGTTTTTATAGTATCCTGAGAATGGGATACCTCTCAGAGCAGCCTTGAGAGATAGAGGATTAAAATGACTCAACATCCTACGGTACTGTGAACTGACAACTCTTGGATCTCCTTTAGATTTTAGTTTTGTGACAACTTGTATGAGTAGAAAATGCCCATATCTGCCAACATACTCAGCAAAACAAACATTTGAGATAATAGCAGAAGAACTTCTCTTAAAGAATATAGAAGGGTATGATTTAAATGCAAAATTTCACTGCAAATCAAGTGATTCGATTCAGAGATCATCTCACCTTTAAGAGAAAACCATGTTTACATTTTCGGAATATATTTTTTGAAAGTACATGTGTACATTATGTCATGATGCTATTTCCTAAAGTGCTTTCAAGAAAGTTATACTTGTTGGTAAGTTTTCACAACACCCTCCCTAGTCACTGATTAATAGGAAAGAATCTGCTTTAAAGCAACAAGATGTGGATCAGCATCCTTATTTTGCGGCAATTAAAAGTCCCACAGGAAGAAAGCAATGACAGTCCTACACCAGAGACAATCTAGTGCCCCTTTCACAAGACTTCCATGCCTTTTTGTTTGGGTCAAAGGTCATGGTTGCCATGGCAATCTGCCCCAGACAAGACTCACTCCTGCACGTCCTCTTTCGTTGCACTGTCACAACATGAAGGTGAAGCTCTGAAAGAAGATTGACTACTTGAGAATGGTAGGAGGATAAAGGGTGCAAAGGTGAAGGAGCTCACCCAGCATTGGGTGAGCAAAGACATTCAGGAACCAAATCAGGCAATATCCTTACAGGGAAGCTTGGAATTACATCAAGAGTATTACTTACAAATTACATTTCTTCTCGGCATGATACCAAAATTAATCTGTGAGAAGTAAGGAGACTGTGACATATCATCCAACAACCACCTGATTCAGGTGTAGGTTACACCATCTTTTCCAGACGGTCTCACATTCCAAACAGGTGTATTTCCATCACAGGAGAGAAAGACGGGTCTGGAATCAAGACTAGACCCGCCCAAACTTGTTCATCACTCTCAGCAGCTAGTAAAACAAATGGACAGATAGATGGACGGAAGAAACATTGCTTTTTATTCTCCTTTGCATTTCTCCTCGCTAATCCAGATGTTGACCTAATGATGACAAAAACTCATTACCAGGCATGTTGGTAATGCACACTGATGATAATGCAGAGTATAATGTATATCAGATGACAATAATGGTAGTGATGATGGTATAGGTAAAGATGAGGATTTATGACGATGATGAAGATGATGGCAAAGATGAGTCGGTAATTGTGATGATGATGATGATGATGATGATGATGATGATGATGATGATGATGATGATGATGATGATGATGATGATGGTGAAGATGATGATGGTGGTGACGGTTTTGATTATAATAGTGAAGACACTGACTCAACTATGATATTGTGTTTTTGCAATACCAATGTTTTCTTCCAATAGGTCTCCATGAGAATAAATAGCACCAGAGTGAAAACATAGAGTAATACTACTCAATAAAGTTCCTCTTTAAGCAAAGTGGTTTTTTAAGCACTTCTACAGAAGGATTTGGATCAGAATTAGGAGTTTTGGGATGGAAATTGAAGTATTTGAAGAATGCACCCACCTTGGCCTTCTTGACTTTCTTCATGGATGCCCTGAGACGCCTCCACTCAGGTTGGGTCATCCCAAGCTGGGACACATCATCTTGCTGGACATAGGTTAAGTGGTCTAGGGCGGTCACTCCCAGCTTGTTGACAAACTCCTGGTGGTAGTGCTGGAGGTCAAGTTCGTCCAGGAAGTCGTAGAGGGGGCTTTCGTATGGCATGCTGTCAGTACAGCGCTAGCCAGTCACATCGTAGTCTGTATGGAGGAGATATAAATGCATGCATAGTTAAAATATCATCTACAGAAATTAATATTTATGGGGTTTTCATCCTTTTTACAGCTTGGACAGAGACCAAACAAATTAAAAGTTTCTAGGGAGTCAATCATCTCTGAAGGAAATTTCTAGAAATATGCTCATTTTGACAGAGAGGATAACATTTCAGGACTACATTGCAGTTCAATAAAGTTTGATAAAAATGATGCTACTAAAATCTACAGTTTTCATGTTAGTATGCAAAAGGAAAAATGTCTAAAATAGTGGCTTTCCGAAAAAAAAACACATGAAAATACATAGCTTTTCATGGCACTGTGGCATTTATAATCTCAAGTTTTAAAAAAAAAAAAATCTCATTGAAGACAGAAATAATACTATTTCTCATTACTTGTGGAATAAGACACAATTACATAGCAGACAGCACTGACATAAAAAGGGGATTTTATAGCTCTAATTATCTTTCAGTATTTCTGAAAACTACAAATTTATTGATGATCACTCTGTACTGATAATAACAGTGTGAAATGTGCCACAAAATATTTCATCAATACACAGAACTAACAATACCACGAGATGTCGCCTCAGCCAGACACTCAAGAATAGTGAAACATGAACACTAGAGGGAGCTCTACCACTTTATACATCCTCACTACATTGAATGGTTGAGAGAACAGAGTGCAGAGAAACGCTGTACCTTGACTGAGTGTTACTCTCTGACAGCATAACAGTACTTAGCAGTACATTATCTAGTCATACAAACACATGTCAACACTTAACTCTGTTTTCTTCTCTTGTCTTCATATTAAACTTCAGTTTATGAAATGGCTTTCGATGATATAACAGACTGTACCTTGCTTGGTTTTGAAATGAGATCATACTTGACAAAGCCATAGTGCCCTATCAGGAGTTTAAATGCTTTTTTAAACATATAAATATGATATCATATCACAAATTCATGTTCCCCTCTGCTGAATCCTAACACTTCAAATATTATCATTACCTCTCAAATCTGACAATCATCTTTATATTCTTTATGAGAAAAAGTCACAAATGTACTAAACTTATTTGAAATCAGTCAAATAAGGGCATAGTTTTCATGCATCAAGGAAACGAGTAATATGATGGTACCTTTATAAAAGCAATATCATAACTGCAGATTACTTACTGTAAAGTTATAAGCATTCAAAGATTGATAAAATCAAACAATGCCTCACATTCTCTGAGTGCAGAATCAGTAATAGTATTGTCTGCCATGTTTTGATTCCTGCAGTCAACAGTAAGAATAGCTAAAAACTGGGATTGTAAGGAATGTGTTTCTCTTAAAGGCAGCCGATCGCCATCCCTAATGGTACGTAAACTCCGAACGACCGAAGTTTGTGTAATGCTACCACTGAGACAAATTTTAGTGTATGTGTGTGCGTGTGTGTGTACGCATCATACACAAACATTGTCACCGCGAGCTGCGGTGATTGGAGGAGAGAGGCCAGAAAACGCTGCGGCGTGTGTGTGTGTGTGTGTGTGTGTGTACGTGTGTGTGTACGCATCATACACAAATATTGTCACCGCGAGTTGCGGTGATTGGAGGAGAGAGGCCAGAAGACGCGTGGCTCTTTTGGCCTCTCTTCATGCGCATGCGCACTGAGAGTGTGCGTCCATTCGGAAGCTCTCGGGGCTCGCTGGGACAGCCATTTTGGGTTAGGAGATGAGCACAGGGAGCTCTCTTGTAGCCTACCGTATTTTCGCTGACCCATTGAGCCAGCGCTATTCTCATTCGGGGGTCACTACATTTGATACAGAATGGGGGAGGCAGCGTGTTGCGTTCGTCTCCGTGCCGCACAAACCACTCGCCACGACTGAGTGTCTTTAATACCGTAAAGTTCCGTGTATAAGACGCACCCGTATATAAGACGCACCCCTAATTTCGGACCTAAAATTTAAAAAAAAAAAACACACGAAAATGTCCACGCAAATATTGCGTGTGTCATACATATTATTTCAGCTCAATATTTCCCTAGAATGCAGCATGTATTTGCTCTATTTTTCGTTTCCTTTTATATTTTCTTTTAACGGTATTCATCGGGTATCAACAAAATATGGAAGACGCAAAATGCGAGACTTGTCTCGGTACTCACTTGCTATTGTTTCGCCTTTCAATCGTGGTACATGTGTCATGCATATCGTACTCATGTGTATACAGTACGATCTTTGCTGTCATACATAGCAGAGGGTGTCTCGCATATTGACGCATGTCAGACTGGAAGGTTCATCACGAAAAATAAGAAAAACATCAACAAGTGTAGCAGAGGGATCATACGGCAAGACGTACGGTGCGTACGGTAATTACACTCATGCACTGTTACCAGTAACATGTGTGTCTATTGTACCATGCTTGTATGCACAGTGCTGGCCTTTTGCAAAAGGCAGCTCGCTATAATTTCAGCACACGCACACAGAGAGCAATGGACTTGCACACACAGCGCGCAACGGGTTAGCGCGCTTCGATCCGATCGCTGTGTGCACGCGAGTCCATTGCAAAAGCCTCTCTGCAGCTGCTGCCTTTGCCAAAGGCTTGCTACTAGCTAGCTACAGCACAGTGTAGCTATATGCTATCTAGCTGGTCTCGCACTCGTGAAATGAAGAGCAAACGAACGGCATGGATATGCATGCATGCTTCACACATCGTTCATATTTACGGTGACATAGTGTCGATCCTACTCCGTATTTTACAGCTTTTGTCTATGGTCATATTGATACTAGTACATTGATAAGTTTTACAGTATCGGTAATTTAGTAATGATACCTGTACATCGCGTATTCCAGCTACTAGGTTGGCTGTTGGTAGCTTGGTAGACTGACATCGGTAGCATACAGCAGTGCTGTTACAGCTGTTGTCTATGGCCAGATTGATACATCGTTACTGCACAAGGCCGATGTAAGTGTATCTCGTATTTGCAGCTTTTGTGGGTGTCCAGATTGAAAGATCGCTCTTTTATCCGTAAGTTCTAGTGATTGCTTACCTTCCAAACGTCGATGGGCATACATGGCCCCAAGTTGGCCTTATAAAATTGGGTGTACATGACGGATTTTTTTCCTCGATTCGACTGTACCCGTGTATACGATGCACCCCCGATTTTCAACGGTTTCCGACGAAAAAATAGTGCGTCTTATACACGGAACTTTACGGTAATTCAATTCAAAGTCATAGGCCCGAATTCACGAAGGTGGTACAAATGAAACCATGGTTTAAACCATGGACAAAAACCATGGAGCACCAAGTGTCACACGGAATACTGTAAAATGAGAAATTTTCGCGTGCATTTTAATTTCGCGAATTTCGCGAGCGCCAAAATTCGCAAAATTAAAATGCACGCGAAGGTTTTTGTCTACACAACATGCATTGGACACCAGTGGCAATTCGCAAAAATTTCATGCCACGAAAAGGGCTGTCGGCTCCAATTCGCGAAAATTTCATGCCGCGAATATATCATGTTTTACAGTATTTGGTTTATAAATCAGTCATTTCGTCGATGAAATAATTATTTTGTAACGAAATGACAACATTTTGTAACTAAATTAACATTTCGTCCACAAAGTGATAATTTCGTTAACGAAACGGTCATTTTGTCGACGAAATGACCAATTTCGTAACGAAGTATTCCGTGAAACACTTGGCGCTCCATGGTTTTTGTCCATGGTTTAAACCATGGTTTCATTTGTACCACCTTCGTGAATTCGGGCCAACTATTGTATGTCACATTTCAATCCATTATACAATTTAATAGAAGAATCAACCAAAGAATGTTGTACACATGTTCATCACCTCTTTATGGCCATATATACCAGTATACATCATACAATACAGTCATTAAAAATTTACTTCATGGACTAATTCACTGAAAATCTAACTTCCGTAAATATCATTCACATTTGCATCAATGATGTAGTACCAATGTCAGTTATTTTTGTGGGCACATTTCAGGTGTTTTCGTTTCCAGGTATTTCACAAGTTGACTGATATTCACAAAATCAACAACTCCTAAAAATATTGTCCCTTCAAAATGTGTTTGATCAAGCACCTCAGTTGACTTCTACTTTCCAGATTAAACGGCAAGAGCAGCTGTGTAGTATCGTAAATCCCAAATCACAATGATAATTTTTAGCATGACACTGCATCCCAAGAAACATGTTTCCTACCATGTTTATATTTATATCATTCTCCTTTTGAAGTGTGTTCAAAGGAAACGTGGTTCTATCTTTCGAGATGAATTAATGCAGCCTTAGACAGCACAGCACACAGTGCATGACACATGCAGCCTTGACATACCAGCTGCATGCATCAATACCAATGAAATCCAGTACAGTAACATTATGGGGGCTAGGTTCTTATGAGAGCACTGTGAATAATCCTGACATTACAAAAGAGGTTTTAGTGAGGTTAACCACAATTTCCTCATGTTGCTACACCCGTTTCTCACAATATGCCTTCTATAGATTAACACAGCATGCTACACAATTAGAAGATTATCCCTTTAAATGGTCAAACAATAACATCTATGGTCAGTTCTAGCCAAAAGAACCAACCTCTAGCCATGATGTAACTAACATCTCCCTCTACATAAAATGGAGCTCTAGATCTTAAAATCCCAAATAAAAAGGATAAACATTTTATGGTGAAATTTCTGTTAAATATCAAACTTCATGGATGGATTTGAACGAGTTACATGCAACACTGCATCAATCAGCACAAGTTAAAGTTGCTGTTACAATACGGATTTTAATATGATTCAGCTGGAGATGGAATCGGCCCCATTTCTTCAAATTTACAAACTTTCTACATAGAAAACTAAGAGCTTTCCTCCATCCTTGCTGCTATTTATTCAACGAGTACATTTTAAGCCTACTTGTACATCGTAATGACTTCAATGCTTCATCATATTCAAGCTGAGATTTCACTTAATTTGTGTGTGTGTGTGTGTGTGTATGTGTGTGTGTGTTTGTAAACGTGTACAACATGACACGCAGAAAAGCAATACAACATATACTTTGCAGAGCACAGTAAAGAACACAGAAATCGATCTACACACGTATCACATTCATGATGGGATCAATGTTAATATTTTTGTGTGTTCTAAAATTCACCAATAGCATCCAACATTCACAGTACTCTATTAAGGTTTGTTTGTGTGTTTGTTTCATTTTTCCATCTGAGAAGATGGCTGGATGGCCTGTATTGAGCTGCACTCACTAGCCGTTCTTCCATGGAGTCAAGTTGGATGTGAGGCGGGACCCCTTCACCAGGTTAAATGCACGCTGTCCTTTACGATGAATGGATGAGGTTAGATCTTTTACTTGCGTGAGATGTGACTCTCTCAAACAAGGAACCTCCAGTTTACGTCCTGTCCAAGAGACAGAGTGTTTTTGCCTCTTAGTAGAGGGGAAGGTAGATTACACAAAACATCGCTCAGTTAATAGACTCAGGAATCGAACCCAGGTAATTTGGATATATGGAGGCAGACGCACTACCAACTACAGCCAAATTGCCCCAAGTCACACAACTCAAACAAAACTTATTTTTAAAAAAAGAGTTAAAAAAATGACATCAGCAAATCACTTTCAACAACAAAACAAACAGTAAACTGGACTACTAAAAAGGGGCATGCTATTAAAAGTATAGTAAATCATCCAGTCAATGCATGAATTCTTATTTCTAATTCAAGTCTATTCAGACTAGGCTATTACATAAATATTAATCAGTCCTTCATTGTAATTTCATACATTATTATTCATAGTCATTGTAAACATACAACACAGGGAAAGCCATACTTCATTGACATTGCAAACCAGTCCCAAATACACCCACTGCTCCTGTCACAATTTCAACAATTAAACAAGTTCAAAACACTGCTCAGAATTCTTGCAAATATTTACATCTGAATGTTTGGATTACTGTGTCTCAACCTTCCACAAACACAGAATGGAAATAGGACGTCATCCAAAGAAAGCAGATCTCACTGCATACAGACGGACGTCACTGGGGATTGTACGTAAGACATGTTGTCTTGTACTTGTAAATCCGCCATGTATACACTTAATTTGTATGCCGCTGAGCATGCAAACAATATCATTAAGAATTCCATAACTGAGAGGTGAGGCGCGACAAGAGCACTTTCCCATGGTTTACACTTTCTCCTTCACTCTGCCCCCAAAAAGGAGGAGGGCCCAGCATGACGCCTCTGTAGGTTAACTTCAAGGAGCGGCGGCCATACTTCTCAGATCTCACGGATTTGATTTACAGCAGCACTAGGCACGAAGGAATATGGCTGGCAGGTATGAAGTACTGTAGTCCATCTCTTCATCAGTGGCTCCCTTTTCTCTGACTAGAGTCACTACTTGTTTGGGGGTACTAAATGGGGGGAGGGGAAGGGGAGGGAAAAGGAAGGGAAGGGAAGAGAAGAGGAGGATGAGGGTTAAGGGGGAAGGGAAGGAACAGTCTGTCTCTCAAAAGCCCTTTTTACACTTATGTTTCTTAACCCCGTAATTTCTCTGACCCAGGACTTCGTTGGTCCCGTACCAATTTTTTCAGCTTTTTACACTCACCAATTAGTCCCGTACTAAGCTCTTGTCCAGGGCCAAGGAGAAAATTGACCTTTTTACACTCGTATAAATTTCTTAGTCCGGTACTTTCCAAACCACATGAATATTCATGATTACGCTGTGCACTGTACACGTACACGCACGCACTGGCAGCACTTGATTACCTCGTTTCTGATTGGTCAGTGGGGGTTGGACTTCGTCTCCGTCGCTTAGCCCCGGATTATTTTTTTCGTTCTGTTTACACTCACTTGCTTGGCACTGCAATTACGGTGCTAACCCTGCTATTTTGCAGGGCCAGATAGTACGGGATTATCGGTGGGGCTAGCCCACTTTGGCAAAAACGAGTGTAAACAGAAAGTGGGCTAAGGATAGTCCAGTACCAACGGTGAGGCTAAGGGCCTTAGCCCCACCGTTGGTACGGGACTAAGCAAAAATTTACAAGTGTAAAAAGCCCTCAACAGTGGTTCCTTACAGACCCCGCATCGCCGTTGTAGCATGGGGATACCATGGTGTGGGAAGGCTAGCAAGAATCTGATATATTTAGAAATCCCCTTAACAGATTAATATGAAGCACACACACATTTGAAATATATATCTCAACTGAACATTCAAACATAACCGATGAGCTTACACTTCTGTGCACATACTGCTGATAGGCAGTTCTCTTTTTTTTTTAGCAGGCATGCACCAGTCATGGAATTTTTAATGTACCCTGATGGGCAAGAGATGACAAATGATTCCATCAGGCCAACCTTCTCTCACAACAATTAACTCCTTTGTGATAAGAAGGGGGAAGGGGAGAGGGGAAAAGGGCAGTCCACCTCAAAAGAAGGGAAAAAAACACAACATGCTCTTAAATTAACTTTGAACAAGCTCACATTTATTTATATACACCAACCCGCTAGATGCAGATGGTCTTTTCTCTATAACCAACCTCAAATGGCTATATTTCACAAGTATCCACACCCATTCTTTGCCACTAATAACCTGGATGTGGAGCAGCCCCTAATAATATGCACCCCTAGGGAAGAGTAATTAGGGGTTAGCCAGATAGCCACCACTCTCCCCAGCTTCCTGCAGGTGAAGGGTCCAGAGTGCGAAGACCTTTTTTTCATCTACTGGCACTGCTCCCTGCCATTGGCAATCTGAAAATTGATTCTAGCAATCTGATTCACACCCCACAAAAGCTGATAACTGAATAAGTACATGACAATGGAGGTAGCCATTTATCCAGCGGCATGTGCGAAAATACCCATTGCAGAATTTCAGTCATCGTGTAAACACAACAGTTCAAAAGGTAACTATAGCACAGAGCTCCACTACATCTTTTTGTCGCGGGGGGGGGGGGGGGGGGGGGGTTGCTTTTTTTCACTACGTGCACAATAGTGACAGTATTAATTCTCTGCTGTCAAAACAATTTGCATAATCATGATGATAAAAAGATCGTGGTCCGCATACAAAGTCTTTGAATAGTGATATAATTTGGGGTTGGGAAAGTACATTATTTATATTTGATAGCAAACTGATTCAAATGGAAAATATAAAGGGAATTCCACAAAAATTCACTTTTTCTAGCATAATGAAAAAGCACTTGACTAACCGCTTTCAAAAAGCAGGAGGAATATTTAAATTGCTAGTATCAAGTTGATGGAATGTGTAGTTTTCATGAAAAATGAATTTTTGTGGAATTCCCATTATATTTTCTTTAGTATATTGTTGTCCACATATGAGGTCATAACCTCTAGTAGTCTCCTCATTCAGCGGTGCCAACACCAAAACTATGAAAAAAAAATTAATGACTTTTGCATTGATTGTCCGATTTTGCATCAATTGTCCGATTTTGCATCAATTGTCCAATTTTCCTCAAACTTTCACTGATGTTTTCTCCTGAAGTTGCGGCTTTCACTAAATCCAAATTTGTCAGAGGGTTTTGGTTTCCTTTAACATGTCACCAAACTGTTGTCTTTATTCTAGCGCTGCATTCTGGGAGGAAGTGAATTTTACTCCACAAGACGAAGACAGTTGAAAGCTGAAAGTAAAAGTGACACGGATCAAACTGAAGGAGGTACCTCCATGATTCAAAAGGCACATCAAAATACTTTGATAGAGACAGCCAACATCTGTTGGGCTTCAAACTGTCCAAGTCTCCTTCAAATGTTATTCTAGTCAGTCTCATCTTTGATTTCACCCTGGGTGGCAGGCTGAACACAGCAGCGGCTGACAAAATAACGCTTTCTGGTATTTCTAAAGTGGATTTTTATCTCAATCCCATGCAAATAAGCCAAAGCTGAAGTGGCATAAAGGAAACTGCACTCTCTGTACAGGAATATATTTTGGTTTTCCCACAATGAACAACCATGGACATACAAAAAAAAAAAAAAGTTTTTCCCTGGAATACTGTAACCTATGAAGTCATATCTCCTTTGAATACAAAATACAACAACAACACACACACAAACAAACAAGCAAAACTGAACTAATGGCATAATGCACTGGAAATGTGTGTAGTAGCCATATCCTGGTATTGCTAATACAATACTATAAATAGAAAGTATTTTGTCATAGAGAAAACACTTCTGAAAGTTCTCTTTCCATTGAATGTGATGCCTGGTCATTCACATAAACTTTCTTGGTAAAGGTCTTTGTCAGGAAAGGTTGTCTTTGTGATCACTATGCAAATTAATGATTTCACACGTGCCACTCATTCCATTCTAAAGTTGACTTTTTGAGTAAAATCATACAGTTAAGAAAGAGTTTAATCAAACTCAAATCTACATTGTATATGGAACAGTCATGAGAATCTACAGTTTCAAGAACTCTTGACACCAGTCAAAATCATATAAAAGAAGGGAGGGCAGTGTAGCTTTACACATTTAGCAATGATACTTTTTTTATTATTACAGTCAGCAAGAATGTATTCTTTATGAATAACAAATTATTCTTTTGTTGTAATGATTTGATAAAGTTAACTTTGTCAAGGAATCACGTAACTGCATTATTGACAAGAATAATTTAGATGTAATGTACACATATTTAAGGCAGAGTATCGTATAAGACATTAACATCGTATGAATTCCATGACACTTCAACTGTTTTGTTTGCTTATTCAGTATTTAAAGGGGATGGCTAGTAACTGATCAGTGGGAATCAGTGGGAATGCTGGAGGATGATTGTTCCAATCCTTGTGGGATTCATTTAAGAGTACATTATATATCTATTGTTGTGTGAAAATTATTCGCTTCAGAATGGTCTCATATTCAAGTAATGTGCAGTTTAATGTTTCCAGGTTAGCGTGCCTGGTCAGTGACGGGGCATTAATCTGCACATTACTTGAATATGAGACCGTTCTGAAGCAAATAATTTTCACACAACAGCAGATATATACATTGTAATGTACTCTTAAATGAATCCCACAAGAATTGGAACAATCATCCCTCAGCATTCCCACTGATTCCTACTGATCGGTTACTAGCCATCCCCTTTAATCAATTTTATCAACATGGGGGAGAGTTTCATTATAATCTACCAACATTATGAGGAGTATTTACGAGAGGACAAGGCAGTAACATGAACCAGTAGCAATTTGAGAGTTCCTTTTAGATTGACATCATATCACTCAAATGATCTCAGCTTTCATATCAGTCACTCAGAATTTTGAATGAATTTTGTGACTTATTTCAACACTCTTCACAACATAACTTAACACTGCATTCATTTCTTTATCAATAAGTTTTCCCTGCAGTGGTGGCTGGATGTACAATGTAAATATCAAACCAAAACGATGCATTGAATGTAATGAAGGCTATTACTGTAACCTTCAGCGAAATAAATTGACCTGCTGACATTCACTTTCAGTATTGGGAGATGCAATCAGGCTTGGCATAATTTCCTGGCATTTAGACCCCATCTCTTCTCCCTAAGTATCCCCCGTAATAGGCAGGATATACACAAGTTCACTGCCTACCGATGACTGACTATAGTCTACAGTTTCAGACATTGGCCAATACATTCACATACACTTGTCCAATCCTCATGCACATTTTACATACATTGTAGAGGTCCTAATCATATGTTATCCATTTGATCACTCAAATGTTACACTCTATTATTGTACACGTCTGACACATTCTGTTGTATCAAGGCAGGGAGGACCTCCCTGATCAAGGGCAACATAATGTACGAAGAATTTCCAGGACATCAAAACAAATAAAGAACTGAAGTGAACTGAACTGAGAATGCTTGGAAAGGAGAGAAGAATGGTTGCAAAGTCTAGACTAAGAGAGAGATGTAAGACATCTCATCTGCCTGTCCAACCCTAACATCATTTCTATTCATCTTCACATATCGTAGACAGGGCATGATGAATACTAGTGAAGAGAGATGAACCTCTCATTAGGAGAAGGGGGGGGGGGTAAAAAACTTGGGCGGGGCCATCATAGCACACCACGTGGGCAGCGATGTGGCAAATTCACCAGTCAGACATGATGCCTGTAGGCTGTAGGAACATTAGCATTGTGCTGACATTTCTCATTTCTAGCTCCCTTAACTCTCTCAGATCCACTTCTTTGAAATGATACTGACATCTTGTGCCATGCAGCTGTCAGTGATAATGAGGGGGTTCACTGCTTTACACAGCTCACATGACTAGGGAGAGTATCTACAGGGCTGCTGCATGAACATCAGTACATGTGATATGCACTGCTGATTCAGGTACTTTGGAGCATGAATTAAAGGGAGACTTGAAACAGGGAATGTTTTCATGAAATATGGGTCTATGTGAGAGAGAATATAATAGCTCTATGTGAGAGAGAATATAGCTCTATGTGAGAGAGAATATGGGTCTATGTGAGAGAGAATATGGGTCTATGTGAGAGAGAATATGAGTCTATGTGAGAGCGAACATTACAAAAATATGAATTTTTTTTCTTGAAGTGTATTTGGTGATTCTGAAGTGAGGTTCATGATATCATTTTTTAACATTTCATACAATTAATCGAACAATTTTCTAAAATACATTAAGGAAAAAATAAACTTCTTTTCGCTGTTTTGCCAAAACCAATTATCATCAAATAAACATTGGACTCCTCTTAGAATTACATGCTCTTTCATATTTCATAAGAAGTTTTCATTATCTCACAAAAAAAACTAGAAATGTCGCTATGGCGACTGATGCCTCCGCCATAATGCATGATTCTCCCAATAGGTGTATGGTACAATGTCTTCACAATGTGTGATGACTGACAAAATATTGAAATGTCAGGTTTGTCCGAAATATCTTGAATGTTCACATTCCTTGAACTAGGTTTGCTATAATTGTCTAAGAGTGCAGGTACATGTACACGCATTTGGGGAAGAGAGGATTTTTACTTGACTTCTGACCGACCCTTTTGTAAGTTTATACATTGAGTAATTTTCAAGGTATGAAGAAAGAGTGTAATTACAGTATAAAATAGATTTTTTTTTTGCATTTAAACCTGGCCTTTGACCCTTAACCATTGACCTTTGAGAGAATCTACATTAGGTAATACATGTATATATCAAGTTTTGAAGATGATAATGCAAGCATTGCATATAATACTAGTTAATGAGGGAAATAGTAAAATTTTGAGTTGACTTTGACCTTTGACCCCTGACTATTGACCCATGACCCCTACATTCCCTAGATAATCCCTGCCAGTCAGTACATGCATATGTACCAAGTTCCATAAAGATACATTGAACCATTTGCAAGAAAGTGAAATTGTAACATTCTCACCTAACCTTTGACCTTTTGACCTTTGACCTCATGACATGAAACTCTCTCTGGAGAATCTTTACGCAGTAGTACATGTCTACACTAAGTTTGAAAAAAATACCTTCGGACATTGCATGGATATGGGGGAAATAACATTTTTAGCATTTGACCTTGACCTTTTGACCTTTGATCTCTTGCCAATGTCACTAATATCAACTCAACTAATTGCCCCATCATACATCATCCTTGGACCAAATTTGGTGAAAGCTGCTTCATCCAGTTTTGAGTTATCACGTAAACAGTTAAATTTTAGGATTTGACCTTGATCTTTGACCTTTGACCTCTGTCCAATTTCACTCAAAAACTAATCAAATAATTGTCCCATCATACATCATCCTCAGACAAAGTTTGGTGAAATTTGCTTGATCCAGTCTTGAGTTATCGCGTAAACGGATACAATTTCATGATTTGACCTTGACCTTTGACCTTTGACCTTTGGTCGATTTCACCCAAAATCTACTCAACTAATTGCCCTGTCATACTTTATACTTGGACCAAGTTTGGTAAAGTTCCAGTCAATATTACTCAAGTTATCGCGTAAACGAATGCGGACGGACGTACGGACGGACGGACGGACAACCCGAAAACATAATGCCTCCGGCACCACTTCGTGGCGGAGGCATAAAATATGTCAGAAAAGAGAAGTTAGGTCTCAACCATAGAGATATATACTACGAACACTAGAGGGCGGACTCCGTAAAATCCCTGTGACCGATAGAAGGAGGCGTTCGCCATTTTGGTCCGGGCAAATTTCGACTAGCGACCGTACCGATAACGTACAGCGCTAGCGGAGCATGCAGGGAGATCGACGACGGGATGCAACGGCAGTAGGCTAGCATCTATGCCATGGTCTCCATCGGAGTTTGGAAATTGAAAGTGTTCTTAAATTCCTAAATTCTATTTAAAGTAGCATAGATCTATGTTGCAAAATGCCTGAATCATGTGCTGCTTTTGGATGTAGAAACAGGAGAAAAGAAGGGGAGCAGAGTTTCCTTTTACAAGTAACTAAAATGACATTCATAATGTGTGTTAAACAGATTGATTCAATACCACAAAAAAAAAAGAAAAGAAAAGAAAAGGTCTTGCAAAATTCGTCAGGGGGCAAGTCCTCTGCCCTCCCTCAGCCATTCTCGATCTAGTGCTAATACAGTACATAACTATATGCAAGGTTGGCGGAAGTGGGGGGCATTTGCCCCCTTTCCAAAAACAAAAACAAAAGAAAAAAAAACTCCACTTTTTAAGTTTGAAAAGTGCTCTTTTCTAAGTGCCCTATTTGGCCTTTGAGCTCCCCCCAAAAAATAAAACAAAAACAAAAACAAAAAAACAACAAATCATTCCTCCACCCTTTGCTATAGGCCTATACCAGCAGTTAATTTTACTATGGTGATATTGTGAGAAAAGCTATAGAATACGTAATATATGCCTGGTGACAGGTGACATATGCTCCGGCATTGATATCTTTCTGAAAATAGAGTTAGCATCATGGGTCTGATTGGGCTTTTGGTTCAAGGCAGAGCGAGGATTAGGATTAGGGTTAGGTGTTATGATTTGGTTTAGGGTTTATATAAGCTTCAGCATTAGCATTTTGAGCTTGAACATTCTATGTCATGGAACCAATATGCCTACACTTACTTATAAAAATGATTTATTTCATTTCCACCAAAAAAAAAATAAAAACAAATCAGAAATACAATGAAACACTCGTATACACAGATGTCAGGACTGTAGAATGCAGTCCCCTCATGCAGAAAAAATATAATTGCAAAAAAAAAAAAAAAAAATCACAAGGGGCACCCTGCTGTCTGGAGACCAAGAGAACCCTTTGTATTGCATGGACCATGGTTGTGTTGGTCGGCTTGAAAGTATTACCTTGTGGAGAATGAGGTAAAATTTTGTTTAATTTTCATTTTCTTTACCACTCATAATAAGAGATTGCTAGCAGCTTAAATTTTTGAGTTGTTTCCTTCTCTCATCTCCAAACCCCCTCATCTTCTTGCTGAAAGACAAGTAGGGCCTATATGAATTACACTAGTATGTACGTGTCCACCACTACTGCGCTGCCCGGACGCGATACTTTTTGCCCGGACAAAGATGGCACGCGGCCTCTTCTACTCGGCACATGAGCACTGCGTATGCGCCACACGCAGTCCGCGCTCTAGTATATTATTAGTTTACATCTCTATGGTCTCAACCAAAACTATCCCTTTAAAGGACAAGTTCACCTTCATAAACATAAGGATTGAGAGAATGTAGCAATATTAGTAGAACACATCATTGAAAGTTTGAGGAAAATCAGACAATCCGTTCAAAAGTTATGAATTTTTGAAGTTTTTGTGCAGTAACCGCTGGATGAGAAGACTACTCCAGTGTATTAATAACGTAGATGTCACATGCGTACAACAATATAAGGAAAATATAAAGAGAATTTCACAAAATGCCATCTTTTGAAAAAAGTACACATTCCCCTGACTCGTTACCGACAAATGTTATGGGTAATATTATTCCCCCTGCCTTTAGAAAGAGGTAAGTCAAGAGCTCTTTTATTATACGAAATAAGTGAAAATATGTTGAATTTTCTTTTACATTTTCTTTATACTGTTGTACGCATATGACTCACAAGCTGTAGTAGTCTCCTCATCCAGCGGTTCCAACACAAAAATTTTAAAAATTCATAACTTTTACATCGATTGTCCAATTTTCCTCAAACTTTCACTGATGTGTTCTACTAATATTGTTGCATTTTCTCAATCCTTATGTTTATGAAGGTGAACTTGTCCTTTAAGGTTGGAGTGAGGTGTATGGTGTGAGGTACAACTCAGTGCCTAAAAGGTATAAATTATTGGTCAATAACCTTGGGTTCGATCTCACTACAAATCTGAAACTAAATGACAAAAACATGCAATTTCAGTGAGGTTATGCCAAGAAGAGAATTCGGTTTTTATATATATATATATAGCACCCTACAAGTGTATGACCGTTACATTTGCTGTTGGTGTCAAAAATTTCCTCTTGATTTCTACACACTGATAATTGCACATAATTTTTAAACTATTGAGAAGTAAAAGTTAAACATGGCAGGAATTACATTTATACAGTACACTTGTATATATTAAGATACATCTGTACATGTACAACTGCCTATCAAAATGCATTTATGTATATATAAAAGGGAGCCATTTCATGCCATCTGATGCATCTCAAATTGTGCGTTAAAGCAAACAAGAGTATTATTTCAAATTCCAGATGCGTACACATTATAATAATGCAGAGAGAAATAATACATTACTGTAAAACCAGACATTTTTGCATGCATTTAATTTCATGAAATTCATGTGAGCCGAAATTTGCAAAATTAAAAGGCATGAGAAAGTTCTTGTCTACACTGTATGGATTGAATGCCGATGGCGAAAATTTCACGCCGGAAAAATGGCCGTTAGCTCCAATTCATGAAATTTCATGCCACAAAAATGTTGCTTTACAGTATGAATATCTTTACAATACTGACTGGTGGAGAGCAGGGTGGAAAAAGTTTCAGTCAGCATGAGTAATACAACAGATAATGGACTCTGCTTTTTCCCAGAAAAATGTTAACTTTAGAATAGTATGGACTTACTACAGATACACACTTTTTCAATGAAGCAAGAATGTTCAACTTCAACAAGCATGTTGGCATAGAGAGCTTTGGTTAGCCAGAAACCATAAAAAGTACGTGGTAAACAAGCGAAAGAAATTAATCACAACACAAAAATCCAGAGAATGGGGATGTGATCTGTTCAACCAGAACTATCACTTGTGGCGCAGATCATTACCTGTACTCATTTGGATCAACTAAAATCCTTGCCTTTACAATGTCATGAGTTTTGTCTGCACAAAGCATTTAGCAACAATACACAATGGTGTTGCCTTTGACAGATTTACACCAACCAAGCTGCTGACACAATCAACGCAGGAATATCGCAATGATCCTTGGTATTTAGTCCCTATCTATCATAATTAAATATGTACGAAAATGAAAAGCATATTTGGCATTTACAATGTAAATTTAGGTTTCTTCAAGGTAGTGTTCATTCAAATGTACATATGTATCTAGGCCCTACCATATTGAGTGTAGGCCTATATATTGGATTTCAAGAAGTATTTGCACAGCAAACGGTGGATATTGATATGGTAGTTTTGTACTGTACAAATTTGTAGAAAAAGAATGTTGCTGAATTTCACTGAATGCAGGATTTGCATTCAACTCATGTGTGACTCTAGGATTTTCAAACATAAGCTACAGGAAGTGAAGTATCAATGAAAAGCTTGTTTTGTTCTGGTCTGCTAGACATCAACAAGATAGGAACCAAATTGTGACTGTGTCAAGTAGAGTGTCCTTTCATTTTACAAGACCTTGTCAATTACAGATTGACACAGTCGAAAGTGGCAGCGAGTGTTAGAGAAGGATTAGTCACTTGGCGAAATCACAAACCAGAACTCCTCTGTCTCACAACGATAGAGAAACCAGACTCACACGACACAAAATGCAGTCTCCACTCAAGGAGCTTCAAAGCTCCTGCCCCAGTCCAGAAACGTCTTCCTTGCATTTCAATAAACCCCTGGCCGGTCGCCGGCCTCAGCCCGGCTGCTTGAATGATGCGTCTGTTTAATGCACATCACCTGGAGTGGTGATCAACATTACTTCCAGCCAGAGGATCCCTTGCCATCTCATCAACTATAAATATCTCAGAAATGTTAACTAGGAATCGGCTCCTCCCGAAGACACCACGGACAGACGATGACACGATAACTCCTTGTAATAGCAGATGACCTTGTAACAGCAGATGTCTCTTCATGCGTAGCTCGCTAAAATACATTGTAACAGACTGGACTTGATTTCTTTTTTACGTATTGCATGTTTATACAAGTAATTACAACAGTCAGGGTAATAAATGTGTAAACTGCTGCCATGTACAATGGATTAAGAAAATTTCAACCTTTTGAATAAGAGCGAGTCAACTAGCAGTGTTCAAATGATTGTCAACAATCTTGTTTGTGCATACGACTGTGATGTTTGTTTCTCCTTTGCTGTCAAACCAGCAGTAATTTCCCATTCATCTTTCCTTTCATGACTCTCAAAACATAGGGTCACATTGATATCATTCCATGTCTTGCAGTTCAAATAAAAAAAAAAATCTTACATATATGCCAGTAATGCAGAAAATATGTTTATCTTGTGCACATAACAAAGGCATTTTCATATTCATTGCAATATGACAATCAAAGTCAGCTATTCAAATTCCCTATACAATAGATGTTCAAATTCATGAACATGATTTACGTCGATGTCAGGCAATTTGTCAATTAGTTGCAAAGGATAGATGTTTGATACATGTACCACTTTAAATTCATAACCTCATGCTGACATTCAACCCTTGTAACTTTAATTGTACAATTTTGCTCTGTTTCTTATTTGTCACTGTTGTTGTTCATCCCTTACTATGATGTCACAAAAACTACTCTCTTTGAGGTTTATTTTGCTACAGATTCATGGCAATAAAATGCCATTTGTATCTCTTGAGTTTAGATGTCATTATGCAATTAAATCTGACAATTTCTAACGAAATGGAAGAAGAAGAAGAAACCGTATCCTTTTCAGAAAACCATACAAATAAGGAAGAAGCTTATTAATTTCAAAAGTCTCAAAAAGATAATAGGATGTAGATCAGTGGAAATGTTTATGAATTGAACAAAAAGGTGAGATAGTTAATATGCTTTTCTGACTGTCAGTAATAGATAAATCACACGGCTTCATGTTGGTGTAGGATATCATCACCATCAAGGAGTTACAAAGTGTGCCCTTGTTTTCAGACATGAAAATGAATAATGTAAATTTTCTTGAATCAACATGGGTATCAACTGTTCATGGTTAAATGCAAGACTGTGTCACTGACATGACATCTACCTTGAGGTGTATAGAAACTTCAATATTTTCACATTAAATTCATGAAGACCACCCAAAAATACATCAATGTCAAAACATAACCACCCTTCTCAAAACAAACTTCTAATATTGTACAATGTCTCTTAAGTATTCTTTCTTTAAAGAAAGAAACATCAAAATTATGAAGAAGACCATATTGCTCTCAAATAGCACCAATATTAATTTGTCACATCTAAACAACTTGTAAATATCAAACAGTTGCTCCACTAATGATGAAATAATATTTGCTAAGCAGGTAAAAATGTACCATATGGTGGAGGAGACACTTTTTACTTGGGAGCAAGTGTTGCTGAAACACTCAGAAGAAAGCTGGACTGAAGAGGCTTCCATTGGTATACACACATTCTCTGGCTCCAGAAAATTACAACCAGTTTTAATTGAGATAAATCATCCCTCACTCCTAGCCCATCTCTCACACTTAGGTACATTGTATGTTCCACTCAGCACTACCCCTCAATATTTAGGATGCTGTCCTGGAAGAGATATAATGTTTGTTCACCTGACATTTCAACAAGATGTGAGTCACCATGACATGAATTATTCACTGAGCATATAAACAGACATTCACAAGCAGACACATATATGGCCCTTTTTTAGTTTTTACAACATAACTTTGTAGAAACTCGTTCTTACTGTTGACTGCTATTTACAAAATAAATCATCAACCACTGGAGATACTATAAATCTATCTATATATCTTTCTCATTGCACAAAAACTTTTTTTTTTCAAACTCCCTAAATTTCTTTCATTACAGGCATTATGCTGTGGCTTTACAAATTACTGAATTGATAAGCTGCACATATTCAAAAGTGGAATTGGCCTCACAAATAAAGTGGTGATGAAGTAATATCTACACAAGGAATTAATAATTTTCCCTCTTGTCATTAATCAGGCTCTAAAGTTACTACATAATGAACTTCATAAAAGTCTTCTGTTTTGACGCACATTGATTTTACTGCATCCCTGCCCCCATATCACAGAATGGAGTGATGTTCTATTAAAAGGGTAATACTGTCCCCAACAGGAGTCACTCCTTAAAGGGAAGGTCCTGTTTTGGTTGATGATGGCACGTCGGGATGAAATTTTTTGGCAAGATAATGAGAAACTACTTATGAAATATGAAAGAGCATTGAAATTTATGGGGAATTCAAAGTTTGTTTGACAAAAATTGGTCTAGAAATGGCTGAGAAATGCAAAAATACGTCGTCCGATAAAAGTGTGGGACCCACACTTTCCCCGTGATACGACCTTACCTCCCTCTACCGTTTGAATTTGACTACATTGGGCTTGGGGCTTTTTCAACCGTTATCTTCCGCACACGCGAGCGATGTGTACCGCACGGCTTGGTCTGGGAGGTTGACCTTTTCACCTCCGTGAATTTGGGAGACAGACGGCGCGGCGAGGGAATATTGCGTAATCATGGGGGTTCATGGCACGTTTGCAGACCTGTATGCACGTCGTGTGTGCGTGGAGTTCTGTGATCGCACTGCGGTATCAGCCGTCGCGTCGTTCCGTTTGTTTACTTGAGGGCACATAGTCTCTTTTCCTCGGTGTGATCAGGGAGGTGGATCTTCCATCTCCCTGGTGTGATGCTGCGTATAGAGCTCTACGGATTCCGACTCGAGAGCAACTGAAACAGTTAGGTTTTGCAAGACGAGGTATACATACGTCTCCGACCCAGAAATCTCGCAAAAGAATATAGAATCTTTCGAAATGAGGCGTAGGGGACAACGAAGGGATCGCGATTATTGAAACTGGACAAGATGCCTTCATCCCGTAGAAATGAACCGACGCGACACCTGGATCTACCGACCCCAGCTCGCGATGTCCTGAGTGAAAAAGTGAGTATACAGGCATTTAGTGTAGAAGTTAGTCAGTCCGACCCATCTTTATCCGGAAGTGCATGATGTGAGAGCTTGAAGTTTATCTCGTGAAGAATATCCTGTGCCTGCTAGAAAAGATGTATGTAGGATGACCCACAAAAGACTTGATTACTTTATTTTTTCACCTTGATTTTCAAGGTTTTATGCGTGTAAAAAGTTCAGAAAAATAGATTTCTGAGTAATGAAATTCGCAAGGGGTAATCGGCCAAACGAGAATGAAGTAGGGTCCCTTAGTGCAGAGTGTTCGTTGATCTGAAAATGAAATAAATTTCCTTATTCTGAAGCGTCCATAGTATTCTCAAGATTATGTGTATCGATCCGAAAACGAAATAAGGCTCGTTATTCCAAAAAGGAGATTCGTTAGTCAAAAATGAAGGAATATTCGTTATTAATTCTAAAAGTGAATAATATGTGCCCAAAGAGAATGGGGGAAGGGGTGATCATAATTTCTGTCGAGTATAGTTTACATGAGATTTGGAAGGGGATGATCAGATCTACACTGTATACTACTACTAGGTAGTATCAGAAACAGGGGAACACAATGGCGCGGCAGCATTACACCCTCGTCGTGTCATTTTATTTTCCCTACCTTTGAGTAGCCCCTATTTATAATAACCGTTTCTACATCATATTACATAGCTCATCCTTATAATGTAATTAATTTCATATCATAATCATAAAACTGAAGTATACAATACATGCAACATAACAACTAACGCTGGCCGTTTGGCGGAGGTTCAGTGGTCCGATGCATCATGATAATGTGCGTGTGTTTGCGTATCATTTTCATTCAATTTTCTCTGCGTAGTATCCTATATACTTTTTTATATGTATTATGATTTGTTTGCTTTTGTTTTCAAAGCTCTTCAATTACTGTTTGTTATTATTAAGTCGACTGAGACTCTACTTGTATATGCCGTAGAAGACTGTAGGTTGTTCATTCACTGTGTCAGTTTTGTCCATCTATGTAGATCGTACATATTGTACATAGATCCATCATGATGATTGCTGTTTGCTTTGATGTGCCCTTTTCTTTGAAGTGCTGAATAATTATGAAAGTTATAATAAATGGAAATATGAAATAGATTTTGTAATTTGACAAGCTATAAGATGATTTGCAGGTTGCATAATTCCATTTCCATTTCATAATTTGTTATCACAGTCAGTGTGAACAGCTTGATGTCAGGTTCTAAAACTTTTTAGGATGCTATAATTATGTTCGCCGGATGAATCCCTTCTTCATCCTGGGAACAATGCGTGTATAATTTTTCATAGATTGTCGGTTATGAATGCAACCAATGTCTTTTCCTTTTACACTTTCAGTAGGCTATGGATACTCTACATCTCAAATGGCACTTTAGTGGTTTCTCGGGACCTCTGAAAATGAAATCAGACCACCAAACTTCTAAACAGTTTATATTTTGACAGTTCCATCGGAGAACTGTGTCGAAAAAAATGTTTCCTTTCATTGGTAGGCCACGATACATTTCTTTTTTCGGGTCATCAAAATTCGAATTGAACGTTTTTGTAAGCGATCCGAACAGGACACCAAAAATAAATGAATAAATAAAACTCAAGTTTGTCTCGGAATTAACTTGTGAAAACTCAATTGATTCCATTAACAGGGAACGCGGGATATTGCGATGAATCATGGTAGTCAATGAGATACGTTGTATGACCCGACGTTACTCTTTCAATATACGTTTACGCGTGAAAAAAGAATGAATCTCTAATTCCACTGTATCAATTTTTTTTATAGATCTCAGGAGCAAATCGAGAAAAGACAGGAATGCGCATTGGAAGCCAGTCAACAAAGGTATTGTTATTCTAATAAATATATCAACAAACGTGACCTGTTCTTTTTCGCATTGTGTGTGTGTGTGTGTGTGTGCATGTGTATTTGTGTATTTGTTTTATTTTGTTTTGTGTTTTTTTTTGTAGGATGTGAAAACACGTAAGGCCTATATCGGCCTATATGACGCTTATTTTTATTCCGCGAATTTCTTATTAGTCAGAATGGAAGGCATTGTGTGAATATCATTTTACTCTGGTACATAAACTACGGGATGTGCAATTGAATCGTATATTAGTTGAAGAAAATGTCTACTCATGGAACCATGGTAATGATAAAATTATATATGAAAATGTTTCTGTTTTGTTCTTTATTACACAGGCAGATGTGTTCAACAAAATAACAAAACCAAAACCAAAAGCACTAAAAAAATTGGAGAGGTTCGGACATGCCGATTTTCTATTCCCGGCCACGAAGTATCGCCAGAGACAAGTCGCTTTATCCATCTGTCTTTCTCCTGAAAAGTTTCTTCCTCCACCTCTCCGAAGTTCGGCTGAGCCCCTTCACAGCCTGAACGTTCCTGGCGAAAACCATGCCCAGCCCTCATTCCATCTGGCCCGCTGCTACCACTGCCCACCTGTCTAAAGAGTTGAACATTGGGGAACGACGTTGATGGCATCACAGCGAGTATCCACGGTGGTTGTTCAAACTGTGTGAACAGTTCCTTTGGTAATCTACTCTGCTGTGGAATCGGCAGTAGACTATAATGGTGTACTATTAGGCCGTAATTTTTTTTTTTTAATACAGTGTACTGTACATTGTTCTAAGTTTTGCACACAACTATATCCCCACAAACACAAGAGTCACTATTAGGGTTCGCGCGTATGCCAAAAAGCGGGATACAAATCTCGAGATTTACATGACCATCGTAATCTCGAGATTTTTGCAAATGTGCACACAAAATCCCACTAATTTTCGCGATCAGCATCGCGACGGTACCCCCAACAAATCTTGCACTTGATTTCTGAAATAGTGCGCTGATTTGCTCCCGGTGACCGCGTAAACGGCTGACCGAAAATACTTTACTCATCTCCAGATTTTATATTCCATCATTCAAACGAGCATCACAATAATGGGTAAATGACAACATCACACTACTGTGTGGCAGCTGCGTAAATATTGTCGGTACATGCAAACGCGTGAAGAGGGGGAAAAATCTCGAGATTTGGAGTTCAATCGTCATCCTGGGTCGTCATCCCGCTATGTTGTTATACGTGTGGATCCGGCTAATGGCGCGTAGATATTCTACATACTGGAAAGATAGTAAACACAATATCAAGACATGCATGATCATGAATGCGAACGATCCGGGTGAACAAGCGCATGTTGTATCATTGTACTGATAGGGTATTATGAAGGAAATTGTACGTGTAAGGTCCACGAGTGTTACTTTAGTAGCCGCGTTTGTACGTACCGTATAGCGGGTTACCAAGCTCCCCGAAACTCGAGTTTTTATTTTGTTTTGTTTTATTTGTTTTCTTTGTTTTTGTTGAAACCGTTAATCGACACTCTCCAAATTAATTGGTTAGTAGAGTATACTATGCGCTCGGAAACTAGAGTTTGTTGGGCTTTTTGTCTGTTTCTTTATTTGTCTGTTTTTATTTTTGCAGCCTTTCTCCCTTACAGAAATACTAGTAACTCGCTAATTGCCTATCGATAAATCGATAAAACTACAAGCGTTGTTCTTGAACCTCACATACATTGTCGAGTGCACGACGTTGTGGCGTGCGCTATGAATGATGGGATATGAAAGATTCGAGTTTTTGTGGTCGACCGTTCACACGTATCTGCGGGACAAAGATTAGCGCGCTAATGACAGCAAGATTTCTTGGGTTTAGCATTGCGCTGCTGACCGCGCTTTGTTGAGTTTTTGTCCACTCGTGCAAAGAACTCAGTTTACTAGCGGGTTACAAATTTCTCGTTTTGTTACCCAGTAATTTTTATACGTGGGAATCCCCCTATAGGCGGGTATAGATGGGTAATGAATGCCAGCGCGTTTTCACTTATTTTCATGTTTATTTAGGCTGTATGTTTGTTTATTATTGCCCTTGTCATATTCAACAAAACAACAAATTACGATACAAAATAATAATATTATACTCGGTATACATTACGCAACAGTCACTCCAAAGATATTACCCTGAATGCCCATCCCCCGTCACATGGACGTAGGGCCTAATTTACACTGTACAGTGACGTTCAAACAGTAAAAACATTGACTCGACGATCAATCATTAGTTCACACATTGTATACACACATGTTTACATGTATGCTGGTTAATTTCTTTGGTAGTGCAATACGCTGTACAGGCCTGCTGGTAAATTCCCACAAGATGTTCGTAATATTCTGTCCTTTTTAGTACCTCGGATAAGCTTGATTTTCAGACATTTCCTTTTTTATGTCGAAGGTATATTTTCTCTCTTCCTTTTCTCATATTATCCCTGTGAATTATCCCTGGATGAATTTTCTTTGCAAATGTGTGGCTCGACCGTAAGTTTCTTATAGATAATCTATTACATCGCCGTAAGTTTCTTATAGATAATCTATTACATCGGTAAGTATGTATATTTTGCTATTAACAAACAGGCAATGTTCGCACCTCTTTAAAATAATGGCAGAGAGAAGGGACTGGGAAGAACACTGTCGAACCGAAGATAATGATAATTCACACTTTACTGCTCAGTATTATCAGTGTAATTCATTTTTGTATAATATTCACATTATTAGTATTATGTCTCGCCATCGTTGTTGTTCCTGTTACAGGTCATTGGTCATTGGTGTTTTTTGTTTTTGTATGTGTGCTATATGCCTATATCTCGCGAATCGTGAAGAGGCTAATGGCTGAGAGCCAAATGATATCAGATAATTATTGTCGATAGCATTAGCACTAACTGGAACGGATTCCACGTACTCTGGCGTAATGAGCATCGTCAAAATAATCTTGACAAAACATATTTTCTCCTCAATCAAAACAGAGGTTCTCAGGAGGTTTGTAATGACAACTTATATAGAGAATGAAATTATATGTGATGATGATAATAGTACAGTATTCATGATAATCATTACAATGGTATAAAAAACGGTAACAACAAAGGCAACAATTTCAAGCGGCAATACCAATTCCAGGAGTTAGCTGTTTTGTTTAGATATAACTTCGATTTTTTTTAATACCACGAACTGCGTGTTTGTGATTGATGAAAAAAAAAGTTAAGTGCATTAATTACTTCACGCAACCACATTGGCCTCATTAGCTGTTATACGAGTTGATAAGAATAGTCACAGAAATATTCATTTTCAAAAGTGATTGACACTTCGTCTTGTAATTGTACTTACATTTCCCTTGAAATGTTGGTATGTACGGTCCGATATCACCATCTCCGGTTCTGTCCGAGGTCATAATGTGCAGTAATCGTGGATACTGGTTAGCTCGGTTAGCTTCAAGAGGGATAATTTTAAAGCGAGATGCCGATCCAGAGCACTTGCAAGATATACTTACTTTATACACTTACTTTATACACTGACGAAAAACTAACTGTAAACAATCGAGGGAACTTGATTAACCACAACTGAAATGCTCTTCCAGGGAATATAAAGCATATGAAAATATACAAGGGTTCACCTTCAAGATCAACTCTTCTTGTTTTGTTCTAATTTATTTATTTTGTAATTCAATTATTTTTTCGTGTCTTTTTATTGCACTTCATTGTACTTGAATGATGGTGAATAAAACTAGACTGAACTAAACTAGAACCGAGTTTGTAATCCTTGACAAGATCAACCTTGTTTCGTTATGTTCGTCAAGTTCACAGCTTTGTCGACCTCATGTTTCAGCAAGGAACTGTGAACGGAAAGATATCCCCTCCCTCTCTCTCCCTCCCTCTCTCTCTCTCTCTCTCTCTCTCTCTCTCTCTCTTTCTGACCTTAGTTTCAGGCTTACCGTGTTGTTTTGTTTCAGTTTTTACATCAGAATTGTCGGAAAAGATTTGAATGTAATCCATGGTCGGGGAGGTGTGCTGCCGCACATTTTCAGCCCTCGTCTTACTGCATCCGATTGAAAAATTGCCTTTTATACATCGACGTTTATAAGCATTAGAAATCTGATCAGTGTTTTTGAAGTATCTTTGACAAAATAAATCATGGATGTACATAATCGAGAAGAATTCAAACCTACGACCTCCTGATCTCCGGATTTTCAGGAATATATTGACATCTTATTCCTACACAAAATTTTGGTACACTGTCTTTTACATCTATGTATCTGTGTATGCCCGAAATGAGTTGGATGTGATGTATACAATTTCTATAAAATGATACATGTATCTATAGTTCACACCAATGTCTCATCTCTATTATGGTTTGCGAATTGTCTCCATGTTGATACTTTATAGTTTTCCCCTCCAAAATAGCCCAAAAGAGTCTTGCTATTTAATTTAAAGAGAATTGCTGCAGTCTGTAGGCCTATCGTTATATTTTCATACTATGTGAAAATTATTTACCATAATACACGCATTTTTTTAAATATTACAATGTTATTGTATATAAGATCAACAGATTTATCATTATTTATTATAAGGCTTGTTTCTTATACTACTTACCTTTCCGCATCAAACAAGATACATTGTTTAGCACTGTCAGAATTGTGATTGAAAAAAAAAATTATGTGGTGTGGTTTACGTAGGTACATGTATACAAGTATTTATTATATATGCAGATATATATGTATACATATATTATATATATATATATATATTATATAAATATATTATATTATATATATATATATATATATATATATATATAAAGTAAAAGAATTAGTAGAAGAAAAACGCCGTAAAAAAAATAAATCATAGACCTTGAAGATCTTAAAAACGGAGCATAGCTCTCAAATACTGAAAGGCAAGGTCACACTCTTCATCAGTTCAAGAGTGTGACCTTGCCTTTCAGTATTTGAGAGCTATGCTCCGTTTTTAAGATCTTCAAGATCTATGATTTATTTTTATTTTTACGGCGTTCTTCTTCTACTAATTCTTTTACTTATTATCATCAAGATGCCGAGCAGACCAATTTTCTTATTACATTTCTGTATATATATGTATATATATATATATATATATATATATATATATATATATATATATATTGGCCTCTTGTTATTACTATTTCTATTTCTGTTCAAATGCATGCAAATTGGTTGCTATTTTGCTTTTATGTTTATGTCTCATCAAGCCCTTGAAAAAGGCTGGTGAAATAGCCGAAAGCTTGGGGAATAAAGGCAAGACTGAACATCACTGCAACGTCTATACTGCAAGTTTTCCTTCCGTCACACTCACACACACACACACACACACACACACACACACATATATTTATATATATACGTAAAACTGTCTCGAAATTACTCAAATTTCCAGTTCTATTCTGAAGAATGGGAAAAGACACGCGAATACAAGCGGTGTTCAAAATTTACAACAAATACACATGTAAACACATCTATGAACACTGAAACACTGTACAGTTTGTGATATGATGGTCACTGCATGTTATAGATTTTGCTTGTGGAGATAGATTGACAAGAGTTTTTGCTTGACGGCATCGTCTTCCATACGGTTACAGCTCGTTATTCCGAAGGTTCGTTATTCCGAAGGCTCGTTATTGCGAGACTCTTCAGTCCGAAGTTTCGTTATTCCGAAGGTTCGTTATTCCGAATTTCATTTTCGGATTAACAAAATCTTCGGAATAGCGAACCTTCTGAATAACGCTAAAAAAATGTTCGGATTAACGAACCCTTTTTTATTTTCAGATTAACCAACCTCTAGGTATAGGGAATTTGTGTGTTTCGGATTAAGGAACCTTCGGAATAACGAACCTTCGGAATAAAGAACCTTCGGAATAACGAACAGCACCCTTCCATGTACAGCCAAGATTTCAACCTGCAGATGAGCCAAGACACCTTGTTTCATACGTGAGTATATAGGTATCATAAAAAGCTGTCATTGATTTGAAATTGTAACACGACATTTCCATATAGAATAATGTAAACCTAAATATAGAATCAAATAAAATGTCTTTCAGGGTGCCTTACTAAAAATTGTTTGATTAAAACATTGCTGATTTCTCCGTACCGAAACTTTTATGGATCATCACATCGCCTCCAATGTATACGTAGTTTATAACAAACGCTCAGTAAGATTTGTGTAATATGAACCATGACTCTATTCTGTCAATATATTTCGAGTTTTGCAGTCGAATTTCACTGTGGGGTGTTTGAGAGATGTACATCATGATAACTGCTAGGGAGTTGAATGTTCCAGCATGATCCTGTCGAATTTACTTGTATTATAGGTATACATCGGAGCTCTATTGTAGCTCGATCCACTAAACATGGGCAAGTCAGTTTGCATGCTATGCACAGTGAAATCAGTGAAATTTCGGCCACTGTAATTACACTGAACAAAACATACGATGCCATCGCTGACAAAAACCTGACAATTGATATTATATATAGCATTCTATATCACTAGAAGTTTCCATGAAGTATAATACGACATAAATATGTAATCAAGTCACTGCCAGGGGGTCTTACCAAAAACAATTCTGAGTAAAATATTTTTGATTCAATGATTCATCACATCGCGTTCGGTACGTGTTTACTTATTTTGTTTACACGCGCTAAGCAGAATAAAGCAGAATGAACCATTTGTCAAGCAGGTAAGTCATATTATTCATGACGTGATTGACAATACAGACTTTGCCACAATAGTTTCGTAACGGTAAATTAACACAAAATCTATAATCATCGTTTGATGATAAGAAACCAAGTGTTGTCTTTATTATATTCCATGAATACTTCACGTATAAAACGTTGTGATACTATATACTTACGATACCTGCCCGTAAAAAAATGGATCATTCACGTAAACAAATCCCGCTCTTATTTTTTTTTCGGCAGTTGTAACGGGGAAGTGACTGTATGTGTATCAGACACAGCTATTAAAAAAAAAAAAGGTGATTTCATTCATGCAAACGTGTATTATTACTATTTTGTCGCATGATTTCGGACATGAATTTCATACAGTTCAGAAGCAGCAGTGAGATTGAAATATCAACATACCTATAGAGATGACCCTTGATTGCTAAACATACCGATTTGGCAGTCCAAATCAAGGAACCAGCCAATAAATGGTATATATTTTCCTTCTCTAATTCAATTCAATGTATTAATTTCTTAATTTCCATCTTTGAAAAGACATGATTAAGAAAAAACTTTGAATTTCAGAAACTCAAGTCCTACAGGCCTACCGGTAATGCAGTGTCGTTGATTTTCAATTGACAATTACAAATGCATGTCGCATAACTCACATTATTATCAAACATAACTCTCTAAAAAAAAGATCGAGTGAAAATATTCACTCTCGAAGGAGTGAATACAAAAAAAGAGTGAATTTAGAGTGAAATTGGAGTGAATTTCGAGTGAACATGTTCATTTTCACTCATTTTGGAGTGACCGCAGGGATCACTCGAAGATTTTGGACTTTGCCACAATAGTTCCGTAACAGTAAATTAACACAAAATCTATAATCATCGTTTGATGATAGGAAACCAAGTGTTGTCTTATCATATTCTATAAATACTTCACGTATACGTTGTGATACCAAGGAGGTACTACGTACGATACCTGCCCGTAATATGGGTCATTCACGTTAACAAAAATCTCGGCCTCGAATTATACGATTGGTAAACAAAAGCTATCATTGATTTGAAATTGTAACACGACATTTCCATAAAGAATAATTAATAAACCTAAATAAAATGTCTTTCAGGGGGTCTTACTAAAAATTATTTGATTAAAACATTGTTGATTCCTCCGTACCGAAACTTGTGTATGGTTCTATCACATCGCCTCCAACGTATACATTGTTTATAACAATATAACGCTCAGTAAGACTCAATAGGCGCTTTCACATCAGCCCGATGTTTCGAAATAGCGCGCTATTTTCTGACTTGGGAAATTAACAAATATCTCGAGCTTGCATTTTTATCGGGCTGATGTGAAAACGCCTATTGTGAACCATAATAAGCATTATAACTCCATTCTGTCAATATCGCCGGTGGAGCTCTATTGTAGCTCGATCCATGGCATGGGCAAGTCAGTTTGTATGCTATGCACAGTGAAATCAGTGAAATCTCGACCACTATAATTATACTGAACAAAACATACGATCCCATCGGTGACAAAAACCCGACAATTGATAGTACATGTACAAGTATATATAGCATTCTAACTAGAAGTTTCCATGAAGTATATACAACATAAATATGTAATCAAGTCACTGCCAGGGGGTCTTACTTAAAATGATTCTGATTAAAATATTTTTGATTCAAATGATTCATCACATCGCGTTCGGTACGTGTTTACTTATTTTGTTTACACGCGCTAAGCAGAATAAATAGAATGAACCATTTGTCAAGCAGGTAAGTCTGATATTATTCATGACGCGATTGACAATACAGACTTTGCCACAATAGTTCCGTAACAGTAAATTAACACTAAATCTATAAGGCCAAGTAAAAAAAGAAACCAGTTTCTCGTCCTCGCGCGCATCGATTTTGGCCGCCGCATCGATTTTTTTACTATTTACTATTTTCAAAATGGCGCTGAAAATACCAAGAAATTCATAATTCTCGTCCAAGTCCGCTCCCCGCCCGCATCGATTTTCAGTTGCCGCATCGACTTTTTTGATATTTACTATTTTTTCGGCCGCCGAAAAAAAATCGACAATTCACCTACCAATCGTGATGTCTCATTTTACGCCTTGCGTCCTCTACTTAGCTGTATAGTACAGCTGTAGCTTCTGTAGTGCGTATGTAATAACGCATGCATTTCACACTGCGAGCTCGGCAAGAAGGAATGACCCACAAAGCAGTCGAACTGTAGTTGGATGGGCGCGGGCGGGCCGGCCTGGGCTAGCTGTGATGTACAGCGCACTCGGTACGTCGTGAACGCGTGCGCGGCTACATTTTTGCGATCAATCGTTGTCAATATTCCACGCATATTTCGCGCATTGTTCGTATTTTTCCCCGTTTATATTTCAAGCGGATGAATTGTACTGTACAAATGCTTGTGAGGATTGTATGAGTTTGTATACATTTTCATGTTATTGTGACTATGTGCATGTGTGTGCAGTGTCGGAAGGTACGGTGCCGGTGCAATGGCCGTGCCGCACCGTATTGGCAAAGTGTGCGTGTCTGTAGCTAGCTAGCTGGATCTGTAGCTGTCCAGGGTCGGTCACAGGTACCATCCCCTGGTCTGTCAGCTGTCTGCACGCATGTATGAACACATTCGAATGTGTAGAGCCCGTACACTCTGCTCTGTAACATTGCATCTGACGGCGATGTATTATTCTATTTTGAAGAGAAAATGAATGCACTTTTCCAGCAAATGTAGAATTATCAAATGGGTGTATCTACAAAATAAATAACTTTTCCACGGATTCTGGTTTGTCTCGTATTTCTGCGGGATACTTTTCTTTACGATGTAAATTCACGGACACGACCGTGAGTCGTATCAACCCATTCTGTAGTGTGGTATACAATCATTCGTCATCCAAATGATGAGTGATTATCAAATGTCTTTTTAGAACATGAAGAAACATCTTTAAATTTTTAATGCTATAATGCCATATCAGTATCATTTTGACATCCATCTGCAATTGTACAAGCTAGTTTCCAGTTGAATGTGCTACAATTGTACTGTGAAGAAATGCAGATACATACCAGCTGTGTGGACACAAAAAGTCACAAACACCATTGATGAATAAAGCAGTGTTTTGAATATCATGGAATTAAATTTCAGTCGTACATTCTTCGTTGAAAGACATGTTTTATACCTGTTTCATTTAATAGCACAATACATCAGAATTGCAAGTACACTGGTATCAGAAATGCCATTACAACGCTAAATACCAGTATTAAGATGGTCATTTTCCCTTGACATCTGTAGTGGAAAGAAAAAGCAAATGTATTTCTGCATGCATGAAGTTTCATTTCAAGTATGGTACATAATCTATTTGTTTGAAAATGCACAGAGTGCAGGCAAGACATACACTTGGGACCTGGTCTCTCATAACACAGCTACCAGAGTGATATTTCATTTCATAAATTTGATATAGAAAATATAAAACCCTCTCTCGTTACCTTTCTCAGAATTACCGGACGAGAAACACATATTACTTTCATTTTTACAATCCCTGAAAAAATAGTAAGATAGCAAATAGTAAGGACCTCCCTCATCGCCTTGCTCAAAAAACCCGGACGAGAAACTACTATCTTTTTTTACTTGGCCTAATCATCGTTTGATGATAAGAAACAAAGTATTGTCTCTATTATATTCTATAAATACTTCACGTACAAAACGTTGTGATACCAAGGAAGTACTCCGTGATACCTGCCCGTAATATGGGTCATTCACGTAAACAAATCTCTGCTCGTTAGCTTTTTTTCGGCAGTTGTAACGGGAAGTGACTGTATGCGGTAAATTTTGATTAAAAAATGATAATAAATGACCGGACGATAGATTGCCTGAATTTCACCCTAGCATTTTTTTTTTTTTTTTTGGGGGGGGGGGCTGTAACTTCACAATTAATTTCTATAAAAATGTAGTGTCTATACTAATGTATTTTGGCTCATTTGGAGGTTGAAATCTTGATGCAAACTTCTTTCGTTTCATGTGTGTGAAGCTGCAGCCTGCAATAGGTGTAGCGTTTCAAATATTGGCGTCGTCTATCTGTTTGGATACTTTCTGAAATGTCTGTTGACACACACACACACACACACACACACACACAGAATCGGAAGTTACCGATCGAGTTTTTTTCCTACTTTTGGGAATTGTGAAGGTGGCTAGTCGCGATTATTCAAAAGTGCCTCACATGCGCTGATCAAGCCTGTGTCAAGACAGTCACTAACATATCTCTGAGCTGGCGGTTTGAACATCAAAAATTCAATCGAAATCCATCTAGGATCTTTTTTCTCTGTGTGTGTAGTAGCTAGTACACGTGTGTCTAGTCTTCAAACTCTCATGTTCGAGATGATAAAATCGTTGATGCCGGTGGTTCTCAAATACAGACATACGTGAAACAGTCGGTGCCATAATCATTCAATTACAGTACTTTCTTCGGACTCACAAAGTTTAGTACCCAATGGCACAACCTTGGATACATAGTATTCAATGGATGGAGCTGTACATTACTAGACATTCGGATTATTTCCATAACCAGGTAGGTAGGGATACTGGTATCGGCGAACCAACACGTTCAATGGGGTTACGATACCGGTGTGTGTTCCACCGTACACCAAATGAAGCAAGTGGCTGGGGCATTGGGTATTGTGTGTGTTTCTCTGGTGTGTGTAGGCCTGTACGGCGAGAGTTGGGAGAAGGGGAGAAAGATTCTACCGAGAGTCCTTGGGGAGCTCGCAGAGTGATAGGAAAGCCTAAAAATAGATGTGTTTCGGTCAAGGGGTCAGGAGGGCCTGTCGCTTGGTGGAATGGAAGGCGTGGAAGGTGGCTGGAGTTTGGCTCGCAAAACGCAGAGACAGTATCGTATTGCAATGGAAACGGCAGGTGGCGCTCTGTATGTAACGGTCATCCTGATAGATGTTGGAAAGATTTTTCCTTCTTGCAGCAAATTACTATGTACTAAATTCGTAATTTTCTCATCTATTTTACCCTGTAATGTGAAACGAACCATCGTGGATGTTGATACTATCCTTCCTCAACACAATTTCATCAAGTATTCTGCAAATACTAGCAAATAAAATTCTGATACGCCACATAAACAGGAACAGGACCATCCCTTTAAAGGCATAATTTACCATCTGCAGATGAAACTAAAACCCAGCATTTAGAGCTTGAAAATAGTTCTGAAATGTGAGTTATAGAAACAACCACTGTAAAAATTTGAATCAGTCATACATGTTAAGTAATATTGTTGAATATACAAAATGTGAATAAAAGTTATAATGAAAATGTTTTTAGACTAAACCATCTACAGTTATGGTTTATTGAGAAAAATACTGATATTTCCTTATATTTTAGGCTTTGCTGCAAAAATTCTATATGGTAGGATGTTTTGTGACACAACAGACCTACACATAAGCATCAAATGTGATATCTTGAACATTTTTTAAATCACAGCTTCCAAAGGTAAACAGATATGAGCAAGGTGGTAGTGTGTCTATAAGTACACCATAGGTCCATGATCTATAACACTTCCATTGGATGCTATACTTCTATTGGTGACACTATACAGAGAGGCCTACCTTCATCCTACACTTCAAACAGGGTAGCACAGAACCAGTGGAGATCACTTCTACAACTTTTCCCTAGACTGGATTTACATCCCAGACAATGGCTAATGGCACCTGTTATTGGGTCCTGGTTTGGGGGTGGATAAACCCTATTCATGGAAACCACAAAACTGTCCATGCAGAGATGTTGTATTGATCACTAGGAAATTCTTTGAACGACAAGAATTCACTTTAAACCCATACAAGAAGACCCTTTACCCATCTTAAGATTCACTGCTTTCAGTACTCCATTTGTTGCCAGAAGAATAAACATTGCATCATCTCTGACTCTGAGAGTTCTGACATTAATACCTTTTTAAATCAAATATAAAACTTTCATAAAATTGACAGAAGAGTACAACAAGTCTTTTGATGACATATTTTACCATCCATCTATCTATCTATCTACTTATCATCACTTCTGTTAAATGGAACACTGCAAAGCTTTTAACTTTCTTGATTATCTTGGCTAATGATCACATTTTTTAAGTTCATGAAATATGAAATACACTACATATGTGTTTTATATGATATTCTTGTATGAGAAAACTAAAGGGCAAAACTTGATAATTTTGTAATATTATTTACTTTAAGAAATATACTACAGCTCTTCAAAGAAGAATGTTAACGCTCAACAGTGAGATTATTTTTTTCTTCTTTTAAGTATGCACTGGCATGTATACAAATCAACAATGTCTAAGTACTGTACAAGAGCTAACAGCTTAAAAACATTGCCCATCTTGCTTTGCATTCAGATCTTGGGTGAATTGATTGTGTCAATATTGGATATCACACTGCAACAATGTTTAAACATGCAATTTGTAGTCCAGCTACTAGATATAATTTATTGTATAGAAGGGATAACTATAATTATGATGACACACGAAAGACACCAGTTCTTAAACCCATATTTTAGTAAAAAAAGTGCCCACACACATGTTTGTATGTAGGCCTACTTCGTTCATATTTTGCTAGTAAGCCCCATCAAGCACACACTACCTACATGCAAACGTAGATAAAGCATTTCAGGATCAGCAAAGATTGAGACAAGAATTTCTAATGAAGTAAACCTTGTCAACAAATCTATATCAAGACTTGAGATATTCCAGGCAGAAAATTAAGATTGCTTCATGCAGGAAGACTGTCTGTATTGCTAAACACATCATGGTTCGCGTCATCACAGAAACTTTTACACACTATCACAGAGGTTTAGAGAGACTTGGATGGAATTGGTTAATCCACACCTACTTTAAACCCATTCTTCCCAGGAGATTAATGAACCCAAATACCCTTCTTTTATTTCCTCAGAGAGTTTGGAATGCAGGGAACAGCAATGCATGGCTTTGAAGGCAAGCTATCGGGCGTGACAAATCCTAGTCGGAGTGTAGTAAAAAGGCTATCAATGTGTATTGGCCCATAGCATTCAATGCACTGCAATATACACCAGGGACTTGCACCTGTGCTTTGGAATTACGTCGTCGAAGAGTGTAGTAAGACTGCCTTGGAATAGCCTTTCCTCAATCCTATATGTTTAATCCCTGCTGACTCTATCTCATTCATTTTTTACTATAAATGTGTGGGAGGGGACAGGGGTTGTTTGCAATAAATAGATAAACATGGTTTACATGTACTTTTCATTCCTGTTCATTTACCTATGTTAGTGATTGTATAAGACTATGAAGCACAGCTATTATCCCTGTGTGTGTTGTTGGGGGGGGGGGGGGGTTATGTTTCATTTGGGTATGGAGCCTTGTACATGTATGTATCTACATTTTCTTCAAATTTACCCATTTAAATGATTACTTGAGCAAGAGAAAAACTACCAGCAGTTTGAATAAAAAGAACATCACCAGCTCATGCTCAGAGTAAGACAAATATTCAATTATTCATCCCTAAATTTGCTGACTGAATTCCATAATGCCAGAGAGTTATTAGCAAGGAGGAGGTTCTTGGAATTAGGGGGTCTCCAACATTTAATAGTTCAGGTGACGATAAATAGGCTTCTGCCTTGACAGGAGGCTAAATTACACAGCTCAAAGGTAACAGTCCTAAACAAAGAGTAAATCCTTCTTGATTAGAACCGAGATTGGCTCCAGTTCCCTTCTACCTACAGGCAGTGGGCCAAAACCTACTGGCACTACACTGGTAGATCATAGGTGGAGCTAATACATCATGTACCTCTGTGTCAATTTTGGCAACCACAAGCTGATGACTGATTAAGAATTGTGTCATTATTCAATCAATCAAACACTATTTCCACAGGCAGGGTACTTCAGAATAATTTTGTACTAATTTTTTCAGTTGCCCCATATTCAATCACCACTGCCACGGAAAACTGTCAGCATACAAGTATTCTAAGATACACTGTACTTGGTAAATACCGGTACTGAATTTACAAAGAATTAGGTCCACATATTACTGTCATATTTACCTTTGAATAATAGGTCTGCAGTGAAAGCAGATCATTCTTCTGGAATACCATTCAAAGCATTCTTACACTTATAAAAGATATTTCCAAATTAGGTATAAAAAAAGTACATAAGTTCATGGAATGTTCCATGAAAGCACTTTTCACTATTGAGAGGAGAGAGAGAGAGAGAGAGAGAAGTATGTAGGGAAGGCATGACATGGATGCCAGGGAACATGAAGTACACATGCCCCTCTTTGAGAAGTCACATCATTCATGAACAATTCATTCCCCCATGCCTTGGGCAAGCCTCCGCCATCAGAAGCCCTAGCAAACAAACCCACCCTTTCATCTCATCTTCCCCTACCTTTCATTTTCTTGCTCTTTTCATTTTTTCATCACAGCCACCATACTATCCTTGTCTGAGCCTGGAGAATGACAGAGTGGTAGTGTGTGAGATGAAGAGAAGATGTGGGTAGAATCTGAAGGAGGAAAAGAAGGCCTAGGGAGGGGTAGTCTTTATCCAAGACACTAATACTGTCGTCAGTACAGACACTGTGAGCAGAGAGTTACAGAGCCAAAGCTGATCACACAGCGACCATTTGAAATCTAGCTGCCATTGCGATTATCATTCATGACCAGGAGAACACCTTCCTTGTGCACCACTCCTAAATAATTCACTTAATCACCCTGACTGGCAAAATTGCTTGATTTGTCCATGTACCATTGTGGTAGGGTCCATGCTTTGTCCATCAGTTAGTGAAAGAATGAGTATAGTCAAACCTGCCTTTAACAGAGACCACCTGTCTATAACAGTCATTTTTTTTTTTCATCTCCCATGGGTAGCCACCATAGACAAGTTTGACTGTATGCATGAGCTTCTTCAGTTGACACTCTACTATTATACCTGGCTGGGATTTTTGCTGCCAAACAGTGGGATCAAAATTTGGTAATTCAAATGTGTAACTTCCCTAGAAGTGGCTTGACTAGTCTCATCTAACAACCCTCTACTTACTCCACTTTCAGTCACTAAAGCGGGAGTGCCTTAGGTAAAGGCTAGGATGAACCTACAAAATGAACCTACTATCATCAGGGGATTACAGCCCTAAAGAGATGGGGTCTGGAGTAACAACGCTCCTCTAATAAAGCTGTGGCTACTGAAGTCCCACTGATATGTTATAACTTCTAGTTGGCCATTCATTGTATAAAACTGTAGCTATCAAGGGAGGAGTTTATCCTTTGAGTAATGAGAAGGTTCTAATTTTTGCTTTAACTTCAGAAGGACAATGCAAGCAGCTTATCACCATTATCACCAATGGTTTGAACAAGATTGATCAATGATAAGCCATCCATGGAATGCTGCCTACAGTAGGAGCAGTGATACATCAGATCGGAATCAAGTTTGGTGATATTGATTTTATTTGTTAGTAAGGCATCCAATAGGGCATGCTATGGGCTGCCCAAATGAGCATATCTCTGACATATCTTTGGGGATCTTTTTCTTAGATTTTCATGCAAATTCAAATGAAGATATGTTTTTCTGAACCTAACAGAAGAGTTTGACATATTGCTGTGAAACTTATGTACAGGTATAATGATAGTCTTGACATGTTTTTATGCAGGGTCATGAATACACATCTTTTCAAGGTAAGTTTTAAAATAAATGATTGATATTCCATGAAGATAACATGACATCTTGATGATCTTAAAGATAACGAGACATCTTGATTTGTAAGTGACATCAGTTACAATGTGGTATGTACCTGAAGCAGAGATGTTTCTTACAATCCACTGATGTTGGATGTACAGTGTAAACACAGTTTGTTGATCAAAATCAGTCGCTAAAATGGCCATATGGTGTAAAAACCTCATATACTGTAGGCCCTACTGTAAAAATGGATATTTTCGCATGAGTGATTTTTTGTGCTCAGTCGGGTAAGATGAGTTTCGCGGGTTTTTAATTCTGCAGAATCTAGACATCAACTGGGACATATGGCAAACAAAAATATTGTGCACTTTTACTTTTCACACTAGTTTCTGGTTGTGCAAAATGCACAAAAATTTCAACACCGCAAAAATGTTCACTTTTACAGTATCCACTTTCATTCGGAGATTGCTCTGCTGTTCTGCATTCACTTTAAACAAACTCTCCTTTTCAAGAGCTTATAAATGTCTTCAAACTTCCGTTTACTGAAAATGTCAAAAACATACCATTTCCAAATGTCCCTGGGAACCTCATTAGTCCTCCAGGGATTTCAGAGTCATACCAACTGAGCTGATCGATGATTGAACATGTATGCTCGTACTCATCAATTTCTCCCACATCTTTTCCGTTTCAGGAAAAATTAAAAAGATGTTTATTTCAGACTTCAGCAAAGTCATTACAGAGTTGGTTCTTTGTAATTTGTGTAAATAATATTCTGCAAAATGGCTGGCAATCAACAGATTTTGTGACAGTTCAGGGGACTATGAAGCAAAAAGCACTGTATCAAAAAAAACTAGAAATGTCGCTATGGCGACTGGTATGCCTCCGCCATAATGCATGATTCTCCTAATAGGTCTAGATAGTACATGTGGACAATGTGTGATTACATTTTCACAAAACTGGCAAAATATTGAAATGACAAGTTTGTCAGAAATGTGTTGAATGTTCACCTTCCTTGAACTTGGTTTAATTGGATGAATAGGAGAGCATGTATTTGGGGATTTAAGGACTTTAACTTGACTTTGACCCATTCATACATTTATGCATTGAGTAATTTTCATGGTACTGGTATGGAGAAAAAGTGCAATTTCTGTACTGAATAGTAAATTGTTACTATGTTCATCTGGCCTTAGACCTTAAAATTCATAAGATAATCACTTTCAGGTAGAACATGCATAGATATGCAGTAAGTTTCACGATAAATTGAGCCACTTCCGAGATGTGGAGGAAAAAGTTAGTTCAGCACTTTCACTTGATCTTTGACCTTTTGACCTTTGAGGCAATAAAAAAAGAAAAAGAAAAAAAACTCTCCAGATAATTTCTATTAGGTTACACATGCATACACCAAGTGTAAAAAAAAAAAAAAAAAACTAATCCTGCTGGCATTGCATGAACATGAGGGAAATAGTAAAATTTTTAAGTGTTGCACTTGACCTTTGACCCCTGACCTTTGACCCCATGAACCCTACATTCTCTAGATAATCACTGCCAGTCAGTACATGTATATATACTATGTTCCATGAAGATACCTTGAACAATTTTCCAATTTACAGAGAAAAAAAAGAAGTTTTAATACTTTTACTCGACCTTTTGACCTTTGACCTTTGACCTCATGACCCAAACTTTCACCAGAGAATCTAAATTGGGTAATACATGTATACACTAAGTTTCAAGAAAATATCTTCAGGCATTGCATAGATATGGTGGAAATAGTGAAATTTTATGTATTTGACCTTGACCTTTTGACCTTTGACCTTAAGCACGTGCACCCAAAAGTTGATAGGCACAACTTCACCCCCTAATACACATACAGTACATGCCAAGTTTCATTAGGATACCTCAACAGCTTTTGATAGTTACCTTGTCCACAAAATTCATTACGGACGGACGGAAGGACGGACGGACGGACGGACGGACGGACGGACGGACGGACGGACGGACAACCCGAAAACATAATGCCTCCGGCACCACTTCGTGGCGGAGGCATAAAAATCCATGCTGGACAATTAAGTGACATTCCTAATAAAACATTGCTGGTCTAACAGGCTACTTGACTTTCATCCCCTGACTTGTTACTTTCACCCTGGAGAGCAGAAAGCAGGCAATGTACTATCTTGAGGCTCAAAGGTAACCAACACTAAAGGGCTTTTTACACTTGTGTTTCTTAACCCGGACTTTCTCTGACCCAGGACTATCGTTAGTCCCGTACCAATTTTTTCAGCTTTTTACACTGGCCAATTAGTCCCGTACTATCTCTTGTCCAGGGCTAAGGAGAAAACTGACCTTTTAACACTTGTATTTCTTAGCCCCCGACTTTCCAAACCACATGAATATTCATGATTACGCTGTGTACTGTACACGTACACGCACGCACCGGCAGCACTTGATTACCTCGTTTCTGATTGGTCAGTGAGGGTCGGACTTCGTCTCCGTCGCTTAGCCCAGGATTATTTTTTCGTTCTGTTTACACTCACTTGCTTGGCACCGCAATTGCGATGCTAACCCTGCTATTTTGCAGGGCCAGATAGTACCGGACTATTGGTGGGGCTAGCCCACTTTGGCAAAAATGAGTGTAAACAGAAAGTGGGCTAAGGATAGTCCCGTACCAACGGTGGGGCTAAGGCCCCCCCCCCCCCCTTAGCCCCACCGTTGGTACGGGACTAAGCAAAAATTTACAAGTGTAAAAAGCCCTCATGGGGACTGTACAGTACGAGTTGAGGGGAGGATTCATGTTTACAACATTCCTAAGTGAGATAAGGAGAAACTTCTTATGAAATATGAAAGAGCATGTAATTTTAAGAAGGATTCAATGTTTATTTGATGAATAATGATTTCAAATGGCTGAGATATCAAAAAAAAGTGATAATAATAAAAGGCGACAGGCCACAACTTTTATTAGGATATCTTTGTTTCACATTGTTTTTGGATATATCTCAGTCATTTCAAAACCGATTTTCATCAAATAAGCTTGTGATTCCCCTTAGAATTGTATGCTCTTTGACATCACATAGAGTGGTTTCTGAATATCTCGCAAAACATTAAAAGCTAAATCCTCACCTCAACCAGAACTGTACAGTCCCTTTAAGCCACTGTAGCTGATGCTCACATTGGACTGTCCCTCTAAGAATATTTCTGCAAATTTAAGGGAACTAAAAGTCACTATAGGGCCATTCTCATTGCAGGTGAAAACTCGCGATATTAGAAAAATCGCGAAGTTACGGTCAAAGTTGCCTAGCAACTCTCGCAAAACCATCGCCCGAAAAATCGCAAGACGGAGTGCGATTTTTCTAACCTTGAGCGAAACTTCGCAAGGAGTTTTGCAATGAGAACACACGCAGCAGAAATATCGCGATATTACTCACGTGACTTCAGTATCCGTTTGACCCCAAACAAAGGCCGAGCGCGCGATTGGAGTAAACTGGGCATGCTCAGTACGTCATGAAAGATCGCGATTGTTGGCACCGGAGCTAACTTCGCGATGTTTACCTGCCAATGTGGACATAAAGGTAAAATATCGCGAGTTTTCATATCACGATTTTTTGCAATGAGAATGGCCCTTTAAATATAACAATAACATGAGCATTTTTATGCACTGCTTCATCCCTTTTATCCCTTCAAAAAGCTTTTCCAGACATCTAAATCACCTGTTGTATAATGCACTTTACTCTTGGACTAAAATCCCGACTAAATCCATCAAGAATTCTGCTCATGTCGTTCATATCTAAACCTTCAAAATGCATTTCAAAATATCTTAGCATCTGTTTTTTATCAGTTGAATATGAGCACAAGTTTCAGATCTATATTATCTCTATAGCTTCCAAATATCACACAAGAGCTTTAATTTTGCTTCCAAATATCACACTGGAGCTTGAAAGCAGATGTTCCTCTGTTGATTCAAAGTTTCTCACTCATTTCTGGAGGCCATTTGGCACAAAGATTTGTCACCGAGTCCTGAGTGTCAGACATTAATGGCACTGTAGATCAGACAGTGTTCATTCAGAGGCCCAACTCTCTGAACTTATATCAACCATTGAAGTCTGATTCATAGACAAACCTATTAAAGCTTGTCAGTTAAGAAAATGAATCCATGCATGCATAAAATACGCTCTCCAAGAGTTGATCTCTGTACTGTTTGTGCAGTACAAAAGGAAAGCTGAATCAATGCAATCTCATACTCGTGTATGAAGGTGGTCATGTGACTTTGAAATCCACATCACATCTGACTTACGAGATAGTCCAATCATTTCACGCTTCTGAGACACAAATAAAGGGTGCAAAATACAATGCTATGGTGGTTCATAGTTCAGATGACTTCATACAGTTCTATTTGTACACTGATAGATTATGTGCAAATGTGAGCACAATAGCAAAGAATATCACATTCATCATACATTCTCAATTTCTGGATCAGTTTCTTAGGATGTCTCACAGTAGCTAGCAGACACAAGAAGTTCTTATGTTTTACATTACAGGAAACTTTGTATCTGTGACCAACATTATTCTTGCAACAACAACAACAACAAAATAGCAGACATGTTCTGTGGCAAGGTCATTTCTTTCACACTGCTGGCCATGGGTTGAGCATCATTTCAGGTAAACTGCAATCAAAACAACAAAAAAGCACTGAAGGGGCATTTCTAAACACTGTCACCGAAACCATAGTTTTGTTTTTGGACATTCCAGTTTCCCATCGAAAGTTCATAGGCAACTATTGGTATGTACAAAAGACCAGACAAAAAGCAATATTTAGAAGTGGAGTCTTTTGAAACTTTACAGTTTTATTCCCAATTTGGGGCCAGTGAAAATGCTCACTCCCCGGCTCACCAGTTTTATTCAAATTTTTGGTCACATGACATCTACTCTTAAAGACACTCAGTCGTGGCGAGTGGTTTGTGCGGCACGGAGACGAACGCAACACGCTGCCTCCCCCATTCTGTATCAAATGTAGTGACCCCCGAATGAGAATAGCGCTGGCTCAATGGGTCAGCGAAAATACGGTAGGCTACAAGAGAGCTCCCTGTGCTTATCTCCTAACCCAAAATGGCTGTCCCGAGAGCTTCCGAATGGACGCACACTCTCAGTGCACATGCGCATGAAGAGAGGCCAAAAGAGCCACGCGTCTTCTGGCCTCTCTCCTCCAATCACCGCAGCTCGCGGTGACAATATTTGTGTACGATGCGTACACACACACGCACACACACACACACACACACACACGCCGCAGCGTCTTCTGGCCTCTCTCCTCCAATCACCGCAGCTCGCGGTGACAATGTTTGTGTATGATGCGTACACACACACGCACACACACACACACTTGTCTCAGTGGTAGCATTGTCCCACACGTTTATGGATATAGCACCGAGTCTGCCATTGCGCAATTGCACGCACAAACTTCGGTCGTTCGGAGTTTACGTACCATTAGGGATGGCGATCGGCTGCCTTTAACCCACTGAGGACGGTTTGATTTTGCTAGAACCAGTCACAGCGGACGGGTGCAATTAACTCACTGTTTTCATTTTGACCCGACTTCGCTTTCCTCTTGAATGAACACGTTTCGCACGAAAACCGCTAGGAAAGTGTCGCAGCAAAACTGCCGTAACTTTACTATTTATTCACATTTTTTGATAATTCAAACGGTTATGAAAAGTAAAAACCTCATTTAACCTACCATTATGTTAACTTTTTTAAATAACGACGAGAAAATAATCCAAAATGGGGCATAACTTCACTTTCAAAACGGAAAATAATTGTCAGAAATCGTTGCTAAAATTTCACATTTTGACTTCGTGAACAACAAAAAACTTTCAAGTATGTTACTAAGTATGTATTTCTTTCCGGAATTCTAAAATATCACATTCGAGAAGTCATGCGTCAGGATATGTCTGGAAATAATCAAAAGTGGTGCACTTTCTATACCTTCGTTCCGAGCACGAAATTTCATAGTCATTCGCATACGGGAAGACAGGGTACAGTCCCACGTACCCACATCTTTGTCGCTCTAACGTCACCTGTACTTCAGTGCCATACGGCACTGCTGTACTCTGATCGTAACTCGTACCGGGAATTCGTAGTTGTAATGTTACTTACTATAGTGCAGTAAAATCTGCGTTAAGTCCGAATAATCCAATGTCAAGAATTTGCAACTGCATAAATGGTATCATAGCCGAATATATATTCAAATTTTTGCTATATTCTTTTTAATAGGACAGTTCTGATAACGTAAGTGCTTGTCTTTGAGGTATAGCGAGGTCCCCAGCACACTGCTGTACATTGTACTTATCGACACACCGCGTCCCACTCTCATAGCATGCATGTGCAGTTTACTAGGCATCCGCAGCAGCCACCTCGCATCGCACAGTAACAGTACGCTGCAATGCATCGACCAATCAGCTCGCTGGATCGAAGCAGCATGGGAAAGTTCATTCATTGCGCAAGCGCAAATCAGTTTTTCTTAGAATATGACGTCATTATTCTGGTTTGCTGCTCCAAGATTTCTGACAAGATACCTCATTTATTTTCCCTTGTAACTTCAAAAATAGGTCTTCGGCAAAGCGAACAGGGCTACATTTACGTCCGCACATGTCTTATGAATATGTATGTCAAGTTTCATGAATATTAAGTGGTGCGTCCAGATGTGTCTGGAAATAATCGGACGGTAGTTTTCCGAGACAGAGAAACATGAAATATTGAATAACTTTAAAAATCCTTGATCGTTTCTCGTGATTTTTCGAATGTAGATAGAAATCATGATTTTGCATTGATACTGAAAGTTTGAGCGATTTTGGTCAATGTATAGCGGAGATATGAGAAGGTGAAATTTTGGTGAAAATGAGAACGCCCGATTCGCACTGCCTCGGTGACGGTTGAAAATTCAAAACGTTTCGTGGGTTTCGGGGGAGTTAATTATAGTCGTCCGCTGCGACTGGAACATGCATTTCTCATAGACGCTTGCCCGAGTAGGCCTACATTTGTATACTCAAACTCATCCTCAACAGGTTAATGCAGGGAATTTCCTGTCCACATACATGTACATTTGTATGTCAACACTGCAGGACAGCAGAAGTTGCACATGCACACTATTTACTGGAAAAAAAAAAAGCAAAAACAATTCTGTTTTCTCTCATGCATGCACACTTCCTGTGAAAACATCAGAAAGCTTCTGTTTTTTCTGAGAAAAGCTAAGTAGCCGCGGTCACACTGGCAGAAGATCAAGAAGTTTAAGGGTGCGTTTATCAACTCTTATTTTTTCAGCAGAAACAGGTTTTCCAAACAGCTTTCAGGGATTTTTTTAGAGATGATATATGCAAAGCTGTTTTGATTAAAATGGGGCTCAGAAAGCCTTTTGGACAACTGCAAATTTGTGCTTTCCGAAACAGATTTCAGCTAGAAACATATTTCTACAAGAACGATAAACACAAAGCTGTTTTGAAACAACTTTGTACTGCGCTCACCATACAACCCCTTCTCCTCGGGTCAAATGGTGCAATGCAGCTGTGCAGTGACAAGGCCAGTTTTCATGTTGGAGATGAGTTGATAAACGCAACTTTTAACCCATTGAGGACGAGTCCCGAGTATACTCGGGCAGGAGTCTATGGGAAATGTGTGTGGTAGCAAAATCAGTCCGTCCTCAACGGGTTATGATCCCGAGATTTTGCCAGTGTGACTTGCAAACTCCCCCCCCCCCCCCCCACCCAAAAAAAAAAAAAAACACTTCTTGTGAAACTTCTCATTCAAGCTAGGGATATTTCCCCGGAGCCCGCTAAACTTCTCGATCTTTTGCCAGTGTGATTGCTAGCAACTGAACTTCACAAAGTTTGTCACATGACCAGTCCAAAGCGCATGATTATCGTGATGAACAGGTGTTCATTGTTACATCATAATCATTAGCCATCAGACTGCGTACCCTTTCTTCTTCCTTGCACACACACGCAATTATGACCCAAACTTCTCAATGCTAAGATTTTAAAAGAAGTTTGGTTGCCAGTGTGAACGGACGACTAAAGATTGTGAAGACTACATGATTTTCAGTAACTCTCTGGCAACTCTCTTGGCTCGGACCAGGCCCAAGCTAAGTCATAGAATTTTAAGTTCATGAATGGGTCGAGCCAAGAAAGTGGCCTGCGCCAGGCTCGGGCTATTTTGGCACTGATGTATTAGCTACCAGGTGCGGGCCAGGCTCTGGCCTGGTGCCGATCCAAGAATTTATGAATGATAGCAGTGCCAGACTTGGGCTAAAATTCCTTGCACGGTCAAAGGTCACAATCCTACCTAGTTGTGCCTCCGCTGGAGCGTGCATTTAGTTACCATGGTAGTTATCCCTTTATGTGGCCGAGTTCGCGAATGGGTCATCATAAAAGTGGCGCGGCTATGGTTATTGAACACAATTTTTACTGCTTGGTGTGGGCCAATTTAGCTCGGGCCAGGAGCTGGCCAAACATGCATGAGTTACTGAAAGGGGCATTAAACTTAACTCAATCTTTTGCCAGTGTGAACACTGCGAGTGTAAATGGTATGATATATCAGAAAACTTTGTTTTTTCCCCATCATTGCTTTTTGTAAGATGAATGCTCCTGGATACAGAAGGTCATATGTACACCTGCCACTCATGAATTTTATGACTCAACTTTGACATCTTGAGGGGCTAAGTGCTTGTTGCATGGGTGCTGGTGTCAAGGGGGCACTCCATTCCAGAGTAAAGTGCAAGAAGTTATGACAATCATCAGAATTTCATTGGTTTTCACAAATTATCAATATTAGCCCCCATGACAATCAGCCATATATGCAAAGCAGATGACATGACGATATCATGGAATCTCATTTTTCAAAATAAAATTATAATATTATATAATTATGATTATAGAGAAAGGAACAGTTTTTAAAGGGACTGTACAGTACTGGTTGAGGTAGGGATTCATGTTTAGAACATTCCCAAGTGAGATAATGAAAAGCCTCTTATGAAATATGAAAGAGCATGTAATTATAAGGATTCAATGTTTATTTGATGAAAATTGGTTTTCAAATGGCTGAGATAATATCCCAAAAAGTGCTAATAATAAAAGGCAACATGCCACAACTTTATTAGGATCTCTTTGTTTCACCTTGTTTTTGGATATCTCAGCCATTTCAAAACCGATTTTCATTGAATAAACTTTTGATACCCCCTAGAACTGCATGCTCTTTGACATCTCATAGAGTGGTTTCTAAATATCTCGCAAAACGTTAAAAGCTACATCTTCACCTCGACCAGAACTATACACACCCTTTAAACAATTTCCCTTTCAGTCATTATCAAAAATTAATTACAAATTGCGGAATCATTTAATGCTACAAATATTTCTTTTTCTCAAATCAAGGTATAACAAAGATTTGTGTTAGTGAAAATGGTGAGGTGAAGAAAAGATCATCTGATTTTTGTACAATTGTATAGGGTCCTACATGTATGTATACCAATTGTGACCAACATAACATTTGTGAAACAAGAATTGTTTAAAACTATTTTTGTCTTTTGCTATTTTGACTGATTTTTTTTTTTTGAGATTTTGTGACTTATAAACAAAACTTGAACATGGAACATTTTCCTTTGATATCATGCATGAGAAATCCCTGTGTATTCAAATATTTAAGTGAATATCATCTGCCATCATACAGTGAAGCTTTTCAATGAAATCCAAGCAAATACATGTTTACAAAAATCTGAACTGTCATTGGCCAGCAAACTAGCTAAGCAGAGAAAACTCTGGCAGCAAAAAAAAGTAACTATCATTGGCCAGCAAACCAGCTAATCCCCTTCTGCTTGAAAGGAAAAGTTCACGAACAGAATCACATGACTTCAATACCACAGACTGATAGGAATAGCTCCACAGACGGATGGGTTAGCTCCACAAAAGTACACCAAAATCACATAACATTTAAGTTCAGTTTCCTCTCAAGAAAATTTTTCTCACCCTTTTTCTTATGAAGCAATTTTGCATGCCTTCCTTAAAGAAGTGGATTTAGTTCTCTCTGTGCCAAGAAAAGAGAAATAAAAGTCAAATTCTGTGTACTTGTAACACAAATATGTAGTGAGTTGCTCAACACCTAGATCACACAATTACCAATTTGTCTTACACTCTAAACTTTTATAATTCATAACTTTTAAAAATATGGACATTAAAAAAAAAAATCACTGGTTTACTTCACTGAATTGTTGTTTTCAGAAAAAGCAATTACACGTAATATCAGGATGGAATTTCCCTTTTAAGACCATGTCACCATTCGTGAGTCATCTAGCATGGTAGTCTAGCAGTCTGGCCACTTGAAGGGTGAAATGTTGGTCACATGACTATGACAGTACAAGTGTAATACTCTTTATTTGTATGTTCACAGGGAATAATTTTCCTGGTATCGCATAACAGTTTGCTAGATGCATTTTGGTATGAGTGCTATACAAAATGTCATTTGCATATAAATTTCATTACATATGTAGACTTGTACACCATTTTGTTCAAAATGTATGTCCATCAACTAAAAGTGCTATTCAATTTCAAGAAGGAAAATCATTCCCTGGTTCTTGTAAATATTACTACTTTCACATTTCATCAGCGATTTATAAATCATCATAAAACAGATGCAGAGCACATTAATTCCTTCATTAAAAAACAACAACAAATATGAAAAAATGGGCTCCTTATCTTAACTACACAAAAAATTGAGAATGCCTGATATAAGCAATATCATTACAAAGCAGGTCATGTCCAGAGAATAATTTTCCTGGTATAAAATTGCAATTTGCTATGCATTTTTGATATGACTGCTTTGCAAAAATTTTTGTGTGTAGCAGGTGTGTTTTTACATAGGACTGTAAAGAACTTTGTTTGAAGTATTTTCTCATTGATCAAAACTGCTATTAATGTACATCAGATTTGAGAAGTAAAATCATTCCCTATATGTCCACAATGGATGCCATTTTGGATGCATAATTGCATCTACTCTTTGGGGTTTGTTTGTTTTTTCTTTTTTTACTGTATCATGAGTACACTTGACGTCCTTGTTTCACACAAAATGTTGTATACTGTACAGTATGATGCATATTCTGTAGACTGCAGGGAATACACAAGTCTTTAACGTTCTTCAAGATGTGATGGATTTGCCATTTCGCTGAGTCACCATCATTGTAATTTTAATCTATCCACTCGGAGAATGTCGGTATGCCTCTCTAGTACTCACACAGTATGACTGTCCTCCATGTAGCTTCTGCAGAATTGTGAAACATAAAACCAACACGGGCATAAAACATTTAACTGAAAAAAAAAAATCATACCCGAAATCCACTGCATTTTTATCTCCCACATGGCACTGTAAAAAACATGTATGTACTGTATGTACAGAATACCTTCATACTCACTCTCCAGCAACATACAGAGTATGTGGTCTCAATAGTCTTGAACTTATTAAAAGACTCCACAAATGTTAATATGAACATTTATTCATCCTGCATCAGGTCTCTTCCAAGCAAATGTGCACCATATGTTCACACCAACCTTCTTCATGGCAAAGTACTGATCAATGGAATATATAGTGATCATATCCTTTTATGGAAGATCTATGCAGAAAGGGTCAAATAAAGCACAACTTTATATCATGATAAACTGCATGCTTATGATGGAGAGGAAAATTGTCTCCTTGGGTCTCAATTTGGACGAATTTCATTTGACTCTTGAGCTACTGTATAATCTCAGATCTGGCAGCCTGATGTTTGATCTGAAATTTGCATTCATCAAGGAAAGTCAAATATTCACCCGGTCCAAGTAATGCCATCCAGATGTAGGGTAATGAGTGAGTCAGAACACCCCCTGTGCCCTGACCACAGTACTCAATTGATATCAATTATTCATACAATCTTGTTACCATACAAACGAATGTATCATATCATTGTCTAGACATAGCCAGGCCTGAGGGACTGCATATGGTAAGCTCTGTCACCATTTGGTACCTGAGAGGAAATTTCTAAATCAGTTGGAATAATTGAATACAGTTGCCTTTCTTTCTGGGGGGGGGGGGGGGGGGGGGCCCATCATCAGCCTATTGATATTATAATACAACTTAAATTTGCTCTTATGAATTACAGTGTATGTTTATTTTCACTGAGAAAATAGAGGTCTTTAAATGTTCCTGGTCATTACAAATTCAGCAAATCCATGCATGATGTCGGAAAGGTCCATCAATTAGAGTCACATTAATAACATCAAGGACAATTTCATATAATTTGTTTTATTGTAATCTCATGAAGTGGAAAAATTAGGTCTGGTAAATATGCCTAGCTAAATATGCTCCATAATGAGTTATTTAAATACAGAATGTTTTGACAACAGACTTAAAATATTGTATCTAATTTCTTCATGTTTTGAAATGCATCCCACGCTGTATTTTTTTAAATGTCAAATTAAACTCAACAGTGCAAAGCTTATGTTCATTAGTGAGCTTTAGAGAATTGTCAAGAGATATTACAAATAATGACTTCAATAAAGTGGAATTGGTAGCATTGCTTTGAAGGATCTCTATACACAGACAAGCTTCAACTGATGAATATAAAGGGTGTGCCACTCACCATCACAGTATGCTGGCATGAACAGTAAATACTATATGGATTAATGTGTGAAGTTTACATTCCTGACATCAAGTCATTTTGAAAAATGACATCTAGAAATTAACAAAAAATCATTAGAGAAGAGTCCATAAAATTGAGCACCTTAACAAGTTCAGATATTTCCCCCTCACTTACCAGCAATAAAATTAGGTAACAATATCCATGGATACCTATAGGTAGCAGGGAGGTGCTTCCCACCTCCCTGCCTGTAGGCAACTATCCAATATGGTGTGTATTACACCTTAGGCTACCAATCTGATAATTCAACAGACAATAACAAAATTATTAACTTAAAATAACATGGGTCAATTTTCAAATATTATTACAAAATATCAGAGTATGAAAATTAATGGCTGATTTAGAGGTAAAGATGTCTTTGTATTGTACACAGTAGCGATGTTACTATGAAAAGAACACATTTCATGGGTAATTTGGTCTCTACTCTACCTTAGCATCACGAACATGTTTTGTCTGAGCAATCTAAAAATATTTTCCATTCAAAAGACTCTTGAACAATCTCAACCCATTAAGGACAGACTGATTTTGCTACAACACACATAATTCCCATAGACGCTTGCCCGAGTATACTCGGGACTCGTCCTCAATGGGCTAAAGGATCTGAAAGCATGATCTCATCCTTTAAAGTGCGTACTTTGTTTCTTTCTCTGATATTCACGGATTTCTCTCTAGTCTAGGGCTAGGGCTCTGTTTTCTGCAAGTACCCAAACCAGTGGCCATGCATCTGCAAGCTATACACTCCATCCATTGACTAGATTGCTGGTTATCACACATACCAGGCAGGTACATGTTTTTATACATAAATTTGTACTTGAACAATGTCCATGTAGGCCACACAGACATGATGAGGTACTGGTAATTTGATACACGACACTGATAATTTTTCGGTTGGCAAACTACAAAATTTGTGATGTGTAAAACATGAGAAAAAAACCTCTTTAAATAGACTCCTCAGAATTGGCATCTTATAGATGACTTCAAACCTTCATACCAGCATGAGAACTTTCTGTCCAGTTTTATGAGGTATAAGGTGGTATTGTAATACATTTAGCTTCTATCTTCAAAGGAGGTTGCCATCATAGTAACAGAAATGGAAGATTTTGTCCCTTTTTATCACTTTGGCAAACTCTACGTAGAATACCCATGTGTACATCATTATTACATTTGATGATCATCTATACTTATAAAAAGATGGATGCAATATGAAAAATGATTGACATTAATCAAGATCTCAAATACCGTACATAATAACTGATCAATCATCGCAAAGGTTCGCTAATGATGAATACAAAGTCAGCCCAACTCCACACAAAGTACAATGTACAAAGTACAGGGTTGTAGTCTGCAGATTTCATCACAACTATTTGATATCTACCTCAGACTCTTTAGCTGAGAAGAGCTGCATTGTGCAGTTTATTTGCCCAGAATTACAGTTCATTCTTTAGCAACTTACATAGTGTATTTCACAGCTATTTAAAGGAAGTTGTTGACATTGACGATGGATACAATCTGGGTCCCACTCCCCCACATTTCCTTGTCATCTTCCACAGGAGAGTTATCGGTTTCTTATGTTCTGGTGTCTATTCTGGTGTCTAAAAGTCTATAAATCTGATAATATCCATGTTTTTTGTATCTTTTTCTGTCCTTTATCCCCTCTCAACATCTCTCTCTTTTATCTCTCTCTCTCTTTTCTCTCTTGACCCAATATTTGCATTGGTACTGTGCACTGTATTTTTATCACATCATGGTACGACAGGTTTTGTTATCATCGCTAATTTATTAGTGTGTTCTATCATTGATAGTGTTGATCTTGATCTTCATATCGTTATCATTGCTGCTACTAACTGTTACTGTGTTAGTTACTATCAAGTCTCATTCTCCATTTATGTTAAATATTTGGTAATCATGTAGAAATGCACACCTACCATTTCCTTCCTTAATTTGTTGATAAAAACTTCTCGTGGCTATCAGAAATGTCAAGATGAACCATATCTGATGGTTTCATGAAATTTCATAGCCAATTACAGAAGAAAAGTAGCTAATTTTGACTCAAAAGTACGCCGATCGACGGCTGTATCAGCGTAGCATGATTGATGACCGATTATGGGGAAAAGCGATATAATGATGATGATCGATCGTTGTAGTCTGTGATACAGCCGCTTGTTTGGTGTTTAACCACAATAATTACGTCGGCTTAACAGTAAAAAGTTGAAGAAAGAAAGTGATCTCGATGCGTCTGTTTTTTGTTTTAGTTAATTTTCTCCTGCGTGCTGCGTTTGACTGTATACAAACATTGTATCTGTCAACTTATTTTGCTGACTGAATGATGGGAGGATAATGTGTGTACAAAACAATAAAAGATAATAAAATGGACCTTACTACGAAACAAAAGCAAATATTGGGGTTGCAGTTCTTGTATACATAATTAATAAAATGAAATGGAATAATGAATAGCGTTACTATCATAAAAACAATAATTTATACTATAAATTGAACTTATCAATTAAAAACATAAATTTAATACCATTTACCATCACCAGAAACAAACAACAAATCCCCTTCGAATTCAACTTCCTCCTCATCTTCTTTTCTCTCTCTTTCTCTCTCTCCCTCCTTCTAATAGCCTTACTCTTTTCTTCCACTTTTCCTTCAACCTCATTCTTTTCCTTTCAACATTATTCAAATTAAATCATTAACTTTTGTCATGATAAAATTAATACTTGTCACAATTTCTAAAGGAAGGACGTCTAAATCCTGGTATGAATAATCTGTATCAATAATTTAAGTCAGGGTTCGAAATTGGCGATGGTCCGCTGGCCATTGGCCACCCAAAATCATGTCGGACTAGCTAAAAATCATAAAATTCTGAAGTAACTAGTCCGTCTGGCTAGCCAAAATATTGCTTCAGTGTCAAAATTGATTCTAAGTAGTCCGTCTGGCTAGTTAAAAAAAAAAGTTAAGTGCGACCCCTGTAAGTAGTGATAATCATGATAGTGGCAATGAAAAGAATGAGAAAAAATACGAAAATGAAAGTAGATCTAGGGCCCACACGTATTGCACAAGTCGTGTTAATATTGTTAGTAAGCGGCTAATTAGAGACTACCAGAATCGATTATAATCGTTGACATCGTTCTCTGTGAAATCGATGCACTGCTTAATACGTCGGAACTATGATCGCGACCGACGTACTTTTCAACTCCGATTTCTCATTTTTCTTCCCTTTTCGGCTTTCTAATTCTATGAAAACTCTCTGATATGGTTGAATTTCGCATCTCCAAGAGCTGCACAAAATTTGATTGACAAACGGCGAAGCGAACGGTAGGTGTGCATTTCTACATGATTACCAAATATTTTTTTCAATTATTGATTCTGCCTCAGTCATGAGAAGAAGCTCTTGTTTTATTTCTACTGACATTGAATCTCACTGGATCAACATCATCTGATCTACATACAATGTACTCACATCACCAAGTCAAGTCAATCAAACAACTTGCGTTCATTTACCGGTTAGCCTAGTTTATTTTATTAAATACAATAGCACTTGATTCAATCTTGAAGCTTTAGGGGTATTAAATGACCGCTGAAACAGCATGAACTTAAGGTCGGTCAAGACTAAATTTAGATATGGATTCTCCGAATTCTGCTTTATATTCAATAGACAATACATTCATCAACTTTTATGCTTTTCTTTTTTTGGCAAGGATTCATGAATAGACAGAAAAGAAGCCATGCCCACCACATCAGTTAATCAATCACAAACCAGAGGTAGACAGGACTAATCACACTCTCTATTATACACACGAATATGACACGAAAAAAAAAAAAGTGTTTTTAAAACGATAACACGAAAAGAAGCTTCATCAGTACACAACTGCAAGGGAACAACACGTGTGGGGGTGTGCGGGTTAATTCCCCACATTAATACAGGAGCCCGAGTGCTCCACGCCCGTACTTGGCCCGGTGACCGAGGCACGGTACGATGGGTGTGTTCAATAAGAGGCAAGATGCGGCGCACTATGCCATGTACTAGACCCGGCTTCGATGTTATCTCGACTTACCTGCAAAGCACTCTGCATATATCTTGGCCTCCCAGATTGCGATGAAGGAAGCTCAGAAATCCGAATATATTTCCACTTATTCAGACCAAATTGACAAGATCCCGAACGCGATACAAATGTGAGATGAAGTACAGATTTTTTGGTCTCTTCGAGATGGTTATCAACCTTGCCAGTTGACAAGCGTATGTTTATGCTTCACTCAGTCAAAGCAGTCATCATCAGTGTTGTGTGTTGCATTCAATGCAGTTTACTGTGCAAAGATCTCATCGCAGATGGCGCTATATATCTCAATGTGATTCTTCTTCTTCTTCTTCTTCTTCTTCTTCTTCTTCTTCTTCTTCTTCTTCTTCTTCTTCTTCTTCTTCTTCTTCTTCTTCTTCTTCTTCTTCTTCTTCTTCTTCTTCTTCTTCTTCTTTTGTCTGTTTGCCAACTGCTCTTTGAGAGATTAATGATATAGGTGACAATTAAAGTAAAAACAAAAAGAAATCTTTACACTGGAGAAGATTTCCTTCCTACTCAGTCGTATTCCTAAATATTTGTGGGCCATTAGGTGAAATGTTTAATGCAAATAAGTATCATGATCAAAATATTTCCCAAAACTGATTTAGATTTATTCCTTGCTCAAAATCAATATTCATACTTTTGATATTGATAGTCCATTACCACAGATTATTTCCATTTGTATTGATAATAAGTTCAAAATAATTTTATTATCAAAGACTAGCTTTTATCTTAATTAATCAATCTACCTGCTAAAGTTGATTAAGATATCCAATCAAGTTGGAGTTAGATATTCTGCTTTTGGTTATACAGCTATGTTAGCACTCGAAACACATTGCATAGAAGTTTGATAATGATAGTATAGTATTTGAAGAGTTTGTTCGCAAAAACCGATAAGTCCATTTTTTAAGATTTTGAAGTACGGTCTCTGTCATAGAGTACAAAATAATACCTTTTAAATGATATGAAGAGTTTGTTCGCAAATACCGATAAGTCCATATTTGCCAAATAGAGATATTTGCGATTAAAGGTCAAGAAAAATAGAGAGAATAATAAGAAAATTTTTGCTTCTTTTGACCATAACTTAAAAAATGTACCTTTATATGTAGTGACCAATATATCATTTAAAAGGTATTATTTTGTACTTTATGACAGAGACCGTACTTCAAAATCTTCAAAAATGGACTTTTCGGTTTTTGCGAACAAACTCTTCTTATATTGGTCACTACATATAAAGGTACATTCTTGAAGTTATGGTCAAAAGAAGCAAAAATTTTCTTATTATTCTCTTTATTTTTCTTGACCTTTAATCGCAAATATCTCCACTTGGCAAATATGGACTTATCGGATTTTGCAAACAAACTCTTCATTTTATCTTTTACTAATCCTGCAAAATGTAGTCTGATGAAGTTGAGTCTTGATTAACTACTAAGAACAGCAATTAATCTATACTAGGGCAGTATTTGTAGTTAACAGTGTCTATCTTGTAAACACAAAATAACCACTTTTCCAAAAATTCTTCCAAAATTATTAGTTCACTGTTTGCTTGACCAGGAAAACTCTCTTCTAATTTTTCTTCTCAAATATTGGTTATTTCAGAGTGAATCATCACTTTTTGCTTTGTTTTTGTTATTACTGTTAGTTGTTGTTGTTTGGGTCATTTGCATGTACAACTGTAACACCCTTTTGTATGAATTGATATCAGAATTTACTTTATATCTTTAGACACTTTTGTCAATGTACATGCTATTATTACTTTTATCATGCTTTTGTTTGAAATTGCAGCTAAATTGACTAAGTTTTGTTTGAATGTGATGTTGTTAGTTTCTTACTTGCCAATAAATGAAGAGTTTGTTTGCAAAAACCGATAAGTCCATATTTGCCAAATGGAGATATTTGCGATTAAAGGTCAAGAAAAATAAAGAGAATAATAAGAAAATTTTTGCTTCTTTTGACCATAACTTCAAAAATGTTCCTATATATGTAGTGACCAATATATCGTTTAAAAGGTATTATTTTGTACTTTATGACAGAGACCATACTTCAAAATCTTTAAAAATGAACTTATCGGTTTTTGCGAACAAACTCTTCAAATGTTTGCCCCACATTCTTAATGTGCTATGTGTAAAATTTCTGATGTTTTTATGTTTGCATGATCATGTTTTATATTTTCAAGTTGGTAAAATTAACTGAGGATTACAACCTTCATATATGCCCGTCTCACTGTCTCTCCCTCTCTCTAGATTTCTAATCTTTCTTTCTCTTCCTATCTTTCTATCACCTATACGCCATGCAGTACATGAACACAGAAAATGTATGTACACTTGTGTTTGTAAACAATGTGTTGGCATGTGTCAGTGTGTCTGTCTGTCTGTACAAGCTGGTACCAGTGAAAGCAAAAAGGGAAGAAAATTATATCTTAAGATTTTAAATACAAATGAGATATTTGAGAATGAAGCTGCTGAAAAACAAAGAAAATGATGTAGAAATAGTATTATGTGATAGTTTTGATATCTTCAAAAAATATTTCTTGTCATGTAATGAGTACAACATTATTGAAATTATTTAATTATTCTCTGTTGATGATGACCTTACACAAAAAACGGCATTTCTCTCATTTTTGCATGCAATTTTTTCATATCTAACACAAAAAATTTGACCCACATTGAGAAATGTTGTGACCAGGGTGTCATTCCATAAAATATAGCTATTCTTGCAGCTTGAATAACAACTTCCACTATAGGAACGGCCAATCAGGATGCAGGGTTTTTGTCATTACCACAACACTTGGCATAGTAGCAAGAGTTGATATAGCAACTTTCCATGAAATGAGGCCTCCACAAAGTTTTTTGATCCTGAGGCATATTCATCTACAGATATCGTACAACTATACTTTCATTGATAATCACCTTCCGTCTTTGGGTGTTACTCATGTGGAGAGCTAATTTTATCTGTCTGTTGAAAGAGTTTGTTCGCAAAAACCGATAAGTCCATATTTGCCAAATGGAGATATTTGCGATTAAAGGTCAAGAAAAATAAAGAGAATAATACGAAAATTTTTGCTTCTTTTGACCATAACTTCAAAAATGTACTTTTAAATGTAGTGACCAATATATCATTTAAAAGGTATTATTTTGTACTTTATGACAGGGACCGTACTTTAAAATCTTAAAAAATGGACTTATTAGTTTTTGCGAACACACTCTTCTGTTCTTTCTGCACAAATTACACATGACCTATTGAATGAGTCCACCAGTTTTGTGAAACTTGCTTCTACTTAGGATATATTCTACTTCCATTTTTTTTTTTTTGCTTTTTGATTTTACATTATTTTTCTGTCATGAATAACAAATTGTAATTTAACTGTATTGTTGTAATTCAGTTACGTCTGTTTCTTTAAATTTGTGAACACAAAGTGGAAGTGAATTCAAATCAATCAAACTGATCAATCTATGTCAAGGTACTCAGAAATATTAACTGTAGCTGGCATAATGATTGAACAAAAAAAACAAAAAAAAAACTGGAACCTGGCCACAAACGAGAAGAGACATTGAAGTTGCAATAACATGTAGAGTAATCATGGTTTTATCTTTGCCATGCTTCTATGATTACTGTAAAACATGATATATTTGCGGCATGAAATTTTCGCGAATTGGAGCCGACAGCCTTTTTCGTGGCATGAAATTTTCGCGAATTGCTACTGGCATTCACTGCATGTAGTGTAGACAAAAGCTTTCGCGTGCATTTTAATTTCGCGAATTTTGGCGCTCGCGAAATTCGCGAAATTTAAGTGTACACGAAAATTCCTCGATTTTACAGTACCTTACTCCATGCTCACAAACTCATTTTATCAGTCCATAGTTGGAGAAAATCAGTGTTTATCAGTTATGTAAAACACACTCTCACACAAACACACATTTTGCACACATAGTATCATTCTGTGTCAAAGTTTTATTCTTGACAAGATTTTTGTCACAGTAGCTTCATAAGGCATGCAGTTTTCACAGGCTTACAGAATTCACATCAGTAACACGTTGTGGACATTTACTAAGATTTTACGGCAAACTTGTGGAAAAAAAATCCAAAAACCTACTGCTAAAACATACGAGATTCTCTCTAAAGATTTGACACATTTCAGCTTCCTCACTGCATAGGAAATATGCACAATTAGGTAGACATATTTACAATATGAAAAGGCAAAATAAATATTCGCATATGTAGTTACATGTAGTATACAGGAACTGAAAATAGAGGTATGAATATAACGTGACTGGTATTCATCTCATAATTAGATGACTTGCTTATCAAACTCTTCTAAAAGTAAGTTTCTAGCCAAATTAGAAATCTAATATTCTTCTTTTTCATTCTTCATTACCAACGATTTATTGATTTATATCATTTTCCTCTACATACATTGCATACTGTAAAAGCTCACATATATTTTTGTGAATTACTCTCTAAAAAAAATCGAGTGAAAATATTCACTCTTAAAGGAGTGAATAAAAAAAAGAGTGAATTTAGAGTGAAATGGGAGTGAATTTTGAGTGAAAATGTTCATTTTCACTCGTTTTGGAGTGACCTCAGGGATCACTCCTAAATTTTCGAGTGATCCCTGAGGTCACTCCAAAATGAGTGAATATGAACATTTTCACTCAAAATTCACTCTTTTTTGTATTCACTCCTTTAAGAGTGAATATTTTCACTCGATTTTTTTTTAGAGAGTAGGTCATAGGCATTTTGCAAGATGTTGTTTTTGCAATATCTACCAACTTGAACATTATGACAACATATGACTTGAAGTAGATGACATAATCATAATGGATTTTCTTGTACACAAATGATCATATTATGGACTTTCTCTATAGTTGGGAAAAAATCTTTGGTCGTATATTCATCTTTTACATTTAAATTCACCCTTTTAAAAGATAAAAACCATACATTTTTTCTATTTGGAGATGGAAATGAAAAAAATAAACAAGGCAATCGCCAAATTGTGTCTCGCCCATTCGCGTACAAGGAATTGATATCTTTTATAACTCCAAGAAGTTAATTGACCTGCTTATGACCTTTCACCTTGTGGTGACCTTCAACACCCTAAGGGACATTTACCATCCAAGTTTGGTCACAAACGGACAAAGGGCTCAAAAGTTATGAGCCATAATCGAAACGCGCCATAAAAAGTTAACATTAGGCCCTAAAAATTTGTTGACCCCTTTCTGTGACCTTTGACCTTGTGATGACCTTTAACTCCCCAAGGGACATCTACCGTCCAAGTTTGGTCACAAACGGACATAGGGATCAAAAGTTATGAGCCACAATCAAAACGTGCCCTAAAAACATAACATTGGGCCCTTAAAGTTTGTTGACCCCTGTCTGTGACCTTTGACCTTGTGACCTTCACCTCCCCAAGGGACATCTTCAATCCAAGTTTGGTCACAAACGGACAAAGGGATCAAAAGTTATGAGTCATAAACGAAATGCGCCCTAAAAACTTAACATTGGGCCCTAAAAGTTCGTTGACCCCTGTCTGTAACCTTTGACCTTGTGGTTACCTTCAATTTCCCAAGAGACATCTACCATCACCCGAGTTTGATTGCCATTGTAGCAACATGTTCTGAGTTACGTGTGATAAGAGTCTTGCAAGTAAACTTTAACGTATGACCTCAAATGACCTTTGACCTTATCATGTGACCTCTTACGGCACTATAACATGAAGGTACCCCCAGTGCATCCATCATCCAAGTTTGATTGCCATTGTAGCAACATGTGTCAAGTTACATGTGATAAGAGTCTTGCAAGTAAACTTTAACGTATGACCTCAAATGACCTTTGACCTTATCCTGTGACCTCCAACGGCACCATAACATGAAGGTACCCCTAGTGCATCTATGACCCAAGTTAGGTTGTAATCCAAGCAACTTAAGTGAAGTTATTTGTCAAAAGAGAGTCTTGCAGGTAAAATTTAACATAGAAAAGAGAGTCTTGCACATACTCTTTAATATATGACCTCAAATGACCTTTGACATCATCACATGACCTCTGACAACACCATAACATGAAGATACCCCTAGTGCTTCTATCACCCAAGTGTGGCTGCCATTGCTGTAACAGTTGCCAAGTTATGCATCATAAGAGAGTCTTGCAGGTAAACTTTAACATTTGTGACGGACGACGGACGGACGACGGACGGACGACGGACGACAGACGGACGCCATTTGGATCCCTTAGTCTCGCCGTCACCTCCGGTGGGCGAGACAAAAATAAATGAGACTGACTTTGAAAAGATACCACGCTGTGACCTATATGTTTCATCGATAACATATCACAAATTTATGTAATAACTTTGTATTACATTTTGACCCCAAATGAAAAATTCTGATTTTACTGATGAATTGATATGAAAAGTAATTCTCGACTTTTCCTTGAGACAATATGACAATGTTGAGGCTCATTGCAGGTAAAACTCACACACGTTTACACATTTCTAACATTTTTATGCTGATCTCTGAAAATCTCATGCTGGAGAGGAGAAGTGAAGTCCTGTGATAAATTAGCAATAATGACTAAATACAGGACGTGATCACTTCTATGTCCACCATCCCCCAAAAAGTAGACCCTCATTAACTTTAGTTCTTTCAATAGTTTTGATTACATGGACTGAATACAATCTACGATAGGTGTGAGAATTCAAGTGTAGGAAAAAAATAGATAATGTACTAATTTTCTACACTTATACACTGTATTATCTGTAGGACATAACACGAATCAACTGTCAATCAAACAAGGAATTCATTACCATTAATAAACGTATCTTAATATTAAGCACTTGTCCAAAGTATACCACAAAATAAACTATTGTATCAAGGAATGCAAATTCATAACATTTCATATGGCACTATCAAAACAAAATGCAAGAATCCTAGTACAATGTATTGCTGGCTAGGACTCACATGTGATAACATTGGTCACACTAGGTGAAGTCAAACCTATTAAGACCAATTAGACTTGGCAAGCATAATACTGAGTCACACTTATTTAGGTGATAACAAATTCCTTCTGACAAGTAAACAAAACAATGCTGTTGTAGTAGTTCTACCAGAATCATTATAGCTAAATACATTCATACACAGATAATATCTTTGTTTAGGAACATTATTTACATGTATATCAACCCGTCAACATTTGGTTTACAATGCGTAAATGGCAAATAAGCTTATATTTTATTGAGTACACAATAAATCCATGGCTGTTGTTTTTCTTGTGTTGCAGAGACTGCAGAGTAACATATCTGAGATACTATAGTTACCTCTAAATGAAAGTATTAACCAAACTACAGAAATCAAACCATTGTTATGATAAATATTTTTACATTGCTGCTGATACAAAAATAATGTCTCTTTCAAGAGCCTTGCACTTTAATTAGTGTACAACTTTGGCTTCAGCAAATAGAAATGGCACGCATGGACTTTTTCTTGCAATAACACCACATCCATTATGCACACAGGTTTAATGATAAAGGTGAACACATGGGGAAAATATTTATACTTCCAGACTGTGGTGTCAAGGCATTATATGATTGAAATTTAAGCAAAATTGGACAAGTATAAAAAATGCTTTGGTCAACTGACTTCAAGCAATCAAATAGTGATAAAATTTAACACCTTGCCTAATTGCAATGATGTCAAGAATGCCAGCATGCACGATGGAAAACAGAAAAATGTGCAGCAGACAATCATCGCCATGGTTACCAACATGTCCACCGTTACTGACCACTGATACATCAGGAATATTGACTACGACCCCATAGAATGACTCGCACAACAAGCACACACGATCCAATGATGACAACCTTAGCTAGCATTATGTTTACATCGATGGGATAGTCCATACAGAATCACCGGTGTCAGCGAAGGAGCGACTGTAACCATAGTATGTGACAACTTGAAACCAGTATTAATATATCATCTAAGGGACATAATACAACTAGTCTGGTATCCCATTATATATGCAGATTCAAACACATTTTTAATACTTCCTTACTTATCTCTATTTGCCTTTACTGGATTAGATATTCTCTTCTGCTTTTTTTTTTGGGGGGGGGGAGGGCAAATGAAATAATTGCTTCTGGGTAAGGTACAGAAAGTAAAGAATGGAAGCACATTAAAAAAATACACCATATTGTATGTGTGTGATATACACAGTAAATTGACACAAACATACAATTTGTATGCATAAAACAATTCCACAAGGAAATGCTGACAAACAGCTTGTATGGAATGCTGGTTGTTCACAAAGTAATTTCGTATTTATGTGTTTGTTTGTCTTCAAAGTTCTCAGAAAATAGAATCACTGATTTTGTGTGTGTAGTGTGCTACAGACTTGTATCATGATTGCCTCAATACAAAAAAAATTGAATCTCACACTCAATTGGTTGTTAAGACAACATACAATATGCCTGAGGGCTTTGCAAAGGTTACTAAAATCAGGCTCAAAAGCATGTACGCGTTGAGATATTAGAAGAGAGTGTGCAACACAAATGTGTGCATGGCATGTATAGGAAGCTATGCTGGTTGTTGGCATGTGAACACCTGTCAGTGCTTGTGTAAACTCTGGGTCATTACCAAAGATTGAGTATGATGACAGTAGAACCTCTTTATAAAGAGGTCAGACGTAACAAAAGCCTCTTATAACATGATGATATTGCTGGTCCAAACCCTTCAGATTTCTTTGCTTTTGAACCCTGATATAGTAAGAAACCTGATATAACAAGGTAATTGTCATGGTTTCTAGGTTGCTGTTATCAAGAGGTTCCCTTGTAATCTATCACAGTTCTACACAGCAAACTTTTGACAGCTGATAATGGCCACATTTAAAAATAGCACAGCTTGGGGGTAGAGATTTTGTAAATAAACCTAGAGGATCTACCATCTAGTAGTACACAATTAATTCTGGTTATATATTCACTCAAATAATTTCCTCAAACAAAAATATCATCCTTATGTTCATCATTACATACAGTCAGCACTGTCTACCATCTAGCATGCACACATGAAGCTAATCAATGACATTCAATAAATCACAAGATTAAATTAAAGTTAGATCAGACTTATCATTGAGGCAAAAAAACTTTTTTTTTCTTAATGCCAGATATAAAATTAAATACTCTCTTTACATGCAATATACAGACACACAGTAAATGCTCTTGATATAACTCTGTAGGATATAGAGATCAAAATGAATTGATGAAAGAATTAAAGATTACTACAGTGACTCCACTACAAGGACCCACAATCAAAGGAATGCCTTCATTAAGTACATTTGTGAACCTTATATCGTCTAACAAATCTATTCTGCTATACGCTTACATCATGCACACCCTTAACTTCATTCACAATTACAAATCACAAACTAACATTCTATTCACGAAGTTGTGTAAACATATCATTACGTTCAATTTTGTTACTAATTCATTTTCTACAATCATACCTCTCCTCTTCAGCTAGCATACCTATGGAGAGTGTAGATGACAGAATACATTTCTCTGTGACCATAAAGAAATAGGTACTTGACCATGAAATTAATCAACGATGCATTTAAAGTTGATTTACAGAAGGGCAATATTAAAGCACACACTGTACAGGTTAACACCTTTTCAATTCCAAACTTATGTTTTTAGCCTGCACTAATATTTGTAGCTCTGGCATACAAGGAAAAATTTGCAAATAAAATGAAAATTGTGTATCACATGGCATCTTTTCAATAATAGTCATCAGGTTGAATTCAACCTACAATGTACATTACGAACAGAAAGTTTTGGCTGATGATAAAGGGGTTCTATTCATAACAAATCTCAGATATTTTTTTTTAACTGCCCCCTATATTCTCATTTCCCAATCTTTATATAGTTCATACAAGCAAACCATGTGTCTTAATTCTAATTCATCTTTGAGATTTTTATCCTACTGAAACACTGAGAAGGAGCTGTGTGAAACAAACTCTGGTCCTTTCGTTTTAGTATTGGGTACAAAATGGTCAAGAAATCAATTCACTTGATTATATTGTGAAAACATTAAACAATGGCTAGAGAGGTTTTCTTTTTTTATTTTACTTTCAGAAGTAAGATCACATGCTCAATCTGTATAATCATGAACACAAAGTGGAAAAGAAGGAAGTGGCCTGAGATTTGAACCCACATCACATCCTGGTTACCAGGCAACGGCACTACCAGTGAGTAGAAGTCAGTTCATGACAGTGACATGATGATGTTTGAGCAAATACCCAAACCTCATCTCTCTTTCATATTCCCTCGGTCTTATTCATAATTTGTTAAACCTCCTTTCAGTCTCATAACAAATTCTTGCTTTTTCTCACGAAGTAACAACCACCTTCACATTTGGTTGCCGTCCTTCATGGTTGGGAGTCACTACACTGACCTCATCAAATTCTCCTCTCTTCCAATGGATGACTCACAACAAAGGTGTCAAATTCTTTTCTCTCTTCAAGTAGTGGTAGGTTTACAATTCAATTGTAAAGTGTGACTGAACAGAAGTCATTGTTTCCTCAACAATTAAATCAGTCATTGTTCAATGAACAAGTGAATCATCAATATATAAACAAAAATATAGTGTATATTTCATGCATGCAACAGAAATAACCCGTTTACACCTTAAAATGAAGTTTAAATTTTATGGAACAATCTCGAATTTCTAACTTGTTTATTCCTTGCATGTCACAATCAAAGTCATCCCAAAGCACTTCAAAACATTCATATTCACAGCAAAAAGTAAAATCTGGCATGCAACAGTGAAAATCCATACTGGGTGTTAGACTTTAGCAAGATTTTGGTGAACACCAAACTTCTTCATCCCCGGCAAGTGTCTACACAAAATTGAATTGTGTTTATAAGTACAAAGCTCAAATTTCCTACATCCCAACAATCCTTTTGAGACATCTGTAGTCAAGGACAGTCATTAAAACACGAGAGAGTAATATAAAAATAATGACAGCGGTATATTGATATGTTTAGAAACCAGAAGTATTCACCTACTGTATGTGAAATGTCACTAGGGTTTCCAGAGTCACACATTGTGGCCACTGAGAAGTTTGAAATACCACTACAGGATACACTACTGTCCTCAGATATGGTCAGGAGATTTCCGATCTCTTTAAAGTGGCACATCAGTCAATATTTGATGACATTCTCTGAAAACATTAAAGACAAGGAGACAATTTTAACAGATTGCCGATGAAGTCTGAGTAAAGAAGGATATTTTTCTCTGAGGTATTTTCATTTCCTACGGAGCTGATGTCTTTCATGATAAAACAACTTTCACTTCTCTAAAATGTAGCAATGAGTAAACATCCGTGCCAATTCTAGATGGTGATAAGACTTTAACGATGTCTTTCTAGCCTCTATAGTATGCTATAACCAACATAGGTATACTGAGGGATTATGTCCAAGCACATATGTTGTGCGAAAATAAAGTTTGAATCAGCGTCAATTGCTCGTCTTTACCTGCAGAGGCCTTCAATTTCACCCTGGCCCGAGTGAACACTCCAAACTACTTTGAAATCACAGGACTGTAAAGCCAACTGAAGGCATCAGTTCATGTTATATCACAGCTCTGATCAAAACTAGTGCTGAACAAATTCCCAAAGAGATAAACCAGACAGAATCCCCTTTATATTGGTACCCTAATACCGCATTGAATCTGTGTGACTCAAAACATTTAAGTACAAGTCCATGAACACAGTACATACTAGGGCACACCTACAGTAGTCTGGCCTAAAAGCAAACTAGTCCTTTGGATGGAAGGAATGAATACATGGGGTATGTTGAGTCTATATGTCAGTATCATATTATACGAAGGAAAGGTCTGTATCCAGAATTTGCAAAGAAAACTTATAAAAAAAAAAAATAAATCTACATCATCTGTCCAATTCTTCTTATTTTCCATAAGTAATTATGCAGGTAGCTGTCACTCACAATAAACATTGCACTTTTAGACAAAATAAGTTCATGGCAATGATTGCAGTATTCATTACTATACTAAGTCACATGAGTTGTGTTCCATTTGATATACTGTAATAAGACTCTCCCATGCAAGATACACATTTTTCTACATCAGGAAATACTGGTAGTCAAGGGTGTGTCTTGTACAAGATATCTTAAGCACCACCATCTTCTAAGTCTGAACAAAGTTGGTGAGTAACGTTTTCCCTTTTATTTCATTTCTGATTGTCAGGCCTGTATGAATGATCTTTGTCTTGCTTCATACATATTTGCACCTCAAGAACAAAATGGGAATAAATGCTACAAAACACTGACACTTGTTACTTTTCTTTCTCAACTGACAATCTAGAAAGCATAAATCTTTTCTTGAAGCATGCACGGCTACCCGACACACCTCAATGCTTCTATTTGCACATATTTCCCTAATCTCAAGCATCCTGACATAGGATGAGATGGCCAAGTTGAATGAGCTTTGTCCTCCATTTTGAAGAACAGCTAGCAGAAAATCACAAGCATTAACATGAGACACAGATGCCACTGGTTTGAATGAAAGTAATGGTGATGATATCATGCGAGCTACACCATACATGAACACCATGGTGACACTGGTCCTCTCTAATCAGGGTCTACCACGAGTCGCCCCTCACACGACCCCTGGTCTACCATGAGTCGCCCCTCACACGACCCCTCTCTAAGCTGTCTGAACGTTGCCATGACGACATTATCAACTCCTGGCAGTTGCCGCATCGCTTTTTCAACTTGTCGTCCTGCAGTGTGTTGGTCTTCAGGTGTTTCTGTGCAGAAATAAAGGACAACGAAATAGATTAGGTAAGAAGGTAACATAGAATATTTAAAACAAAGGCTCCACAGATATGTTATTATGAAATCAAGCAGACAACAATTTTCATTATGACTCCTGACCTCTTGTCATGACCTAGCATGAACTCACCGTGGTCTGTTCTTGAAAGGCTTCTGACAAACTCCTGACAAACTTGTCCTGTTCCTTGAGGCTGGTGAAGTACAGCAGCCATGGATTGTCACAGTCAGCATTGTGAAAATTCTTCCAAGATAAACGCAGAATGGTTATTACATTGCAAAATGAACAATCGGACATGATTACATCAATATCAAAACTGGGAAGAGAGATTTATTTAACAATTAACATTAAAGAAAAAGGCTTCTTACTTTTTCAGATAGACCAGGGGGGTGTTTCATCAACGTTTGTCAGCGCTGGTCGGCGCTGACAAACGTTGATGAAACACCCCCCTGGTAAAACATTGGAAGACCTTGCTCATTTTATGACTTAAAACACAGCTTCAAAAACAAGAAAAACAACATTCCTCAAAACATTTATCAAGCAAAGCATTAACATTTAAGTAAAATGTTTTTTACTTTTTCAGATAGACCACGTAAAGCACTTGAAGACCTTGCTCATTTTGTGACTAAAATTAGACATTTAAAGCAAATGGGGCTGTGAAAATATGAATAATAAAATTCTGTACAATACTTATCAAATAACATATTATGATGTGAGTCATGGTTATTCATATCACAACAACACTAGTCTGAGTTGTACATCAGTTCTGCACTGCAACAGCCTCATCCATTGAATAGACATTGAATAGAGAAGGGATAAACTAGAGTGAATACTGACCAGAGACACATAGGAGTGCTTTGTTGGACTGGTCTCAACGAAAGCTATGCTGGCCAGACTGGTTCGGGCCAGGGTCCGAAAGAAGTGGGTCTGGTAGTCCTCTAGACACAGGATGAGGGAGCGAGAGGTGATGACCGCACAGGACGGCTGGCAGGGATTGACCGGACTGCCCCTTCGCTGGGACATGGCATGCTGAGGGACAGAAAAACACATGTGGGAATAACTCACTTCCAATAACCACATTCACACTTACGACGAGACACTGCAGTATTTTGCGCAGTATTTTTAAAATACGAAGGCAAATACAATGTGAAATGCGTTGTAAGATACTGTGGTATTGAGGGTGATAATTGAAACCTCGCACAAAATACATGTGCAAGATGCGAGTGTGAATCATGTCACAAAGTATAGGGATGATATTGAGGTTTGTTGAAAAAAATCAAAAATCAAAATTTCAGGTGATTTTGATACATAGAAAAAGCAAAATGTGTATAGACTTGAGAAAAAAAAAATGCGATCAGATTTGAATCTACAAAATACATGAACAGACACACTTCCTGTCCTCTGCCCAAAGGAGATATATGCAAACGTGCAATGCTACAACTGTATCTCAAGAAGGTGTACTTTGGAGCCAGAAATACTACAGTAATTTGTCAATGAGAACGATGACAACAAATTATTGTGGTATACAACACCAAGCTAACTCTAGTGTGAATACACTTATTGTAATTAAAGTCTCTAGTAGACAAATAGTATATAAATATTTCAACAATGGTAGGCTGTGGATACAGAAACAAACTGGACAGAAATGAAAGTTTCTGATGAATTCTTTTCATACTCAGTGACGATCATCAGTTTGTTCTATAATCATGCTTTGGGAATGCTCTGCTTTGGAAGAATGCTGATTTACCTCTGCAACTTTGCCTTTGTGAATTCCTTAGTCAACTATCTTACTCAGTGCAACAAAGTAACCAACTAAAATCAACTCATGATGCATGAAAATGTACAAGAGATATTACATAACCATCAATCTTATATCCTACAATGTTTTACAATACGTTTGAATGAATTTAAAACATGTGAGTTTACATGTATTTCTATTTGAAGTTTCCAATAATGCTCTACAAATGAGGGCTGCCACACAGAAAAAATGAAAGAAAATATGTGCTACTAATCGAATTATAAGATTGTCAGCAAATTCTACCAATTTGTGGCAATACACACACATATTTACTTGTCACATATGATTTTAAATTGAAGCCTTCATGAAATGTGGCATTCACATTTTTCTAGTACTGTGCAGAATTGTAGAGTAAATGCACACATTGCAGAAGAATCTGTGAGTAGTATATCCTGTAGATGTGAGTCTCTGGGCTAAGAAAGGGTATGTGCAGTTTGTACAAGGTAAAAAATGTGTATGTACAGGATAAAACATGGCAAATAATGCCCCTGGTGAATACTTTAAAGCAGTAATGCTTTTATTCTTTGATTGATGAAGGCATCATGGATAATGAGTTGACAACATGTTGGGTTAACCTGTTTCAGAGATTGATGGTGTCTGAGGTCAACAGACAATACCATCTTCACATTGAAAGAGTTCTCCATGTAAGGGTGCGTTCGAGCGCTCTCCTAAAGCGAACTGTACCGTACCGTACCCGCGCCAGAGGAGCGTTCGAACGCTCCTAAAGTGTACCGTACCGTACTGTACCGAGCCAAAAGTGGACCACTTCCCGATGTGCTCCAAAAGTGTACCGAAGCGTACCAAAAGTTCGTTGTAAAGCATGCGCGTATCAAGCGCATACGTCACAATGCAAAAACATCATTCTCTTTGTTCGGGACAGTGGTAAGTAGTTCAAGCGAGAGGTGAATGACATTCTTGCTGTAAACAAGCGTGACCCTTTCTAAAAATAACTTGTGAGGTACGCTTTCTCCACAGAGCGCTCGAACGCACCAAAATTGGCATGGTACGGTACGGTACGCTTTAGTTCAGTTCGCTTTGGTTCGCTTCAGAGCGCTCGAACGCACCCTAAGTGTCTTTTTGTAGTAATGCAAATATAGAACACTTTCCATCAGTGCAGCTTAAGAAAGCCTACACAGAGTAGACATTGTCACTGATTGTGTGAGTAGAGAAGACTAGAACACAATGATTTCCAGTCATGTTAGCAGCAGTACCTGTTGTGCAACGACCTCACAAATGTTCTGCAGCCAGTGAGACATCTGCAGTTCATTCTCACAAGCCAGCTGAAGGGGCTGGGTGCCGTCAGCGAAGACCAGCTCAAAGCAGAACTTTCGGTCTGAGTGGTGGACTCGCCGACATCCACCAAACTTGTGTGAGCTGTGTGAGAGATGGGTGCAAAGATCTTCAGGTTACACAAGGTCCATCAAAAATGAGTAGATTCATACTGTACATCATTCTGAATATTCATTCATATATCTACTTAAAGGCAATTTGCATCAATACAGATCTCAATTGATGTACAGTAAGGGCTGGTACTGATAGTCAGATGTCAAAAATGAAATAAAAAACAGAAATTTTATGAATAACAAAAATGAGCATTGCACTGGATAAAACCTCATCAATAGGGAAATACTACAAAACCAGAAATATTGACGGCATAAATCTTTTGCATATTAGAACTGATGCCCTTTTTCACTGCATGAAACTTTCATGACTCACTACTGGCATTCAATGCATTGTGTTGATGAAACCTTTCACGTACATTTTACTTTGGGGAATCTTGGCTCCTTGCGAAATTCACAAGAGTTTAAGGCATATAAAACTTTCTGATCTTACAGTAATCATATTTTATATCATTATGGTGCCTCATGGAAAGAACTGGTGATTTCAAGAAGGCTTTGTGATAGATAGGCCTACTACTTTCATTATCATTGTAGAGTCTAAGGAAATGACCACACAGTCTGACTTCCTGTCATTTTATTTAATTTCACTTTCTTTACTGAAACATTTACTCTTGGGACTGACTGATGAAAAGGTCTTTGTTGCCTGAGGTAAAAAGCAAAGCATTACATAGTGTAAGGCAATATATTTTCAGCGCATGAAATTTTCGAGAATTGGAGTTTATAGGCGTTTTCGCTTCATGAAATTTTTGCAAATTGCCACTGACGTTCAATGCATATAGTGTAGACACAAACTCTTGCATGCATTTTAATTTTGCGAATCTCGGCTGTCACAAAATTTGTGAAATTAAAATGCACGGGGACATTTCTGGTTTTACAGTAGTCTAACCCTTTCTGTACCACAGACTTTAGACGGGCGTAAAATGTTACAAAGTTTTCTGCACCTATTGACACTCTAAGTATTCAAAGAGGTAAACTCTACCAAGTTTATTGGCTTACAGTGAACAAAACTTACCACTCCACTTATAGACTGGGAATGTTACCTTCTGGGTTTGACATTAAAAACAGGTTTAAAGAGTTCTTCTCTCAAGATAGCCTGCCAGAAACTCATAAATGATCTTGACTGATCCAATAAAACTAAACAAATCGTCAACATAATAAGAAATTTTTTCATCATGCCATGTACAGACTATACAAAGCAGAAAATCATACATGTACCTGAGCTCGATCACCAGTTCAGGCTCATCATCAAGTCGTCGCCCATAGCGACGGAAGATGTTGTTCTTGAGTTTGAAGTAGGCAACTTTCCAGTAGCTGCCGACAAAGAAGGACTCCCGGGTCTTATAGTGCAGCATACCTTTCACCTTGGTTGGTGGAAGGTAAAGCTGCATGTCAGCAGCTGTGGAGGAGTCTACAAGGTCCTCCCAGTGAACAAGACTGTACAGGTGAACTCTCACATCAGACATCTGGATAGGAGAATTAATGCAATGACCAATGTTATTAAACAATGCACAAAACACTTTGTATTCAGGGAGACAGAATAAAACTTGATACAGTGCATTCCTTCTGTAACAAAAACGGTTATAAAGAAATGTTGTTACAGTGACATAAAAATTCAGGTCTGAAATTATTATCTACTATCTATGTATCTTTTTATACTTCACCTGTTTGGTTATAATGAAATTTTGATATAACAAAAGAAAACTGCCAGTCTGCGGGACTTCAGACAGGTGGTGAACGTGCAAGTAAAAAAAATAAAGGTCTTGATTAACTCTGAGCTAGCTCACTGAGAAGACTCAAACACATGTACAGAAGCAATTAGCATTAGGTATGATGATCTTTATGGGTAACTGATGTTCAATAACAGGTCATATGGTCCTCCTGTCTCTTTCATTCTCAATGGACGATATATATCAACATGAGCATTCCATTGACAATAACATATAAAAACAACAGGTATTTAACTGCAGTCACTCAGACAATAGAACAGATGATCCACAGATATTGCATAACATCATCACAACGACTGTACAGCATCCAAGCCTGTGGAGGTGCACAAATCTCTAAAGTCTGCCATTGTTTCACAGAAACACTGGTTGTGTAGCAGACTCTCATACCTCAGTTTTCTCCTCACTGGCCACAAATTTCTTGAGTCCGATGGCCTGGGCCGTGGGGTCAGTGAGCTCACAGAGAGACCCTGGGATCTGGCTACTTTTCATCACACTCTTCACGCAATGAAGGAAGAATCTGAATGATTCATGGATTCAAAGACAGCAACAGATATAATTTTCTTTCTGTTTCTTTGTTTTTAATGATACAATAAACTGTTTGGGTTTGTTTCTGCTTACTTGCATTTCCTTTTAATAACCTAAATCATGAGATCAGCATTCAAATTAGAGTTCTGGAAGCCAGGGAAAGGAAATCCTGGAAAATCAATTGTAAAAGATATTAGTGGGTGGATATTGATTCTCACAGGTGTATAGCCATGCACTTTCTTGTTACAACAGCTGTACTTTAAGTAAAAACCACACAAACAAACAATTACCTACAACAAGCAATAGGGAGGGTAATTGTCCACAGGGGGTAATTGCCCTGATAGGAGTGTAGGTGTGCCATGTGTATGACCTTGTGGCTACAAAATATGTGACCCTTCTGTCTCAAGTCTAAAATGTCTCATGAGGTCATGTCTCATCCACTAGACACTGAACTTTTAACCAATCAACCTGATCTCTTTCAGTTTGCACAGATTATTTCAAATGTCCTCCTACATGTACACCCGAACACTGAACACTTTACACTGTGGTGTTGAAGTGTCTTGTTAGGTGTTTTCCTTACCTTGTCAGATCTTCACTCGCTGTCGTCAGCCAAAATTGTCTTCTTCTATATTTACACACAAGCAGAATGGACTGGTAATTGAGACCAATCTACGCAGAGAAAGAGAGAGAGGAGAAAGAAAATAAGTTGGAATAGTTCCTTTGCCTTGATTAATAAATGTTCAATATTAAACACACATTTTGAAGTTTGTACAGTCATTCAATCTAGATATTCATGACAATTAAGCAGCCCAGTCTATTCCACGTTAGCTATACTACACCTGTATTTCATATTGGGTGCACAAGTGCATTTGTGGACTAGATCATCTTATATCATGAAAACATAAAGAGAATTGCACATAAATTGATTTTTATCAAAAGTACACATTCCTTGACTTGCTACTGACATACTGTACATGTATGACATGCATAGGGTAATATTATACAATTTGCACCTACATTATTTGTATTTCCTGAAAAAGGTGAGTCAAGTGCTCTTTCATTACGCTACAAAATAACAGTATTTTGAATTCTCTCCGTATTTCCTTTCTATCTTAGTTCTGCAGTGACTTCACACTTCCTAACTTTTGTAAAGATTGTTCAATTTTCATCAAATTTGACTAATGTGTTCTACTAATATTGCTGCATTTGCTCAATTCACAAAGTGCAGTCTGATAAAATCTTGGTGGGTGTAAACCAATATTTGTCCTGAGAATATTGAAACCATCTGAATGTAGCTTGATAAATTGAGCCAGTTATCATAAGAGATCAACAATACTCTTTCTACTCTCCACATATCAAAACCTTGTTATCCTGCATATCATGTAGAAACATACATGTACTGCGTCAGTACCAGAAATAGTCAAGCCAATTTGCACAAGGCAACACTCTCCTCGGTACATGAATGAAGTTCAGCGCAAACATGGAAAAGATAATCTGAGCAAAGTGCAAGATTGCACCATGAAAATGATCACGCATTCAATATCACATGGTTCCTACGATTAGAACTACATAATCAGATCAGTTCTACATTAGTGGTTTTCACTATAAAGAAACACCTAGAAATGAAAGGTCAAACGAACTTGTATTTATTTACCCATCAAAGTTAACAACCACAATCTATTCATGTGAACTAGGTTTATAACTCTTTGGATAGATCCAAAGGGCCCATTGACAATGACTTTATATTGCATGCATGATACAGAAACAGACGTATACAATTCAATTGAAAATAAAATCTGTCTTCCTTACTTTACAGGGACTGTACGGTAATGAGTTGATGTTTGAGTTTGAGGTGAGGTTTCAGGTTTATAACATTCCAAAGTGAGATAATGAGAAACCTCTTATGAAATATGAAAGAGCATGTAATCTTAAGAAGGATTCAACGTTTATTTGATGAAAACGGGTTTTCAAATGGCTGAGATATCCAAAAAAGTGATAACTAGAGAAGCACTCTGAGAGCGCAAACCTCCGCCAAGCATGCAAATCATTTCAACCACTGATCTTGTTCTTCCATAGAGATATCAGTGATTTCCACCCGTTAGTACTTATAGCATTGTGTGCTGAAAGTTGCCCAATTTCCCAATATAGAAGCCTTTGTTATGTCATAAACCCTCAGCTGCAAGGCGCGCCTCGCCCTAGCAGAAACTAGAGTACGCACTTTACTGCGCACATGCAAACCTCAAATATGCACAGCCTGATCTCCCAAGTTCATTGACCCTACCTGCCAAAATATCAAAAATCCTTCATAAATTCCCCCAAAACTCTCGGATCACCACCAAAAGTTAATCTTTTGTTATTTGTGTCATTCTAAACCATTTTTGCAAGTTTCATCCAAATCCGTTCCCTACTTTTTGAGTTATTTTGCACACGGACAAACTAACTAACTAACAAACAAACAAAGGGTAACAAAAACATAACCTCCTCCCTTGGCGGAGGTAATAATAAAAGGCGACAGGCCACATCTTTTATTAGGATCTTTTTGTTTCACCTTGTTTTTGGATATCTCAGCCAATTCAAAACCGATTTTCATCAAATAAACTTTTGATTCCCCTTAGAATTGCATGCTCTTTGACATCTCATAGTGGTTTCTGAATATCTCGCAAAACGTTAAAAGCTTAGTCCTCACCTCAACCAGAACTATACAGTCCCTCCTTTGACAGTTTACTAATGATGACAGATTCTTGAACACAAATAGCTGGTTGAAGCCGCATGGCAATGTATAACTTACCAAGACATAGTCCAGCTCTTTGTACATCACACGACTCTCTGTAGTGAATCGGCCATTCCTTTCCCCTAACACAAAAAGAAACATGCAGGATGTAGTCACTATGCTTCCAGCATGCTCCTACCTATATTTTCCTTGCTCAGTGCTCACTGTAGGTGCAGTGTATTATATTTTTACAGTCAGGCATCCACAGGAAATCAACTGAAAAATAAACTAACATGGTATGGCAAGACTAAATGCACATCTGACATGATATAAGCTCAAAGCAAATCTACAGAAATGTGTGATTTCACTTTCATTGATAAACCTATCCCACTGGTCAGTCCAAATCAATCACTTTGATTTCATGTTGATCTCTTTGGCACTTTGTTTTCTTCACTTGACCCATCTCATTATGAGAATGTTAGAAATTAATCTCTGTTCTGTTAGTAAAACCTTGAAATTATCTAGTAAATCTTCTTTTTCAGGTTAATCCTCATATCTAGCCTGCCAAATCATCCTCTAATGATTTTGGACTTATACATCTAATATATGGTAAAACCTTCAAATATCAAATGTGACCTTTGACCTTGGACATGATATGCTCGGAGGAAGAAAGAAAAAAAGAGTGTGAAACAGGGCCCTCTTGTTACAACAAACACTGCTATAACGAAACTTTGTTAAAACGAAGGAGGAATTCAGGTTCCAAAATTATTATCACTAGCACTTATAGTGCAAAATTCCCTTCAGTTACAACAAATTTTTGATATTATGAAAGAAAACTGCCGGTCCCAAGGATTGAAGTAACCAGTATCTTCTTACCTCTTCTCAAGATGTATATGGCAAGATCAGTAAGAAGGATGAATGCAGGGATCAGGTTGCCTTCCATGTGACCTGAACTCAGTCTCAGTAGCTGAGAGAAAGAAGTAGACTTAGTGGTTAACCTTCCTACTTTCCATAACCTTGCTGAATATTTCTTATTTATGGAAACAGAACACAGAGGCAGATACTGTTTAGAGGTGTAATATAACACTTGATATACCCTCAAAAGTTACATGTATATTTTCCCCAAGAGATTTTATATTCCTGAACTGCACAACACTGAGGGAAAATATGTGACCTTGCATCACAAAACCAACAAAAAATCGCTGGACATGGATTTTCAGTTAAGGGCAGATTCTGAAAGAGCAGACTCTAAGCTTTGAAATGATGTATAATTCAATTCAAATGGACTCTCCTAACCTATCTAAATACTGGAAAGAAAGCACATGCTCTGCAAAAGTGTGAACTGAGAAAAAGAGGCTCTAAAGTACAGGGTGTATTCAAGCGCTTTTAACCAGTTAAGGATGGTTTGATTTTGCTACAGCGCACATTTCCCATAGACGCTTGCCCGACTATATTCGGGACTCATCCTCAGTGGGTTAATGTTTACCAAGCCATGCTAGCTGTGTGATGAATGGGACAAAAACAGGACGTAAACCACGGGAGCAACAACAATGAAGGGATTATTAGATCAAGCTGAAATTAAGCATGATCAATACACTCTATCCATGTTTAATGCCAACTTTCATGGCAGTAGCATTATCCTTTCAAAAGTTACTAGATTTAAAAGTGAAGAGTGTGCAAAGGATATTCAAGAAATGAAAAGGGGCCTCTAAGACATACCTGATCACACTACTCTAAAAAAAAAAACAATTGTAGAAAAACTGCTGAAAACAGACTTTCCAATTCATCTTATGATCCCAAACTTAGGATTGATGTAGCAGAAGAATAGCTCTCTCAGAAAATATGAAAAACTCAAGACTGATTTGGTTGACCCGTTTCACCTTTTTTGAGTCCTCACGTAAAATCAAGGGGTGCAACTTTCTGTTGGTTTTGTGATGCATGGTCACATATCATCTCAAGGGGAAAATATAATTGCCAAGTTATTATCAATCATTATGTTAAAATACAATGATAAAGAAGGCAATATTTGTTATATCATATGGTTTACATAAAAACACATCAGTTCATTCTAGCCCAATCTGTAGACAGTGAGTCAGATTCTGGAATAATATTACATGACATAACATCATCAGAGACTCCAACCCAAAGTACCTTCTGATCTGGAGATTCTCCCGCCTGAAACCCCTAGCAAACGGGAGACTCAAAGTTGATGTGTGCGAAGCGCGAAATTCCCAGGGTTCTAAGATGCTCTCTGGTGCTATCTAAGGCTTATTTTTTCAACATACGATAGAAATATGTAAAAAATCCTTTCCAACGGGAGACAAAGAGCCAGGGCGGGAGAAATTAAATCTCAAACGGGAGAACGGGAGAACGGGAGATTTTGCAAAAATGGGTTTTCGGCGGGAGATCTCCCGTCGAAAACGGGAGAGTTGGAGTCTCTGCATCATTGTAGGCAATCCAATAATTTTGTATCTCATTGCACTAGTCACATGACTGCATTATCTTGGGAGCTGCTGCATTTTTGTCAATGTGAAATGTACTTGCACATTATCAACTACATGCAACTGTATGGTAGAATAGATGAGCAATGTATTTACAGCATGCTTAGCTACAGCATACATTTACATTCTATCATCATGTATAGCACAGGATGTTGGTTACAAACAACCAGAGAATGCCTACCTTGTGAAATTTCTCATCTTCAATCTTGAAAATCTCCAGCATCAAATAGAGCTTGAGATTGTTATCCACTCTGTGTGAGAAATCAAGAAATGATATTAGATGAATGCACATTAGGTCATTTATCTAAATGACATTGAAAGTGTGCAAATTTGGTCATCTTTTCACATGTTCATTTCCTCTCAATTTATACCAAGGCGGAGCAGGAGACCTGCTGAAAGCAAATCTTGCATCTTATCATCATCTAAAACATTATAAGTTACACAACTGAAGTAAAAACGTTCACTCAGCATGCATGCTTACTAATAGTTCACCTTGCAGTCTTGGGATTTTATCCATTAATTCTAGTTACTGAACCCCCCCCCCCCCACCCTTTTTTTTTTCACAGTATGTTGAGTGGAAGACAGATGTGACTTTGTGAAATTTTGTTGATGATCCTGGCAAGGTCAAAGGTCAGAATTTTGACAACTTCCAGTTTACACACAAAAAAAGAATTAATTCTTGCAACAAAATTAAAGTAAGCTCCATTTTGACAGCCATACAAGGACTTGATACATAAATGCAAAATGATTGCTCCCTTTAACAATTTTGCCAAGATGCCTATCTGAGTTGTCAGTTCCACATAGTATGTCACCAGGAGAAATACATCTTTCCTTACAAACAGGTTCACAAACAAGACATCTACAGGAGCTATGTTCTCCTCTTAATCCCTAAAATGCATTCCTCTTGAATAGGCATTATGGTCACTGAAATCATAATTTAAAATTGTATGACAGCTGGGGTAGGTGCTATAGACGTTTTCCATGACAGAAACAAAACATCACATGACTTACTTCATTTCTGCATCATGGGCTGTCACCTCCAATTCCTTTTCACTGAAGTCAACCTCATCAGTTGCCACGGTTACACCATCACTCTGGTTCTGATACTGGCTCAAGTTGATGTCTAGGGCACAGAGTGGATCCTGGCTGGCATCTCTGCCATCTCCACCAATTCTTTGTGTTTCCTCCTCTTCCTCCTCCTCCTCCACCACCATCTCTTTCTCTTCCTCCTTTTCTCCATCCTTCATGACATCGATGATGACAAACCCATCTTCATCATCGTCTAAGCTGTGTGAGAATGACACACCCGACGACTGTTGCCATGACTTGTCTTTCCGCCGGGTCATACATCCATTGCTCGTCTCCAAGTCCAGTGAGAGCACACCAGAGTTGGGCGTGGTCGAGTCAGGACCACTACCTACCCCAGATGACAGGCTGTCAGAGCTACATGTAGGAATGCCTACAGACATATCTGACTGCATGAAACTGTGATCCGAGGTAACCGGACTCAAAGGGCTGTCCGATTCAGTGGAAGGTACACTGGAATTCAAATTTTGTGGCAAGCCATTGGCAGGAGCAGTATGTACAGTTCTCAATGGCACTGATATCGTTGTATCATATTCTAAGCTAGATGACACTGTCCTTTGCAATGTTTTTCCTTTATTTGATGAATCTACATCCATTTTGAGGTCCCCTCCCTTGCCCGCCCTCGGGTTTGAAGATATTCTGTTTTCTAGATTCCTGGCATCTGTGTCAGGCTTGGCAAAAACATCATCATCTGGCTGCCCACCTTGCTCCTCAACGTTTAACCCTAGGCCTCTCGCTTTGCCTGGAGTTGATGAAGGAATGTCTGCATCAAAGCTATTGTCTGTAAACTCTCCCTGCCAGTAGATACTGGATTTATCAATGACCTCAACAGAAGAGTTAAAACTATCTTGGAAAGAGTCTGTAAGAGAAGGTATTTTCAGTCTGTGATCCATGGCAGCAATTACATCACCATGTTTGGTATCTTGGACTATTTCCACTCCTTCCTCCAGCGAATAATCCTTATCGATGGCTTCACACATTTCACACACCTTGTCCAAAATACTGCCGATCACTATAGAACAGTCTGTCAATGCTTCCTTCTGCTTTTCTCCCACACTCTCCCTGGGCTCATTTGCTAATTCTCCAAGTTTACCATCATCCTCCTGACATTCATCGTGTATCGATTCTGGTGGATGGTTCTCACTCTCCGGCAGGCTGCTCGCCAGCACCGACCTCGCATCCGCTTCACTCTCCACTGCCGAACACTCCGACACGTTAGTGGCTGATGACAGAGATCCTCTTCTCCCATCCACTCCCAGCAGGGCATCTTTCTCTTCCAGCTCTGTCTCCTCGATGCAGCTTGATGCTATGGAAACGGTACTGGGACTGGAGCTCCGGTCCCGGGTGTGTTGCCCGGGACACTTGAGATCCTTGGCACCGGACCCACTGCCCTTGCTTCCAGCACGCTTCTTCTTCTTTTTCTTCCCCTTTTTCCTAATGCGAATGACCTCAAGGTTTTGATCCTGTTCAGCCACTTTCTCCATATTGATGTCAAAGTCTGGGGTGGAGTAGTTCCTGGTGACGTGCTTAAGCTCATTGGAACTATTGTTGTTGGACTGTGTTGTGATGTCAAGGGTCAAAGGGCGCGTCACTTCCTGACTCTCTTCTGAATCTTTGGATTCTACACTCGGTGGGGCATCCAGAACAGTAGACGTCAAGATGACTGCTTCTTCATCTGGATTTGAAGGAGTGAGGAGAAAGACAATGACATAAAAGAACAAATTTACTTCAAGAAACAGGCACAAAAATATCAACACTTTAGAAGAAGTTTCAATCATTACAAGATATAAAGAGAATTATGAAGGTACACATAACATGACCATCATATAATGAATGCATTCTAGTAGTCTAATCTTGGGAAACAATAGACACAAAATCTTCAAAACAAAAGCCAAGCATGAACACATCGTATACCTACATTCACAGCAAAAAGCAGGAGAGTTTGGTGACCAAATTCAAACATTTTCTCTCACCTGGTTTGGCGTCTTCTACACATCCTTCAACTGCTTCTGTTTTGTCTTCGTCTACATCACTAGAAACAGCGTCAGTAGCCGGCCTAACTCCTAGAATTGGGAAAGAAATGGTAAAAAAACTTCATTGGGAGAGAGAAAGTGACTAAATGATGATATTGTAGTCTACACAACAAGCCTTGCCTACAGCTTCATACCCTGCTTGACTCCGCTGGTTGCCTGGGCTCCTTAATGAAACTCTCTTTTACACTGACTATCGAGTTAGTCATGTGGTAAAAAAAGGGAAATAGTGTGGGGGAAATAGGAAAGACTGCTCTCTGGTTTCAACATTAGTTGTGGTCTAAATGAGGATAGTACGGAAAGACATTATATCATTTAATACTATATTAGTGAATTGCTAAAAATGGCTCACAGTATAATTATACACTTTAAGAGCAAATTAAATTCTGCAGTGTATATATAAGCGGAAAATCCCCTTCACCCACATTCAGTAAACATGCATTGGAGCATGCTTGCAGTGAGCAAATGGGGAAAAAAATCATAATATACAAGACTAATGACCAATTGGTTTATGCTACATGTAAATTTTATTCCACAGATTTTACTGCAATCTTACATGTTAACAACACCTACACAGGCAAACACATCACTTCACAAGAATTGGATGCTCGTCCTTTCAGTTATTATCGCATAGACGACTGTTTTTCTATTTTTTCTCCCACAAACAAAGTGAAAAAATGAACAGCACAAATTGAGTCAATCTCTTACAAGTGGCATCTATTACAAGAGACAAGACACAGTGATGAAGGTTGATTATTAGTGTCCTACCTGAGCTTTCCTCTAGACTCGGTCTCTGAGTCTGAGGTTCCCGTGGCGACCCCTCCGGCCATGTCCAACTCTCCCCACCAAAGGATGCACTCCTCTCTCTATCATTGTAAACACTGGAGGATACTGACTCCACAGACATGTTGCTATGGATAGACACTGTGTCATCCAAGTCACGTGGATCGGACGCTGAGCGCGGAACATGACTGACCAGATCAAAGTATGCTACATTCTACAAAGTAGATTTCATCCAGGAAAGCGTAGGAAGAAAACAGAAGAAAAAGATTGTGAGCAACCTTCAAACAGCTCATAAAAGTCATGTCACGATCTCTTTTGTCAATGAGTTCTAATACTCTTATTTCACCAGCAATCAAATTTTAGATTGCAAGTGCACATTCTGTTATATGATAGGATTCAATTCACTTTGTTGATACAAATGCATTAGAATGAGATATATGTACTATTTTACAGGACATTTAGCATGTGAAAATCAAATACAACAAAACAAAGTCAGCAGCTGTAAGTAGAATGAGTGCATGACATTTATATTGGCAATCAAAGGATGAATGCTCTTACATCAATAATAACCATGTGGATGATGTCTTTAGTTACATCAAAGAAATGTCTCTCAATGTCATTCCATATAATACAAACTTGTACAAGATGGAAACGTAGTGTAGATCATCTAAAGCAAAGGTTTTGATATCAATCAACATATCCAGTAGTTTATGTTTTCTGTCCTGAACATATAAAACAATCTATTTTGGAAAGAAATCTCACACATCAGTAATATTTATGTACAGTACTTTATGAGCATTCTTCTTTGCTACTCAAGACAAGAAAATTAATGTTACTTTTCCAGTAAGAGCAGGAGTAGAATTTGTTTGTTTTTTTTCTTCACTTTTTCCCCTACATAAGGTAACCTACTATAATATTCTGATTTTTTTTCCAAGAGTGCAACGTACCAGTTCAAGGTCAAAGGTCACAAAGTCCAGACCAGACACAAGAGTCATGAGAAGGGTGAGCCGTTCTGAGTCTCTCAAGAGGGCGTGTCTGAGGGACAAGTGGAAACAAATGGGGAAATCACAACATTGCAGGATTATTCACTCACATAAATCTTGTGAAACTAGAAAGTTGAATTGAGCACTGAAGAAAAGAAAACAATTCTTTTACCTCCATACACACGGGGAGAAAAAATGACTTGTTCAGCAGTTGCCTAATATTCTTTTCCTAGGCATCCATCAAGCAGAGTGTAGGCCTACATGTATGACATACATTGTAGATGTGCACATGTATGAAAAAAAAAAGACCAATGACCCGTGGTAGGGTTAGACTATCAGACACCTTGAATTAATGCTGACATTGTCATTATCATTCATTACCAAACAATGATCAAAGAAATAGTACACATGAAGTCAATCCATATCTTCTCTTCATAGTTTAGTATTTACTTAAAAATAAAAAAAAATAAATTTAGGTCCATCTCCTTGTTCAAATGAAATTACAAAGAAACAAGAGCAACAGATACAGTTTGTAACAAGCTAGATGTTTGGGTAAGAGTTTTCTTTGAATTTGAATTTTTGGAAATGACATCTGGATATTGTTAGCTTGACAAAAAAAAAAAGTCAATGAATATTTTGAACCAAAACAACAAAATAATGGATGGACTTCAGAGTCATCAATGATTTCAAAGAGTGTTGAGCCTTCAAATTTGTTGTCTTGTATTCACATTAATGTTGCAAGCTTTTACCTGTTCCCTATGGGAAACTACTGGCCTGTGTAAAAGTCCATATAGGGATTTCAGAATTCAGGATAGAATGGGTTAACAATCACTTCTTTTTTTGTCGTTATCTTATACAAAGTGTCCGAGCACATTTAAATGGGTCTCTGTATGATAAATATGTGCTACGACAGTGTCCGCTGATACAGATATTGCAAGTCATTGCTCTTATTCTTCACCAAACTTTTACAAGGTAGGTAATTCCATTAAAAAGGGTCCCACTACTACACTAGTTAAATGCCCCTTCTATTTGCTTCATATTGTCATTGCTTAAAAATTACTTACCCTAAATCAATTTTACTTCTGAATACTCTTATTCAGGTAAGTATCTTCCTTTTCGAAGTAAAATATAGAAATTTTTTCTTCAAAGTTCCACATGAATTTTGACAAAAAGTGCAAAATCACAACATTTTTGGGCAAAATTGTGTGACATTTACTGTAACACCAGTCAGACAGATTTACAGCTCGTTTGTGGATTAAACTCTATTTTAAGGGGTCAAAAATGATAAAAGACGAGCAAATTTTGAACACTATAAATATAATTCATGCATCAATTGATACACATTTGCGCACGTAAATCCCAAGAAAGACATTTCAGGTGTAAGTTTTGGTGTCCCCATAATTGCTTTACACAAGAAACCTTAATTTATGAGTGTGGAATCCATATTAAGGACCAGTGTTGAACTGTTTGTTGTTATTTTGGCAGCAATCACATACAGTGTAGTTTAAAAGATTTCAAGAGAAAATTGGGGTAAAATAAATAAATTTGAAAAAAAGACCAAATTATAATTTTCACACATGTGGCTTTGGTGTCCCCCTAAATATTACGTCGGGGCACAGTGATAGCTAATTTTTTGTGTCTTATCAGAACAATAACTGCTCCTCATTGGCATATTTTACAATGTAGCTGTGGTTTCTTTGTAACAGGTATCAGAAATTGACCACTCTATTGATTTGAAAAAAAAAAATGCAAAAATAATATTTGGTGTCCCCCTTACACGAGAAACATTGAAGAATCTTTTTCTTGGCCAAAAATAGGGGTTGTGTCATTTTTTCAAGAGTATAGTTAATTTCTTACTTCAAAATAATCACTTCTATTGAAACAAACATAGAACTAGTTTGAAATATGTGGTAAGATGCCAAAATGGATGGTTCACCGTGTAAGGGGGACACCAATGGTGTCCTTTTTACATTGTGAACCAGTTTTTCCCCATACACTGCAATTTGGTATGCTGACTTCCTTCAATTTCAATTTAGAATGTTAATTTTCAGTCAGTTTTCAAGGGACTTTTATACTCAATATGAATGTTTTTTAAAGTTATGTTGAACAAAAATCAGATTTTCTGATTTTATTAGCAAAATAGGCATGTCACAAAGTGGGTCCCTATCTTATGGAATTACCCAGGTACACATTGTACATGTTTGTCAGAGCTACCAAGTCTCACGCATTCTGCGTGAGACTCAAGCATTTAGGGTCTGTCTCACGATCTCACGCATGGCACCCATTTTTCTCACGTATCTGGTGAAGTCTGCAATTTGGGCCAAAAATAAGGAGCATAGCTCAAAGGATTAGAGTGATAGTTGCAATTGAAGGTATATTTCCCTTTTGCCTTTCAAAATTAGCAAAAAATAGTCACAGATCGCATCATTAAGAGCTAATAATTTAAAAAAGCTCCCTACCATGGGAGGGGGACACCCTCCTCGTTCGCGTGCGCATGCGCGCGAGCGCTGAGACGCCGAGTCATAAAAATCTCACTCATAAAAGTTTTTTGAACTTGGCATCTCTGGTTTGTACATGTAGCATGTCCCAACTATACATTGCACCTCCTAGGGCAGTAAGTTTACCATACATAATAATACACTTCATGCAGCTTGTGGTTTTGATGTACTGTCAAGACCCATAGATATTTAGTCTTGAATAAACTTTGCTTTTTCCTCTTTCCATTTTTTTTTTCTCCAGCTCACATGACATAGCAGGTGTGACCGTGGAAACCAACACGTCCCACCGGATAGTAGTGACCTCATTTTATCCTGTCTTTTTTTTTCTCTCAAATTCTTTTATTTTCAGGTCAGCTGCTACAGTGTTATCAGACCCAATTTGCAACGTATTTCAGTATTTTGATAAAATCCAAAACAGTTGTAGACTTTTCCGTACTGTCATGTTGGGATGCCTGATACTACACACCCACATTTCTATCAATTAACATTGGCTTCAAAGTTGCACTATTTCCTTTACATGACACACCCAACCTTTACACTGTACGTACAATGTATCCTCATCCAATAGCAACTTATTTTATGCAGGTGTGTACAATATTTTACTGTAAACGGAGAATTTTCTGGGGTACATTAAATTTCCCATATTTTGCACTACTTTTGGCTAGTGTGAATTCTAAAACTCACAAAAATATCTTCACAATTTTCTCTGCACATTTTGAATGGGTTGACAATTGTGCAGTGTGAATTAAAAAAACCCACAAATGTTTTTGAGCCACTCAGTGCGAAAAATTAATTACACAAAAATATATTTGTATTGATTAGTATTACAGTACAGTTTATTGAAAGAAACACTTTTTAAAGGCATACAGGAGAAGAAAAAAAAAATGTTGAACTTGACAAAATGTTAACAATCATGAAAAAGAAAAGATATATTATGTGTGGAAAGTCGGTTTAAAGAGAGAGAGAGAGAGAGAGGGAGAGAGAGAAAAGATCACCGGTTTCACAACAAACATTTCCAGAATCACTCCAACCACAAAATCTTATTCTCACATGACTGTACATGTACCTATGTACAACATTGTATGATACACAGTGATTATTTCTAAACTTCTCTACATTGTGGGAGTAGTCTTATTTAGACAGTGCTTCAGATGATTACAATGCAATTTTGCTGTCAGCCTGCACAATGGACATGGGATTTGCAACATTAAAGGACAAGTTCACCTTCATAAACATAAGGATTGAGAAAATGCAACAATATTAGTAGAACACATCAGAGAAAGTTTGAGGAAAATTGGACAATCGATGCAGAAGTTATGAATTTTTTAAATTTTTGTGTTGGAACCGCTGGATGAGGAGACTACTACAGCTTGTGAGTCATATGCGTACAACAGTATAAAGAAAATGTAAAAGAAAATTCAACATATTTTCACTTTTTTCGCATAATAAAAGAGCACTTGACTTGCCTCTTTCTAAAGGCAGGGGGAATAATATTACCCATAACATTTGTCAGGGGAATGCATACTTTTTTCAAAAGATGGAATTTTGTGAAATTCTCTTTATATTTTCCTTATATTGTTGTACGCATGCGACATTATTCATACACTGCAGTAGTCTTCTCATCCAGCGGGTACTCCACAAAAACTTCAAAAATTCATAACTTTTGAACGGATTGTCTGATTTTCCTCAAACTTTCAATGATGTGTTCTACTAATATTGCTACATTCTCTCAATCCTTATGTTTATGAAGGTGAACTTGTCCTTTAATAGTGACAACCTGGAAAGATTGATACACCAACAAAATATGGAACAAAGTTGTTTATGCCATACATCCTATTTTGTGAATTTTGCCGCATTTAGACTTGGACAAAAAGTTTACATGAGAGTGAATTTGCAATCAAGAACCACAGAAACCAAATGAGAAATTAGTATCATCTCTTGTGAGAAGAAAAATTTGCTTCCCACCACAGAGACAATAATCAGTGCATTTGTGCAAATGAGAGGCAATGTTTTCATGAGTTATTATTCTCATAAATACCCGCTGACTTGCACAATTCACCAAAAAACAAAAAAAAAACACAAAAAACATATCAACACATGGTAAACCACATTATACATAGTTTGTAGGTTTTAAAATCAAACAGTGTGATGAACATTACTGCTATGGCATTCTGACGAAATGATATTGATCTAAATTTGAAAAGCTCTCATTTGGCAGAATATGACTTGCACAAGGGGATCCCACTTAATCCACAAAGAAGAACTTACATGTAGGTGTGTACTGCCCACAACATGACTGTCCATTAGGGATGTTTTGATGGTGAAATGGTATCTGTGACACTCTAACGATAAGATGTCAGGCAGAAAATTTTGTTGTTACCATTTATGAGTTCAATTTTCGTTTTCTACTCTTCATGCTTAAAAAATAAAGGCAATGAACTATTAAGGTATACAGTACCATGGAAATATAATTTTACTACTTTATTTATATCGACAATTGTGATGCTACAAAAATAAATGTACTTGTAGACACACTACAATGTACTTCTCTCACTTCATATTAAGAATTATGTTGCTGTCCCTGACTGAAATAGATTTGAAGGATAAATTAAATGTTGATGAATGGTAAAATTCTAATGAAAGAAACAAAAGTGATACCCATGGCTACACTGTAGAAGCAATTAAGAAAACAGCGCAACATGACAGCAGCACAAAGTCAACTGAGATACGTACTCTGTTTCACACAATCTCTATAGTCTGTCTTGTGTTACATTTGTAGCAATTCATTCAAATTTTGAAGAAGTTCACTAATTTCACCACCATGCAATCCATCAAAGATCATAAGATTCATTGAGCTAGACAACTGACTTGGAGGTTTGACTTTTATTATTCTATGCACAAAATTTTTACCCATTACACCATTAAATAACATTATTTTGTTATTCATACTACATCTGTGCAAAGTACAATGTAACTCAATTACTTTACAAACAGAATGCCTCACACTATCCTTTGGGGTAGTAGCATGAAAACAAAGAAACAATGTGCTGGATTTATATTACAATGTAGCCCTTACTGCAGGCCTGCAGACTAAAGAGAGATAAGGATCAGCATTGAGTCTATCAGTAAATAAGCCCCTAGATCTCCCTTTGGCCTTAATAACTTCCTGTGTACTAAAAACATTAGTGAATGCCAAGGATTTCAATTACAGTTACATGTATCTATACACAAACACGAGATTACATAACATATCCTGACCATTGCAGATAATACAGCTACAAAATACAGGGTACTAAGAAAGTAGTCTACAATACATGTGTACACTGATCAGATCAGATTCTACATCATCAATCACAGTACCTTATAGGAATAATAAAATGCTATCTGTTTGAACTCAACCCTCTAGTTCCTACTTCCAGCATGTACAATGGAACAAGATTAATTTCCCAATCATGAGACCAGATACTAAAATTTATTGACACACAGACATCCAATGCTACATTGCTTCTACAATGCAGATTATCGGGTCCACTGAATCTATGCTGTTTGAGGATTTGGGGGTTCAGCGTGGAGGGTTAAGTGGCTGTGTTTGAACAACTTTACTGTCTCATCTCTTGAACAGTTACTTTTACCCTGATGAGGGAGGCAAAACGCAATGCAAAGAAGACATGCTTAGGCCTATTCTCTTCATTTGTCCTGCTTCAGACTTTCATCCGAGCATATTACAAGGTATGTGTAAGATATGCTTCGACGACAGGTGTAACATTTTGGCGGACCTTGTACACAGTCTAAATTGTTAATTTTGTTGATGGCTGAGCAACTGTGGCAGTTCTGATAAACAGAAAACAAATACAGCATGTGGGACTGCTACCAATATGTACAATGTCGCAATTTAACATGGTGATGAACAAAGTTCAGCATCAGAATTCTAAATTACCGGTAAGGTTTGAAATCTATCTAAAATTGACTTTAAATTAACAATAATGGACTTCATTACTTTGGTTCCAGATTTCAGAATAGTATGCTATATAAGAAGCTTGACTCATACAACGGGTAATTTGATATCTATGATCACTTGATACGAGTTGCATACTTTCTGTGAAACAGGGAAATTTTCAGCAGCACAACATTTTCACACATACAATGCGTACTGTAGTGCTTCAAAGCATTGGCCACACACACAAACTTTTACTTTTGATAGGGAGACTACCTATTACCATGGTTTTGATTGGGGGCAAGCAGTGGCCTGCAATATACAACAAACTACATCGATCACATTGCACAATTGCAGTATGATGTACATTGTATATTCCAGCCTGTTAACCCAGCAAACAATGATAAAACTGATGTCCTTTAAATATGGAATCCGTAGGTAATCTTGAGATGAAAGCAGTTTTGAGATTATGTTTTGTCAATATGGGTGGTGTACATTTTGTATAGCTGTCAACAGCAAACACAGAGTTACTTGCTTGGTAGTAACTTAATACCCTCAATGACTTTACTGTTTCCTCCATTGTAAAGGCAAACACGTCCTCATACCACACAAGAGTTCACACACTGTGAGCTCAAGTGTCTTCTTGGAGTGGTCTACAGTACATTAATTCTAGTAATAAACACACCTGATTTACATTAATTATACCTTCTCCCTACAAACATGACCATGAATGGTCAAACATCCATTCAATGCAAAGCCTCCTCAACCAATAAAGTCTACAACACCCCATTATTTGTGGGTGTCTTGCACTCGATGAACCCAGTACACATTGCTGCCCTATTACAACCATCTTTACAAGCAATACAACATTTTTATACATTCTGCATACACACACTCCTACAAACACAAGTTCATACACACTCAGAAAAATCACAGTTTTACTTGTACTCGTACATTCCAAGATGCACATCATAACAAAAACAATTATGTACACTCAACGTGACTGCACACTTACAATGTACCTGGATGTACAATGATTATACCCTCTTGTAATAATATCAAGACATGAGCAGAAACAACAATCTCATACAGATACATTCAGAAACATATAATATCCTACACACATCTTTGTGTCTCATAACTGCTGAAATTCATAAAGGAATATAATCAATAAAGAATGAAGAAGGGCAGAGGAGAAATTCCTCAGGAAAGTAAAAGATTTGCAAACTTACTCTATGTAAAACTTGCGGAGGATGTCATCACTGCCAAGGAAGCATCTCAGATAACTTTCCAATGCTCCTTCATTCAAAGATTGGTATAGCCATGCTCGGCCTGAATGTGGCACAGGGAAAAAATTTGGCAAATGTGTCATTTGTCACTTATCACACCTAGGCCCTACTGTGGAATAGGTATTTTGCTTTACACTCCACAAGAAATTAAACTAGCAAAATGAGCAATGACAGAAATAATGACAAAAAGCAATCATACTATACTTTCTATTTAATCTATGGTAAACTAGTCACACATACCAATATGGAATAGAATTACCTACAAGAAATTACAATTTGTGTTGTAATATCAATTCAAAGACTATTTGATCAAATATTAAAATGTTGGTACATTATAAAAGGTCCTGTTTACCTTTGGGAACAGTGAGTTAAAAAATGTTCAAGACTATCACATTTGATGCACATGTGCAGATCTCCTACCATATACCAGTACAATTTTCGCAATAAAGCCTAAAATATAAGGAGATATCAGTATTTTTCTCATCAAACCGTAACTGTAAAGGGTTTAGTCTGGAAACATTTTTATTATACCTATCGTTCACATTTTGTGTATTTAACAATACTTAACATTGATTTTACAGATTCAAATTTTTACAGCAGTTGTTTCTATCCCAAACTCACATTTTAGAACTACTTTAAAGCACTAATGCTGGGTTTTTGTTTCATCTGCAAATGGCAAATTATGCCTTTAAGAGTATTTCATCTTCACAAATAAGAATACAACATACTGAGCTATTAAGTATTTCAACACTTTTCTTTGTATGGCAAAAAGTGGCATGACCTGTATCATATACTGTCTTTTATTCTCTGTACTTTATTAGCACACTTGATCTGGTACTTGCTATTACTAACAATCCTGAATACATTCAGCCAAATACAGATACCACACTTCCGCCATGTTTGTTTCTATAGCACAAACACTTTAAAAACAGATTCAGTTGACAAATTGATGCATACTTGTACACATGCCTCATTATCCACATACCTGTAATAGGCAACACAGCAATATAAAGAGCAAGTTCAACATACGTAATGTTAAGTCACGGTGACGACCTTTAAATTTTCTATTCAGTGGGTCACCAATGCACTCACACAAAGTACACTTCAAATAGCAATCATTCATAATCTTTATTAAATTCCTAATGTCTAAAAGATATGCAGTCATGATTGCTTAGTCTGCTAACTTTCATGACAACACAGTTGCTTGAGCTTTCAGGGAATGAATACAAAAAAAAAAAATGTAAGAAACACTTTCAACTTCAGACAAGTTCTTATTCAATACTTTGATAATACTTTACATGTCAGAACTTATCATAGGTACAGTACAAATTGTCAAGGACTAAGGAAGGTGACTTACTCCGTCCAAGATCCGTTGCCAACCGATCCAATGCCTTGATGTCAGAAATAAGAAGCTTGTGAGTGAAACGCTTCACAAACACCCAGTAACCAGGAGTGATTTGTTTCAATCTGTTTGTCAATTAAAGAAACAAACAAGGCATGCACTTTGAAAGTTACATTTGTATCATCACAAGAAAATGCATTAGATCCAATAGTGATCTCAGTATTAGTTTACATACACTGTTCTCAGACTGGATATCAACTGTTGTCATGCATCTGGACAACACTTTTTTTGCTATTCACCCATTTCATTTTATTTCTACATCTGACAAAAAGAATATACAGTACAGTAAAACTGTAAGAGTTGTACATAGAACATAGAAATACAGGGAAAATTTTTTTGTCATCTGTGACGCTAGAATCATTATGAAATATTTGCATTTGCAAACCTTTATAATTACCATAATATAAGAAATGCGCATGACAAGAGACTACTCTAACATAGTAAAATATGTCTCTGGGTTTGCGTTCTTCCTTACCCATGTAGAAACGCATGGTCCAAGTGTTCAACGAGTCTCTGTAGAGGACGTGCCTCGTTGCCAATTTTGACAACTTCCCCATCAGAGCTAAAGGCATACGCCTGAACCTGTGTGAGGGGAAAAGACAAGAGAAAGTCTGAGTTTTGTATGTATCTTGATCTAGATTTACACTGCTTCAAAAACTTACTGCTGTTATGTGTTGCTTGAAGGTTTGCATGTATCTCTGTAACTATACACAGCCCAGTCACTGTAAAAAAGCGACAGGGCTGTACCAGGGTGGTGCACAACAACAAAGCGAACATGAAGAGAACATGGCGATCGCTTTGAGTTTTGATACCTGACATCATTTTTGTCACCTCATACTCAGTAAAGATACTCTTCATTAATTAGACTTCATTTCTATGTTTAATGTCAATTATATGATTATAAGATTATATGCAAACAGTGGGTACATTGTCTTTCACTGACGGCCACTTTGAATAATAGGGAGTTCACGCGATCGGAGCTGCACTTTCATTCAAAGTGGCCGTCAGTGATGGACGATGTACCGTTCACACACACTGCATATAATCTTCATTTTCGGTATGTTGTGAACTGTGGATGTCAATATCTATAACATAGAAATGAAGTCTATTTAATGAAGATTGTTTTTAGTGAGTTTGAGGTGACAAAAATGATGTCAAGTATCTCATAAACTCAATGCGATCATCATGCTTGCTTCGTGTTCGCTTTGTTGTTGTGCACTACCCTGTGCCTGGTACAGCCCTGTCGCGTTTTTACAGCGACTGGGCTGTGTATAGAACATCTAATGTTATTAGTCAGTTTGCATGGCAAAGCAAATGAGGGAGAAAGGTTTGCAGTACAAAAATTACCACAATGTGTTTCTAGTCCTTATCCGGATCATTGCTTGGCAGAATACAAGCCTAGAAAGAGGAGAATATTGAGGAGGGAAGTGACATATCATGGGGGTTGTAAGGAGGGCAAACAGTGAGGGGTGGGGGACAGGCTCCGCTCTTCGCGCAACAAACAACAGACTAACAGTAACACTTTACAGCAACGCGACTACCACCGACTAAGGCACTGCACCAGTTTACCCCGGCACGGGGCACTATAACCAGTAACAGCTGGCTGGTTGGGGTCACTGGTGTGGTTAGAGGGTCGCTGTAACTGCGACCAGCCCCAACGCTACGCGATCATCATGCTCGCTACGCGTTGGGGCTGCGCATTGTAGGATTTCGGATCTGGAAAGGCGTACTATCGCGGTTAAATTTAACCTTAATGACTTTAAGTGATTCGGTCGACAGGGATCTCCGAGATCAAAAACCGCTCACGAAGACGGGATTTGAAATCTCTGTGCTTGCGCGAGTCGGTAGCACTGTAGCCTTTTTGACCAGGTCCAGGCACTCTTGCTGCGCCACATCGTGTGGCTCCTGATCACTCGCTGGGAGCTGGTGAGGGCACGTTTCACTCGAACCCTTTCACTCGCCACTACACAGCGTGCAGCGAAAGGGCCTGGTTCAAACTTCAAAGGCTAAAAGTAAAATCATCGCGACTCTCATCACTCATGCGTTATTCATATCGCCAATGCGTAAAGTGCCACGCAAAGGTTGCATCGAAAGCCAAAGAATGAATGGGAGGTACATGTATATAGAGATGATCTCGTAGAAAAACGTCTTTTCAAGACTACATGGGATAAATGAAAATATGGAAATTAACAAGTGAACGTTTCATATGATTATGAATAAGGTAAGAAATGTACCAGCATACGTACATTATAACAGTAAAAAAGCGTTTTGTTTACCAACTTACAGTATGTTGGTAAATTACGAAACTTCTTGTTGCGCGAAAATTTGTGTTGCTTTTCCAACTTACAGAGATAGCACTCTTTTGACTCAGGGCGCTCCCACAGCACTGTGTACAAGGAGCGCACCGGTGAATTAGGGTCGCTGCTCTGGTGCGGTTATGCATCATGTCCATGGCACCACCAGTGTGCACTGCACTGTACATGCAATACGTACGTAAAATTTATTCAATATGTGGGACTGTTCATTATTGGTAGCGTTTTACGTTTTACACCGTCTCACAAAAACAAATACACGTCGACGAGTTTCATGGCTTACCTCTTTCACAGACCGCGCTATTCCGTCCAAGATTTGATCCTTTAGTTTCACTCGCTGTGATGCCATGACTTCTATCATGGAATATCGTGTGAAATGCACAGTGAAAAAGGCATTTTAATTTCAGATTTCGCCAATCCCGGTAATTTCTCACTGCACGAATGAATGAATGTACACAACGGTGCGCTTCTACGTACGCTATATATATATGGCTAGTGTTACAGATTATACACCCACACCCACACACACACACACACAACACACACACACACTACGCTCGCTCTGCGCTGTTTGAGTTCGCCAGCAACTAGCGCTTGAATGCACACTCGTGTGTAGGCCTACTGCTGCCATTCAAAGCATGTGATTTCACGAAAAAGAAAAGAAAAGAAAAGAAAAGAAAAAACTGCACAATACACAACACGCACCACCACACAATATAACCCTGTGGTCCATGATACACGTTATGAATGGTATTAATAAGACTTGCTTTCAGAGCATTGCTACGAGGAATTCAAAGTTTTTATGATGAAAATCGGTTTTGAAATAGGTGAGATATCCAAAAACAAATTAAAACAATGAAATATGACATATAAGGTGGGTCACTCCTTTTATCAGGATTCTATTCAATTTATTTCCACGAATCTGATAAAAAGACAGTTGTATTGTACATCACAGCATACATCATAACGGCAAACGAAAAATGTACAAAATGTACTTTATATCAAGAGAAATGGAGGAATAACGCTGCGTTATAGGCTTAGACCAGCCTTTCGAAGTTTATCCCCAAGAAATAGAATCGTTTTGGATATCTCAGCCATTACCAAAACCAATTTTCCTCAAATAAACTTTGAATCCCTCTTAGAATTACATGCTCTTTCATAATATATTTCATATAAAGAGGTTTGTCATTACCTCATCACACGACCAAAAAAAAAAAGAAAAAAAGTTGGACTGAACGTCAAGCCCCCTCTCAACCATACCATCTTTCAACTACACAAGGTTCGTCGCGACACCGAGCTAACAATAATGATACTTGTTCACTTACTGCAAATGGCAATACTATAAGTTGAAGTCAGTGCCCGCTAATATTTGGTATGAACGTTTGATGAATTACTTGTTGATGGATCCGGCAACTTCCGGTAAAAAATTTTAGGTTTTGTTGACCCACAATTTAGCTTTGTATACACTGAAAATAGATTATTTTTTCATGTCCTTGTTAATAGCTCCTAAACTGTTGCTACTGAAAGTTTAGCATCTCAACTTATTTTAGGCACCCCCTCACTGTTGCATTGTTTATTATGCAATTGAATGGATTTTGAAGATAGGTGTATAACTGTCATCACATCCATCAGACTCATAGATTGTCGTAATAGACTCTAATGTTTTCGTGGTTTTTATTTGGGAACATGCAACGCAGATGCATTATATTGGTCCGTGAGTGACCATTCTTCTTCTTCTTCTTCTTCTTCTTCTTCTTCTTCTTCTTCTTCTTCTTTTTCTTTTTCTTCTTCTTCTTCTCTTTACATCTTTCATGATCTTATAAATCTTTTGTTATTTAGTATTCTTTTCATGCCTTGAATTCTGACACCAGGCAACTTTTTTACCGTAATTGCAAAATATGTTGTGTATTTAGAGTGCTATGATATTGATAAAGAATATATGAAATGGCTGACATGATGTATCATAATATTATGACACCACAGTTGTTTTTCTGCCTATTTTTGATTGCTCTGTATGTTTCTACAGCCTCTTTGCCAAACCCTCCACTCCACACTCTTATTTACTCCCCATGCATCTTTCTCCCCCTAAATTCCCCTCCCTCTCTCTCTCTCCTTCTAACACACACACACACACACACACACACACACACACACACACACACACACACACACACACACACACTCCATCTCTCTCCCTCTCTCTCTCTCTCCATCTCTCTCTCTCTCCATCTCTCTCTCTCTCATCATATATACTTGATGTTTGTCTTCCCTTATCAATAAATACATGTCCGTATCCTTTGAATTTGATTGTCCCAATTATAATAAGTCTTCCATTTTCATTGTTCTAAAAGTAATCTTTATTTCATGCAAGCAACAGAGTTTTGTCTTCTCCAGGTCACTTTCTTCGTAGTTTAAGAACCATATCGTCATGATCACTGTTTCCCTTTTTGCATATGTTTGCCGTCTTTCATCAGTATAGTGGAAAGATCTTTTATTATATAGGTGTGAGAAACAAAAGGAAATTTTGATATTTTTTCAGTGGCGATAGTCATCCTCTGGACTGATGGTCGCGTGAAAACGTGGGTTATGTGTATAGGATATGAAACTACGTTTTATACTTGAACAAGCGGTGACATCTCATGATGTATAGGCCTATATGCCTATACTCTGATGGACAAACCCGTGATCTGCGGTGTTTCCGGGCGTTATCATAAGGCACTTTATGCCGGAGTGCATAGGAACTCAGACGAGATTTCTGCTGGAAAGTTTGTTCTACGGATATGATTAACGTTAGTCTAATAATAAAGTAAAAAGAGCAACGTGAATATAAGTCGACTGGTCTGTTGGTCCGACAACGTCCATCCCAATTTCGGATCGCGAAAAGCAGTTATTGGGTGGACTGCCGTTAGTTTCTACACCGTAAAAACATCGGTGTTAGATTTAACACCACGGGTGTTAAATCTAACACCGATCAAACTTCAATAAAGGACCACACCCACAGGTGTTAAAAATGCACTGTGATGGTGTTGAAAAGTGTTTACCTGACACTTCGTGGTTAATTTGACACTGTACCTGGTGTTATTTTGACACTGTACTGGTGTTAATTAAAAAATGACACCACATGGTGTTGATTTGATCTTTGTTGGTGTTAATATCAATGGTTTAACACCCGTCCAGCTTCAATAAGAGACCACACCGGCTGGTGTTACTTTGGTGTAAATTTATTTTCACATTTTTTCAAAAATCTACTATTTTAATGTAAAATTCTTGATCGTCTTGTTTAAATTAAAAATCAACATGAAGTGCAGTTACTAAGAAACTCTTCAAAAAACAGTTTAAAATTTGGAAATGACACCCGGAGGTGTTAATTTAACACCATAAATGAGCACCGAAAATTTAACACCAGCTCGGTGTTCACTATTTAACACCGGACTTTTTGCAGTGTAGGATATAGTCTTCTTCTTTTTCTTCTTCTTCTTTTTCTTTTTCTTCTTCTTCTTCTTCTTCTTATTGTTGTTATTATTATTATTATTATTATTATCAGAGAGAGAGAGGGGGGGGGGGGAGAGGGAGAGAGAGTTCTTTTTCTATACTACTACCAGGGCTACTACTATACTACGATCGACTACTACTACTACTACTAATAATAATAATAATACTTCTTCTTCTTCTTCTTCTTCTTCTTCTTCTTCTTCTTCTTCTTCTTCTTCTTGGTATCGTACTTGTCTTTTTTTCTTCTTCCTCTTCTTTTTCTTCTTATTGCCCCGGAGGCATATACGTACCTTTTTTTTTATTTCAGAATTAACCAGAAGCTAGGCATGATGGAAATGAAATATGATAATTAGCAATATGAGACGAAGATAATTATTAATATGAATAGGCCCGCCGAGATGAAAATAACATCGGAGAACACTCGAAGGAACTAGGAACATGATTTATTCGGCCGAATAAATCATTCGGCGGGTCAATCAGGTATTGCCATGATGCGGGCGATGATTTGAATAACTTCAGCCGGGAACTGAACTATACACAATAGGGTATACAAGATGACCGTCGAGAAAACAAAATATTTCGCTCGTGATTGAGATGAAATTCATTCCTCAGGGTCAGTGTCAAGGTCAAATTTCCGGTATGTGCGATAATTAGGGTCGTGTAGCCCTATATAGGCCTACTGTGCAAAATGATGGCATGGAAGGCAGCGCGGGATCCCACTCGTGTTATGGCTGCACATAGCTAGGCCTATACACGATACAGGGGCCAGGACCCCCCCCCCCCTCCATTTGTTTTTCTTTTTATTTCTTTTGTTTTGATAAAAAATAAAGAGGGGTCGTGCGTCCTGTGCGCCCAGCTCCCTGGCCGCGATGTTGGCCAAAAGTTGGCCTAAAGTTGGCCAAAAACTAAAAATGACTCGTATCAGGATCTATAGCTGCCTGGCCTCGAAAATACTGTATATATTTACAGGAGCCAAAGTGAGCCTCACAGGGTTAAAAAAAAACAAACTAGAAATGTCGCTACGGCGACTAGTGTATGCCTCCGCCATAATGCATGGTTCTCCTAATAGGTCTATAGTACAATGTCTTGACAATGTGTGATGACAGTTTCACACAATTGGCAAAATATTAAAATGACAGGTTTGCCACAAATGTGCTGAATGTTCACTTTCCTAGAACTAGGTTCAATTGGATGAATGATTAAAACGTGAGAGTGCAGGTATTTGGGAGAACTGATGATTTTTACTTGACTTTTGACCCTTTTATAAGTTTATGCATTGAGTAATTTTCAAGGTATTGAGAAAAAGTATAATTTCAGTATCAAATGGTAAAGTAGTATTATCTAAACCTGGCCTTTGACCTTTGACCTCACAGTTCCAAAGAGAATCACTGTTAGGTAGAACATGCATAAATATGTAAGTTTCATGATAATACTTTGAGTTACTTTTGAGATATGGAGGAAGAAGTGCAATTTAGCACTTTCACTTGACCTTTTGACCTTTGACCTTTTGGCAAGAAACTTCCCACAGAATATATATTGGGTTATACATGCATACATCAAGAAAAAAAAATCCTTCAGGCATTGCATAAATATAAGGAAAGTAGGGATATTTTGAGGAGTTGACCTTGACCTTTTACCCCTGACCTTTGACCCATGACCCCCAACTTCCCTAGATAATCACTGCCCATCGGTACATGCATATATACTAAGTTCCATGAAGATACCTTGAACCATTTGCGAGATATGGAGAAAAACATGATATTTCAACCTTTTTTTCACAAAATAACCTGTGACCTTTGACCTTTGACCCCGTGACCCTAAAATCCAAACAAAGTATCATCCCCCCAGGATATACCCTCATACCAAGTTTGATGCAAAACCACCTCACGGTTCTTGAGATATCGACAAAAACAAAACGGGACGGACGTACGGACGGACGGACGGACGGATGGACGGACGGACGGACGGACGGACGGACGACCCGAAAACATAATGCCTCCGGCCACTTCGTTGGCGGAGGCATAAAAATGGTTGAGTAGCGCAGCTTTAATTGTGCCCACTCAAGTTGAGCTGGTGTAGTCGATCGTCTCAGGGAGGTTTCCTCTCACCTCCCTGATCGTCCGTATGGTTTACGAACGATTTAGAGCCTATTCACCAAGGGTGATATCAAGGGATCACCATTATGGCTTAAACTCTTATTTGGGATAATGGGCCTAACAGGGGTAAAAGTCTGATTATTCTTTTTTTTTTATCTTTCAATTTTTTTTTATTAAACAACATCAAACAAAATTACAGAGATCAAAAACATGATTATACAAATAAAAATAAACAAGAAAAGAAAAAAAATAAGAAAAAGCAGCATACAAAAACCAATCATGTCAATTATGAATTACTAAACAATATACATTCTATCAAATAAAACAGTGTTATAACGAGGTTTTTAGGAACATATTTTTACCATAAACCCTTTGCTTCATCAGGTCCGTAGTCTATCAAGATAAAAACAAACAATAAAAGGGGACCAACAAAATAAGTGACACATCCGGGACTCCGGGTTCAACTACATAAAAAAGTTAAAAATCCAGTCTCCATTTTCGAAAATGTAAAGCAAGCGTACCCTTTTTCTTTGCCAAAAAATACTCTAAATCCTTGTTAGTCTTAAGACAAGCTTTCAATCCCATGAACTGTGGGGTGGTACCCTGAAATTTACAAATATAAATATAATATTTTACGAGAAGAAAAATATAAGTTAAAAATTTATCCTCATTTATACCAAACATTTTTTCAAACTCTGAGACGATTCTATTTGTACCTTCTTTCTGATTAATGATACTGATAACCTCATTCCAAATTGGCTTTACTTTCTCACAGTGAAGGAATAAATGAACAATCGTCTCTGGCGTCTTGTTACATAAAGAGCAATTTGGCGACTCTTTTCTTTTAATCTTAAACAAAAAATCATTCAACGCAATTGCTTTATGAAAAACTTTAAAATAAAAGGAACGAAGCTGTGTATTGAAAGTTCCTCAAGTGGATTTTCTCCCAATTCAAATTTTCACGGTCCACACCTAATCCTTCCCAAAAAGTGATACAGTTTTCAGGAAAACACTCATCAACCATAATAGAATATGCGTATTTAGGTACTTTTAAGGTTTGTACAAGCTTATCAACAATCTTTCCATGTATATCAAGATCATGTACATTAAGTCCATCCAACCAAGGAGAAGGAATGTTCTTCAACAAGAAATTATATTTTCTTCTATCATGAGGAGAAATGTCGAAATCGAGTACTAACTCTTCAAAAAGTTTATAACCTGGATGAGGGGGATTAAGAAGATCATGAATAAAAATAATGCCATTCCTGAACCATTCTTCATAATAAAAGAATTGCTTTGACCTAGATCTTATGTTTCTATTATACCAAATACATTGAAATGATCCCAAATACAAAAAATCATTATTATATTCTTTCTTTACAAACTTCTCTCTAAAAAAGTACCAAGTTCTCAATGAATCAGCTAGTTGAATACAGTCGAGTCTATTCAGAACAGTTTCAGGAGCATGAGCTTTCCACAAAATATCTCTTCTCTTGTTGAATTTATCTAATGCATATAACTCAATTTTTTTCCACAGACTATCATAATTATCATCTAAAAGCAGTTTAACCCATTGCAATTTTTGAGACAATGAAAAAATGTAGGGGTTAATCATACGAAGACCACACAAAGAATAATCATTACACAAACGCTGCCTCTTTACTCTGTCGTTGCCACCATTCCAAATGAATTTATAAAACATCTTATCAAGTTCTTTAAAGAACTGTTGTGGAATCTTTATACATAAAACTGAGAATAAATATAATAATTGTGGCAAAATCAAAGTTTTAATAACACAAGTCTTCCCAATAAGAGATAAGTTTCTGGCTCTCCAGCAGTTCAAATTTCCTTCAATTTGTTTCAGTTTAACTTTATAATTAAGATCATACATTCTTTTTAACTGCAACGAAAAATATATTCCAAGAGTTTTAAAAGTATCAGTTTTCCAAGTTAAACCTTTATCAGCATTTGGAAAATTTTGGGACCCCTTTTTTGCCCCAATCCAAATTGCTTCTGTTTTTGAAATGTTCATTTTACAACCAGAACATGCAGCAAATTCATTCAATACCTCAAACAAACTATCAAATGAAAGAGTAGACCCATCCAGAAAACAAGTTGAGTCATCAGTAAGCAGTGATATCTTCAACTGAGCTTCATAAATAGGAATACCTGTTATATTATCATTCTGTCTAATTGCAAGAGCCATTGTTTCAATAACCATTAAAAATAAATATGGAGAGATAGGACAACCTTGGAAGATTCCTCTCTCCATGTTAATAGGGGTTGTGAGAAAACCATTATTCATAACAAAAGATTTTCTAGAAGAATAAATGGTCCTAATCCATTTTATTTTAATAAAACTCTCTCCAAAATTGAAACGTTTCAGAACTTCAAACAAGAAATCATGATTGACACTATCAAAGGCTTTCTGAATATCAACAAGAAGGATTGCCCCAGGGATATTATTAATTTCAGTGTATTCAATCACATCCATAACAACGAATATTAGAACCAATATTTCTACCTTTCAGAAATCCAGACTGATCTCCGTGAATCAGTTCTCCCAAATATTTTTTCAAACGATTTGCTAAGGTCTTGGCAAAAATCTTATAATCCACCGTTAATAATGAAATCGGTCTGTAATTCTTTAAATAAAAACTATCTTTGTCTTTTTTAGGAAGTAAACTTATAACACCATTTCTTTGAGATTGGGACATTACACCCTTTTCCATTGAATAATTGAATGAATCCAGAAGCATATCAGAAATATCAGGCCAAAAAGTAGCATAAAATTCTACAGGTAATCCATCTAAACCAGGAGTCTTATTACATTTCATGGATATAATAGTATCATAAATTTCCTTTTTAGTTATGGGCTGTTCCAAAGAAATCTTATCATTTTCACTTAATTTCGGAATTTCAATATTGTCCAAAAAGGCATCATAATTATCAAATTGAGAATTATTATAATACAAATTTTGATAAAACTTATGAATTTCATCTAAAACAGCAGAGTTATCACTTATAATGTCATCTTTTTCATTTTTTATCCTATGAATACATTTTTTCTCCCCAGATCTCTTTTCCAAATTGCAAAAATACCTTGAACTTTTCTCACCCTCTTCCATCCATCGTATCCGAGAGCGAATCATAAGTCCTTTAGTTTCAATATCAAGAATTTTATCAAGATCGGCTTTTAGTTGATTCAACTGTTCAACGAGATTATTATTACTAGGAACACTATGAATTTGCAACTTAATGGCCTCTATTTTCTTAAGTAAAGTAGATTTCTCCTGATTCCTTTCTCTCTTTTTCCTAGCTCCATATTCCATACAGACTCCAGAGATAGTACACTTCAGGGCATCCCATATAGTGTTAGGGTTACATTGGGAGTTTTGATGAATAACCTTAAAATCATTTATTTTTTCTTTCACCATCTTAATAAAATCAGCATCATTAGTTAAATAACTGCAGTTTAGTTTCCAATATCCAGGACCTTTAAAAGGTTGGTCATCTTTAAATTTAAGCATTACAACAGAATGATCTGATTGAACACCTGGACATATTTTTGAATCTATACAATTATTCATTAAACTATCGGAAATAAGAATATAATCAAGTCTGGACAATACTCTAGGATTACTTTGATGTCGAGTGTAATGTCTTAGGTCTGGATGAAAATTACGCCAAATATCCTTCAAATTATATTCATCTATCAAAACAGAGATTATTTCACTAGCTTTGACATTACTATGCTTCTGTCTATTACCTTGGTAATCTAAAGGGCCTAACACAGCATTAAAATCTCCTGCAATTATTAAGGGAACTTGATTAAATTGATCAATTTTAGCAAAAACATCAAGAAAAAAAATCAGGATCATCCTCATTCGGGGCATAAATATTGCAGAGTATTACAGACAAGCCTTTGAAGGTAACAGACAATATCAAATATCTACCATTTGGATCAGCATACAAGGAGTGCAGTACTGGGGCAATATGATTACGTATCAAAATTGCAACACCCCTACGATTTGATGAGTAGCTAGAAAACCAAGCATACTCCCCCCATTGTTGCTTCCAAAATTTTTCATCATTAGCAGTCGAGTGAGTTTCTTGCAAAAATATAATATCACTGGTAATAGAACGCAAATGATGAAAAACTTTTCTCCTTTTAACAAAATCCTGAATTCCTCTACAGTTAAAAGTACTTAAAGTAATATACATAATTAAATACATTTAAAACCATCACTTACGGTTACAATTAATATATTTACTTTCTGTGTAGGGGGTCTGATTATTCTTTTTGCGGTCACCAACTCCATTGAAGCAATGTGCTCGGCACCCACATAACATGCAGTGGCGAATCCAGAAGGGGGCGCAAGCGGCGCACGCCCCCCCCCCCCTTTATATTTCGTTTAAAACAAAATAAATAAAAAGGAAAAAAAAGAAATGAAACCCGGAAGTGGCACCAGAAATATCAGCATTCCTGGATCCGCCCCTGACATGGAGATGTTGAGGTGAAATAACTCTTCGCAAGGAGTCGCAACTGCTGTTTTGACCTGGAATAGGTCTAGCTCTACCATTTTAGTAGGGAGGGGAAGAGGAAAACCCGAACGAACTGGTCGAACCTCCATGTCCACCAAAGAGATTTTCCCCAGTGGAGGAGAAAAATCTCTTTGATGTCCACCAACCACGCAAGGACATTCTACCAAGATGCACCTTGGACTACAGAAGACTCATACCACAACTAGGTCGTTGTCAGGGACGGCAATTCTTCAATTACACTTCACACGATTGGACAGATTCCACTACCGATACGAAGTATAAACCAATCAGTGAAGAGTTTTGTCTCGCTATGCAATGAGACAATTTGCGCACTCCGGAATATGGCGTCCGTGTCGACCAAAGGATTGCGATACATCGGAGAAACAAGAGACCAGTTAAGACATGGTGAGTGATAATGATAACACTAACCACACGGGAGAAGGAGCCTGTTATAATGGTATGGTAAACACGTTGATTTTTTTAAAGTTTCATTATAACATACACCTTGCATCCAAGTTTTTAAGCCTTCGTTTCATCGTCCGTCGCCCGTCGCACCGGTCGGTCGTCGGGGCACTGTGAGTTGCTGCAGTGCAGTGCTGACCGAGAAGACTGTTCTGCATCCCCGTGCCCGCCCGCACAGGTATGCAACAGCAGGCTGGTCTCCTTGCTCACGCAAGTCTACAGACACTGCGCCGAAGGCGAAGCGAAGCTGAATGTCCGAAGTCCCAAAGAAGGGTCCCACGGTCGACCGGTCCAGTCCACGGACCACTTAGCACCTGCGCCTTTGTTGGCCTTGTGAGCAGGGCTGATCAATGAATGAGGATGGGCCGTTCTCCAATTCTCCGTCACAACATGTGTTGATTGTTGTACAGTTATATTATTATTAAATTAATAAAGCTTTCTTTAAAGTTTAGTTTAGCAGTTGGACTAACCGCAGCAGCGACCCCAATAATAGCGCCCCGCGCCGGGGTTACAGTTAACGTTAGACATGCAATGACAATGATTGTTAGTCTCAAGAAAGTTGTCATGCCATGCATGGTCTTTGACACATAATTTTCTTACTCTTATTACTGCTTAATGCTTTGTGGCATTTCCATTTACCGTAGTTATGATGGGTAAACTCGGCGCGCATTTATTAGTTGTAACGTGCGCGCTGGGGGCCGAGTTTACCCACTATGCCGAGTTTACCCATAACTACACTTCTACTACTACGGTAACTTGGTATAGAATCTAGTTGCCACTGTCTTCAGCACATGTTCATGCACCTATGGCTATGCACCTGTCACTATCATGCTTTATCACGATGTGTATGACCCTTGTCTATGTCGAGTGAAAAGTAGACTACTAAAAATGTCCTTAATTCAGCCAGACTGAAAAATCTCTGCCTGGGCTGAATGTACTTCAGCCTCTGGGCTGCCAATTTCAGTAGCGATAAACCTCATCAATTCAATTCAAGAGCTTTAGACACCTACATTTGTATGTATTGCATCGGCACCCGCACCAAGCCCAAGGTTTGACCATGTTGACAAACGTTACGCAAATTATTGACAGTTTCTGACTTTCTACATGCAGCAGGCATTCAAATTTTGGAGGGAGTTATGGTCGATTATGGGCGGCGTGCGTTAGACTTTTAAATGTTAAGTTGAAATGTGATAGACCATACCTGAATTTGGGAATGGGTCTGCAAGTAACCCTCACTCATTTGTATATTTCATGGAGCATGGAAGGAAGTGATGACTTGACTCTTCTGTCAAAACAGATGTTGTTTTGTTCTTTTTGGTGTTCTATTTACTTGTTTCTTGTTCTTACAGGTTATGGAGTGTACAAGTATTGCAACAAGTTTTTCAAGTATGAAGGGGAATGGAAAGAAGGAAAGAAACATGGTAAGAAAGGAATAATGACAAGGAAGTAATAGAAATATTCTTACTGTTGTAATAATTTCTCTTTGTACCCAGCACAAACCTGTACATTATGTAATTAGACCTGGAGGCCTACTATTGGAGAGATTTTATCACACAAGATGTAATATTTGTCCTCTACGTTTCCAGGGATATGTCAGACGTCAGAAGTTATCCTCAAAACTAAACAAAAGTGATATTTCTGCAAAAAAAATTAACACATTTGACTAAATCTAACATAGAATAAGAAATAAACATTTTAGTTTCAGAAAAGAAAAAAAAATCGAAACCTTGTAGAGCAGTGGTTACTTTTGACATCAAGCACAATTGACAAAACACTACTACCACTTGTTTATAATATGAGGAATCTCTTCCACACACACAAAACTTCCCAAAAGACCTGGGAAGTATTTACTTCAAGTATATTTTGATTGTTTTTGAAGGGAATTAGAATTTCAGAACTGCATTAAAAATGTCACTCTCTCATTCACTAGTACTGCTAAAAAAAGAAAACAAAAAGAATATATATCATTACAACCATGCTACCTTCCAGTTACTCTGAAAATATGAATTTCATATATTTTATCTGATTTTCTTTACATTAATTAACATAAGTATTACAATTCTCTGGAGTTATTTAATGTGGAATATTAGTCTAGTCATGTAATCTAATTAGGCCTCTGGTTCCATGTGTGATTGATGACAAGAATTCATGGCAATGTCATAAATCTGTTGAGACAAGGTTAGTCTACAATTGTATATCCAGGTACAATATTGGTAATTTTCAAGTAAATTTTTTAGACATAAAACATTTATTAGATGTGTTCAGTTAGCTGTACCTAACAGTAGGTACATTATAAAAGATTTGTGTGAGAACTGCTTTACAAAGATTTTCAGACTGAAAAATAAGACCAAAGTGGTAGAGCACATATGGACATGACATCTTTGTGGCAGTATGTATGTTGGGTTCTTATATGAAATGTTGCTAACTGTGCGAAAGCAATTTTATTCAAGATAGTGTGTGCTGTATAAATATTACCCAGAATAATGCTATATCAAAAGAAATATGTTTTGGGAAGACTAGTTAAGAAAGTATACCACAGTAGTACACTTGATGCACATTTCATTTCAGCAAGCCTTATACTCGAGTCACTACTTTTGACCACATGATCACCCTTTGTTGTGTAATACATCTGCTATTGCTCAACATTTGTCCTGCTTTATTGACAGGGCACGGCAAGCTGCTGATGGCAGATGGCAGCTACTATGAGGGTGAATTCATCAATGGAGAAATTGAGGGCCATGGCTTTAGGAAATGGGCCGCCACAGGGAACACCTACTCAGGCCAGTTTTACAATGGAGAGTTGAACGGCCATGGGGTCATGACGTATGGTACAGGAGCAGTGTACGAAGGGGAATGGCAGAACAACCGTAGGCAAGGTACTGATTGATTTACTTATTTGGCATTTCATATCTCTCAGTAATCACCATTGAAATACAGCCTCCATAAGTCAAAAAAAAAATGTGCTAGATGACGGTCCATTTTTAAAGCACATGTGGTTATGTTTAGTTGTAGACTTCCAAGTCAAAGTTTTGTCTTCAACCAATTAGAATTCAGCATTCAGGATTATGGTTGATCTCTAATGCTGTTGTGCAGTCCATTTGATACTATTAGTAACATCAAAAAGGAATATTATTTTGTTATTTGTTTAAAGTGCAAGTGATCAGGTATTTATGAAGTTCTGTTATTAGTGGATTAAGCGATCTCATACATTATGATGGTCAAAGAAAAATCTGAGTAGTTATTAGGTTGCTCTGCAATTTACACAACCTGATTTCTTGTAAACAAACACATCAGCAACAACAGGTCAAGTAATGTACATAACAAACAATAGAACAAATGAGTGACCTCTGGTATCTATACTGTGTGAATTGTTGGTAGTGTATGTTAATTAAGTTGTCCCTAAAGGATGATCTCACTTCTAATTCTCATAGATAAACTTTTCTACAACATGAAATGAAGTATGTGCCATGTGGTATCTGCTTGCATGCAAGCATGTGCCTAATATTGCGAACCCTCCGTGATCAAACTATCTAATATATGGCCAGCTTTCTTAATGACTTGTTATATGACTTTGTCTCGTCATTTCCACCAGGCAATGGTGTGTACAAGATGCCAGATGGGTCAAGATATGAAGGTGCCTTCCACAACAACCAGCGTCATGGGGAGGGATCTCAAATGTATCTGTGAGTTCCTCGTTTCCAATCTTACTGGCAGTGTATTTCTTATTGTAAACGTTAAATATCTAAAGTCAGTACAAGACAGTCACAGGCATAAAGAGAATTTCACAAAATTTTACTTTTTGAAAAAAGTGCACATTTTCTCGAATTGTCACTGACCGATGTTGAAGGTAATATTATTCCCCATGCCTTCTGAAAGAGGGAAATCAAGTATTCTTTTATTATCCGAGAAAAGTAAAAATATGTTGATTTTTATTTTTATTTTCTTTATATCGTTGTACACATGTCACATCACAAGCTGTAGCAGTCTTCTCATCCAGTAGTGACTGAGCAGAAACTGCAAAAATTCATAACTTTTGAACGGATTGTCCGATTTTCCTCAAACTGTCGCTGATGTGTTCTACTTATATTGCTGCATTCACTCAATCCACATGTCTATAAAGGTGGACTTGTCCTTTAAAGCAATGCTTCGTAACACACTCTTCTTTTTACTTTTGTGGCAGTTTTTTAATGAATTGTTTATAGACTGCCTTGGCCTGTATTATGTTGCATCAAAAAGTTCTTCCCTCTTCAGACTATAGTTACAGTTGTCTGTGTCTCAGGCAATATGTCATGCACTAGCAGTGTATTCAAATAATCTATTAAAGGTTGGTCTTATATTGATATTCTACAATTTATCTTCCTCCCTCTGTCTGTATATTACGTATTTTGCACACAGAAATAAAGATCAGTATGTTGGTGATTGGGTCAATGACAAGAGGCAAGGCAGTGGAGAGTTGAGGTGTACAGATGGCACGATATATGATGTAAGTCAAATCATCTACTTCCACCCCACGTGACACATTAGTAGCACAGTTTTGTGCTACCTCGTGGAGACTCCTCGTGGAGAGCTCCCTCGTGGAGACTTTATGAGCTCCTTTGTGGAGACAATATGAGCTCCCTCGTGGAGACGATATGAGCTCCCTCGAGGAGATTTGGTACGCATTTAATATTCTTGTTTATATCTCTTTAAGATCTATAATGTTTGTTTTATGTTATAAGTGCTGTCTGGGGCAAATTATTAGTATAGGGCCCCATTTCTCTCTCTCTCTCTTCTTTCGATCTTTAGAATAACAACAACAACACAGTTTTGTGTAGTGTTGAGGGATTGGGAATACAAGGACTAGTGCAGAGAATAGAACATGTTTGACTTATCTCTAGTGTCCAGCATGCAAGTTATTCATTGAAGTGTAGTGTTTTACTACCCCTAGCAGCATCTTAAAAGAACAAAAGAACCTTGTGACTCTGCAAGTCCAGTGGTCACTTTATGACCATGAGTCATTGGTTGACAGAAGTGCATGTGTTAACACAGGAAGTAGGATGTTCTTGTTAGTTACTGAAGATGGGTTAGTTGGTGACTAAACATAAAAGGAGGATGAAGTGGACATGGAAACCAAGGCAGGTTGTGGTGACTGTATTTAAGAGTATTGCAGCACTGTTTTACATTTATTGTGTCCAACCTTATATTTTACTACACACAAGAAATAAGTTTTTCCTTTTTTTTTAATTATTAGATCAATATGTTTGTATTTAGAAATGCTTTTTAACTGAATGAAAAAAAAAAAATAGCAGCAGACACAATATCAAGTGGTGTACTATAAAGGATGTGCTGTATGAATATGTTAGTACAGAATGAGTGAAATAAGTGGAGCTCAGTGATGAAAATGAATGTATACAGTAGTTTGTAAAATCCCCAGAGCATATCTTTTTTGTTCGTTTTTTTTTTTTATATAAAAAATGGCATAAAACACACATGGCCATTTACAAAATCAGCAGGTATTACGTATAAAGCCCAATATTTTCATCGCTCATTATGTAGGTTTGTAAACAAACAATATCAGTCACAGTACCTTGTCTTACATCTCTACATCCATATTATTAAGTGTGGAGTAGATGTGCTTTGACAATATTTTGTTGTTTCTGTGTTTGCAGTTTCTCCAAACTTGCTAAGAACTTACTTGTTATGATGTTAGCTTTATTGCGTGATTAATCATTCAGAGCTCAGATTAGAGAATTTCTCTCAAAATACAATTTTTACTTTAAAGCTGCAATGAGGCTTAGTCTGTATGGTAATCAGCAATTTATGTTGTGTCTATAATCTTGCTGTCTTCATTTTTGTGACTTACAGCTTGTAGAGTATGACATTCTTTTTAGTGTGTCAAACCCCAGAATCCATTGGATCACACATCTGCCAATGTATTTGATTGGTCATAGACTGTCTCTCATTGTACTTCATCAAAAAGCCATAATCTCACACTAACTGTTCATAACTTAGTTTCTCTACGCTGATAATACATCTTGTTTCCCCCTCAGGGCCAGTGGAGAAATGACATGTACAATGGCCAAGGGACCATGATTCACTGTTCAGGGATGGTCTATGAAGGCATGTGGATTAATGGCAGGCCGGAACGTAAGTAGTTTTATATGATAGACCAAAGTAAATGCCTAGATATAATACCCCCTGGCAGTGCGAAGTAGACTTACAAGTTATCAAGTCTTCAGAGGAACAAAACCATTGATTTGTTCTCTAGCAGTATAGGTTCTTCTGCTTCATAGAGACAAAGACCTTGAACATAATACTTGGCTTCTCAGGGGGGATTACGATACTCAAAATGCCCCTGTGAATCTACACATACCAACATCATCTAACAGAGAAATTTGCATATAATTATGTTGTTAGTAAATGTACCAAATACTCAATTTTTAGTTGTTAGATGTCTCTGTGGGTATTATTACTCTGAGTCATCTTTACATATTAAATGGTGAATGAGTTCTGTAATCATATCAGACATGTACAAATGTATGTAGCTGTACACTTGTAGATATAATGTTTTGTATTGAAGGGTGTGGTGCAGTGTTATGTGCACTGCTCTTTGAAAGGGAAGAATTTGGGTTCAAGCCTGCCATAACACCTGCATACTTGGGCAAGGAACTTTGCCTCACCACGCATCTCTCAGCCCAGATACTGAAATTCGTGTATGATATGAAGTGGAACATAATTGTGGTTGGATTTAGCAAGTGTGCTCCTGAAAGTGTGTGATGATATGCGATAATCTCCTTTCTCTTCTCCCTTCTTACTCTCTCATGTGTATTTTTTTTTATCAATACTTCTTCACCTTCCTCTTCCTTTTTCTTTTTCATCTTCTCTTACTGCACCACTTCATCTCATCTTTTCCCCCTTTATCTTTCAATTCCTCTTACTGTATACATTTTTCTTCTTCTTTCTTTCTTTCTCCATTTTCCTCTTCCTCTTTTCCTTTTCTTCTTCTTCTACTTCTACAATGTACTTCTGCTTCCACTTCTTTTTCGTCTTCCTCTTCTTCTTCCATTCATAATTATCCCCACTCTTGTCGTTGTGTTTGTTTTATCCTTTGTCCTCTCCAGAGGAGGCAACTGAGATCGTCATTCTAGGTGAGACTGTGCTGGAGCTACAGCAGGGACAGCCGTTCACCATCGAAGTAGAGATCAGGACTGCCGAGGGAAACGTCGTTGATGCCGAGCAGAACCGACAGCTAAGAATCTCAGCTGGCTTCAAGCACATGGTTCCTTCCCAGGGGATGCCTCTCTTTGACCTGATAGAGGACCTAGAGGAGACACCCATCCCAACACCATAGTGAGAAAATCATGACTGATTGATATCTACCTCAGGGAATTGTTTGATACAGTGCCTATGAAATAGACCACTCCTATCACAAAATACATACGTTGTACTTGCCAGTCAAGCCTAAATCCTATCCAGGAGCTATGATGAAGCAGACATCATGTCAGCAGTATTTATTTGCAAGTTTAAGTGTTTACATTGAATTTTGTAGGTTTTATCCCTTTCTGATCAACTGATACATGCCTAAAACAGGGCTACAATGTAGGACATGGTTCCTTTTGTGGCATATAGAGTTTGTTTTGATTTTAAATTTAGATTTGTTTTATGTAATGGTTATGGAAGCACTGAATACTTTCAGGCAACAAACCACAGGATGGAGGCCTTTAAGTCCCCTCTGGAAACTAGGCAATGAGACTAAAGTGCCTTGCTTAGGGGCACAACCACTGTAGTCAGGGGACTCTCACCAAAGAACTCATGATTGATAGTCCGTGGTCTTCTCATATTCTTCTTTTTCGAACGCTGACTGTCATAAAGACATTCTCTTCCAAGCATTATCACCAAACCAAGTCAGTCTAGAAAGAGAATGCATGCACACACATAAAAGGTCTTGTGTGACTTAAAATATATATGACATAGGCATCAGAAATCATGCAATAAAAAGAGAGAAAGTTCTATAGATTAAATTGATATTGGAGAAAAAGTGTACATTACAAACTTACTATTTTGAGTCCCTTTGCTGTTTTCTGTCCAGTGGCTATGATGTGGTCAGCTACCCACTGACCGACTATGACAACATCAAGGAGAAGCTAGACTTGGATGGACTAGTCAAACCATCCACGGCTGCCACTGATGCTCTGACCGTTACCACAGAAGGCTTCACAGCAGACAATGTCAGCATCACGCTGGAGGGTGAACCAGAGGGTGAGGGTAAGGGGCCAGAGGGAGGAGCTGAGACTCTAGCAGCCAGTGAACCCATCCCGAGTACAGGTATTGCCTCACTAAACCCAAGTTTCAAGCTGCGTTTACACCAAATCTGGCACGGGTCACGGAGCAGGGTTTTTGCTATGGTGCGCTAAAAGGAACCATGTTTGGTTCTGTTACATTATCACTTCCCTGCTAATAATTTTGTTACAAATTTAATCTTCTACTGTTGATATTGTTGCTCTTAATTTTGACATAATAACATTTTGAGTGATTTTGTTCCGAATTACTGATTCTTTTATTAACAGAACCAGACATGGTTCATTTTGGCGTACCATAGCAAAAACTCGACCCATTGCCTGTACCATACTCCATGTAAACATGCCATTAGGCTTCAGGATCATTTTTTTGAGCATCACTCTTGTATTCTTAACCCTCATTTTTGTGTACCCAGAATTCATTCTGAAATTACTGCATTCAACTTGTGACAAGAGTAGAACATTTACTCGTAGTCATGGCCTTTTGTTTTGAGGCAGCTGGAATACTGCCTAAACATTGTTAAACAATAAGAGAAAATACCATGATTTGTTCCACATTTTACTCTGGGACCAAAGCTGATTAATGTAAGCTTCCATGCTTCCAGATAACTGCAAAAGGTAGCAAGTGTTTAAGAAGACAGGATTGTGTTATTGCTAGCTTGTCGAATTGTCACTGCTCTCAGTATTGTTGTCACCAAAAAGGATGGTTCATATGATTCACTTACAGCCAGAGAAGGAAGGGTCGGTGGTTTATCAACTGTTCATGAGTGGAAATTATGCACAAATTTGCTGTTAGTATCAATAGTCATATTGAAAGGTAGAACAAAGTGGAAGGAGAGAGGCAGTATGGTAGCATCAGTTTAGAATTCAGACGATTCTTGTTATAACGAAGTTTTCAGGACTTTTTGCCGTGTCCAAATTCTGTTATAACAAAATATTGCCGTATATAAAGATGCATAGACAATAATTTTGGGACCCGAATTTTTACTTTGTTGTGACAAAGGTGTTTTGTTATAACCATGTTCATAATAACAGCAATGCACTATGCCATTCATTATCATTTTTCATTGTACTGGCACCCATGGGTTTAAGTGGGAAAATAGAGTCATACCGATGTGTGTGCAACTCTGTTCTGTGCTTGGCCTTGCAGCTCAGGAAACGACGATAACGCCTAGTGAAGGGATACCGGCAGAAGATATCTCCGAGTCTCCTCTACCTCCCCCTGTCAGTAATCAGACTGTAGAGAAGGGCAAAGCTGAATTTCTGGTGAGTTAGGGGGATCAATCAGATCCAGAGGGACAGGGAACTGCTTCCCTCCTTACTAGCCTACTGAAACCCAAATGTGTCTGTCCAGTATTGTGATTATATACTCACTTGATTACCTTTAATTGAAGAAAAAAAAACCACAAAATAAAACAAAATGAAAGGTACTTTTTTTTTTTAATAAACTGGATGCATTGAAGATTCAAATCAAATGTTCCACCATGACCATTTTATGCATCTTATGTCCCAAAATATTTTACAAATAGGTAACGAGGTATTATTTCAAATGAAAGTGCAATATGAAAGAGTTGTACAGTAACGTCAATGTATTTTTCAAAGAAAGAAAATTAAAAAACAAACAAAAAGAAGTTCTGAAAAGGAACAGAAGTAGGTGTGAGAGCATGCAAGTGCCGCTAGTGACATATTCAGGAAGTGTTGATTCAGATAAGTTTTTATGTATAACAGAAAGTTACTGAATGTAATTTATGCTAGATTCAGACAAATCACTATAGAATGATATTGTATTCCTATAACTTATTCTATGTGTCTGTGTTGATGCGCATTTATACAGTGTGACTTGCTCTCTTCATATTTCAGTTGATTTTGACAAACATTTTCTCTTACCCTTCACCACTGCCCCCTATTCCTCCCATCAACCAACCAATCCACCAACAAACAAACAAACAAAGAATATCTTTCTACCAGGAGTCTCTCCTTCCTATTTGCCATTTGTCCTTGCTGAGCTTGAGGAGGCAAGGAAAAAGTCGAAGCAGGCTCGCCAGCGTCCCTCCCTGACCAAAGTCTCTGAAGGTGAAGTAGACCCGACATCAGGTAGCTAACCTACCCCTGCTTTGCCTGCCCAATCATTGCAGCATTCTCTCTCACTTGTGTTGGTCTTAGTGTATGATTTTCTCTTTGTTTGTTGATGTTGGTTTATTCATATTTGTCAAACGTATTTTGATTTCATGTCTTGTTTAGCATTCCTGTTTGTTTGCCTTTCAGTTTGAAGTCACACACCAACAGTGCTGTACAGTAGCTTGCATGTTGATGGAATTATTTTACAAATTGTTGAGTTATTTTTGTTGAATAGATGCTTCACATTGCTACATTCATTGTTTTATTAAATGTTTGCATTTTTTTTAGAAAGCGATGCATGTAAGAAGTTGCTATCATCTGTGTTTTGTTTTAAATTGAGGCATGATTTCATGAAGGTTATCTTTGCTTTGAACAGCTCTGCTTGTTATATTTTAGTACTCATGCTGTTTTTGTTTTGACATGATTGTTTAGCAATTGTTAATGAAAAATGTGTGGCTTTGCTCATAAGGCCTTCTCTATTACCGCATGCAGGTTATGTGCAAAAAAAAATGGCTGCCATTTATGATGTGCTTTGAAAAAATGTCATGTACATTGCGTTGCTTTGCATGATAGAGAGAAAAGAATGCGCTTTAGTGTTATTGCTGTAGAGTACAAAACAGTATTAGAGTGCTGATAACATCTCTTGCTTAAGCCTTTGCTCCAAACAACCGCTTTTCAAACCTCTAGATCTAGGCTCATCCCATCACATTGTATTCTCAAACAATATTGATCCAAAGAATCCATTGTAGTGTTTTAGAAGCCACACAGTGCCTTGTGTACCCAGTGGCTGTTAGGGATGGTTCCTTGAGCAGCAGCAAGCTTACCTCCTGAATCCTAGCACAATAGAGACTGGGCACAGGGGTATTCAAAAAAGTGTTTATCATCAGTTCTACGCCTTGTCATTCATTTAATTTTAGGGGGAAAAAGTGTGAGGTAGCAGAACTATTTCTGCTAGTACTCTTACCAGAGTTCAGTTGTTCATAAAAGAAAATGAAGAAAAAGAGAGAACTGTATGCTGTGATTTGTGCAAACAATATTTTGTTCCTTTGTCCATATAAAGAGAAAGTTATTGGAAGCTGTCAACCACAGAGGCAGCTTCAAATTATGTGAGTTACAAAATGGATTCATGTACAAGGCCACAAGAATAGAAGCCTCAGCACTATCACATGTTAATATCTGGTCTTGTGTCATTGCATTTTCAAAATTCCAGTTTTTTGTGAGCTAGGTGGGACATCTTATCTGTTTCCAGTATTGAACATTTGAAGGGTTTTATTCTTGTGATGTTATGAAGACAAATCTAGCATACACTTTCTTATTTAAAGGAAGACTAGACATCAGAACATGCTGTAAGTGTGTTTAAAACCCTGCTTGGGTATTTGTTGATGAAATTATATGGGGTTTGAGGAGAGGAAGAATTCAATCTTTTTAAGTTTTTTTGTTTTGTTTTGTTTTTTGATTGCAGAATGCAGAAAGACACAAAAGCAGGGCTTGTGTCTCCATGTGTAATAAGCTCAGCTTTCTGTTGCCCTTAGGTCAGATGTGGAGATGATGTGGAGATGCTGTGCAGGAATACTTCATTGTCATGGATTTCGCTTTGCCACGTCTCATTCCTGGGGAGTCTGAAATGTAGGTGCTCGACTTGTGTCTGCGTAAAGCTTTCAAAGTCCCTCACTGAAGTCATTGTTGAAATGTTTCTGATATTTCTAATACATTTCTTTCTGACAGAGAACTGCCTGTTTACATCATCGTCTCAAGAATGTTAAAAGCTGCCTTTGATTTTGAATTACTAAATGGTTTAGGTTCTTACTCTTTATGTTACTACTATTCATTTTTTAATCACTAAAATGTGCAAATATTTGTTTTGATTCTTCATGTAGGCTGTCGGGGGAAGTGCTGGTTCCATCAAGGATTAGGTAGGAGGCTGTCTGTTAGAAGCCATTTGTTTTGATAACTGAGTATTGCTCCATTTGTTTGCAGGGAAGGACAGCCTTTACCCTTCGGCAGGTCAAATCCAATACTTCAGTCCTTAAGAGAAGTCCATGATTAGCTTTAAGAGGATCCTGTTAATGGTAGAATGTGTGCATGCCTTCCTTGGCTGTAATGGGAGTCATCTCTTTCCCACAGATCAAGACAAATGAAGGATGGATGTATCTGAGGGCCATAACTTGGTCTTTACAGGTTTCCTCCTCAACAGAAGCAGAGAACAGGGTGAAAATGTAGACCCAAGGTCATCAAGATTTATGAGCCTGTAAGAGATGCACATAACTGACCCTTCAGTCTTGGCTTAGTAGTACAGCATCAAGCAGATACATCGTGCCACACCAGAGAAAAAGCTAATAATGCGTATGTGTAAGCTACTGTAATCTGTAAACACCACTGAGGTACTTGGTTTGGTCAGTCGAATGAACGTAGCCAGTTTGTTGCTATATGTTTGATCCATAACTTTCTCCCCCTCCCCTTACTGGCCATGTAAGGTGCTAGGATCAAAATGTGGAACTTCGGCAGTGAGCAGCAAGCCTCTCTTCAGCAGCCATGCAATGTTATCCTGTCTTGTGGTTGAAAAGTCAGAGCAAATCAGCAGTGGACATTGTGGGCTCATTGTAATGTCTTCTCTACCTTCTTTCCTTCACTCTACTCCCTTCATTTTGTTTTCCTCCCCTGAAGGATTTAGCCCTACCCCCCGCCCCCCTTGGATACCAACCCTTTTCCGTCCTTGATGTCATGTTGGAGGAGGAGGCTCAGAAGAAAGCCAAGAACTCCAAGACGGCAGGCCTGGCTGGCCAGCTGAGACTTGGAGCTAAACTCAACAAGAACACAGGTGACTGCATTCAACTCAGCACTCCTAACATCACATCACGTGATTTCTCATTCATTTCTCTGTTTTTCACTTGCATGGGTCATATTTACCTCTGTGTAGGAAACTCATGATGTTGGGCGTGAGGATTTTGACTAACTGATCGGTGAAAAGCTAGCTGTATTCTTTCTGCTCTACCCTGCCTGGCCTCTTTCACTTTGTGCATGGGATTATGTGGTGTAATTACCATGAAAGTCACAATCTTTTCTTTGTCCCATGTTGTTTCTGTAAGTTGCAAATCTATAATTTACATATTACAATGGAGCATACACGATCCTTCTGTGAAAGAATGAGCATGACCCTTGGAAAAGAGAACATATTCTTTTACATTGATGTTTACAGGAGTTTTTTTTTGTGTGTGTGTGTTTATTCTTATTCATATTTACATATGCTATTATCAATTCTAAACGACTTAATATGTTATCATTTTTTTCCTAGCTTTAGACTCTATATCACTTGTTTGAAGACAGAATGTCATTTATTCCGTGAAGTCAGTCTAGTATTGTCTTTTCAATCTCAACCGTTAGTTTCTTCTTTTATCATTTTATTTATTTTCCAATGCTTATTTCTCCTTAGGTTGATGTTGTTGTTAGAGATCGTACGTGATTTCTCCCCCCAGACCATGACCCAATGACTCTTACATGTATGTCTCAACAAAGTTAAAGGGGCAGAAAGATCAAACTGATACCAAATATTTAAAACTTGTGTAAGAATAAGAATAATTGAGTAAGAATCCTCGCACAACAGGGGCATTACGCTTGCTTGAATTTCTGTGATGATGCAATACACCACAAGTTACCATGATTTGCAGATATGATAGTACTATCATAGGACCCACAAGTTACTATTTCTGACATCTGATCTTTATTTCTTTTTGAATAGCATCATTTCATGCTGAAGGCTCCCCTTTGCATGGCATTTCATTTAGTTTTGTCTAATATCATAGCTTCAAAGTAAAGAGCAAAGAGTAATGGCTGAAATGCAGTGGAAGTGACATATTGGTGTCACTATGTTGTGTTTATCCCTTAACTATTTTGATGTCATGTATGAAGATTGTCCAATTTATCAAAAGTGAAGGAAATACAGGTAATATTGCTTGTGACCACTTGACAAACCCTATGTGCTGATGCTTTAACTGGGGAATTGGGGGGGGGGGGGGGTGGAGGGGAGGGGGTTCGGGTATAGGGGGCACATGTTGCTACAAACCCACAAGATCACTTGTCTTGGGCAACCAGAACTCAATATCGGGCAACAAATATTATTTTGCATGAAAGGGATTAGGGCATGCATGCACACAATTAAGTCAAACCATTGAATTATTTATGTGCTATCACATGTCTTAGTCGTGCTGTTAGGTTCCCATTCACAGTTACTATATGTACAATGTGTATGTCTTCATGATATGTGTCCTGTTGCAAAAAGAAAGGGAAAAAAAATGCAATTACCAATTATACACTGTCTACAAGTCATGTTATTGGCTGTCAAGTACAGTGTGTCCTTGTACCAGCCATATCCAATGAAAGCTTGCATCATGCTGGTTGAATGCAGCCTATGTATAGAGAGAAAAGAACTAGAGGAGATATGTTGCATCTTGCCATGCCCAGGTGCCCCCGCCCCTAACACAGACTGCATGATTTGTTTGCATTGTACACATGTGTGGTATGGCAAATAACAACTATTGACCTGGCAGTGTTTGCTGTTAGTCAGTGCATGGCAGTGATGTCTTACGCCATTATTCATCTCAATCTATTTGCAAATTTTAATCCACATTTCATGTTTACGATAACGTCATAAACTTCTGATCATGTTGCCAAATATCAACCTCCACCTTGTTGCCGTTATCTGCAGTACAATGGTAGATTTATGATTTTTATTTCAAAGGAGAATTACGATATTGGTGGCACAGTTTAAATAGAAGAGGGAGATAATAGGAAAGTGTTTGAATCAAAGTGATGCTAGAACCGGGAACATGATTTGTTGTCATGATGTATGAAGAACTGGGAGTTTCCCAGCAGTTTAGTCCTGATTTATTATGTCTGTTTGTTCCCACAGCATCAAGGCATACATAGATTAAAACTTCAATTTCTACCTTTAGATCAAATCCTTCTAGGGCTTATATGAAATACATACTTTACTTTAAATTAGTTTTTATTAAAAACAAATATAAGTAGATTTTCAGCTACTGCAAATTTGTTGTCACAATTATTCTTGCTAACTTCAGTAAATATCTAAAAGTGTCATCCAACATTTGCCTTAACTAAAGTTAAACTATCCATGAAAAGATGTAATTTGACTGCGATTCATAATCAGTAATTAAAAGAAAAAATAATGATTCATAATTTTCATTTCATCTCTTGTAAATGTGTGCAAGAGTGAACACATAATACAAGGTTGCTACCTCTGGCTAATATAACTAAATAAACTTACACAAAACAAAGTCACTCAGATAGTTATAAAGAAATTTCCTTTGCAATAACAAAGTGAATAGGTACTGGTTTAAGTCCTGTGGTGATGATCATATTCAATCAGTTTTTTGGGGATTTTTTTTTTTTGCCATTATCTTTAAAATGTTTTCTGTAGACTTGCACAGCAGTTTCTGTCAGCACAAATGAGATTTAAGACATCAGTTTAGACCTATGTTGTACCTGCAGTGGCACATGATGATACTTTGCTTTTCACATCCACCAGTTTTTCCCTACGTTGATTCTTTATGCTTTTGCATGTCTTTGCTTATTTAGTTTGTCATTCACTTTGTCAGTTTGATGTTACTTTCCCTTTAGCTTCACCCACGCCTAGTGGTCACCTCTTTTCCCCCTCCCCTGCTCCTAGTGCAGGCAAAACTCGTCAATCTTCCCCCTCACGGAGCGTCAAATTCCGCTCCCCCTCTCCCTCGTCCAGTGTTGACCGCCAGACACAAACACCGGGCCTAGGTAGGCTTGCACGCCAGACTTTTTGTAGCCGTGTGACATTGTGTGCAGTCACAGAGCACTGGGAAGGAATTTTAAGAGTGAATTTGCTGTGCAAACAAAAGACTGTTACTTGCATCATCAGCCAATAGCTGGTCACATTTTCTTAATCTGCCAACATTTTTCTCAATGCTAAACAACATCTCAATATTCAATTCAGGATGACACTAGGGTATAAAGTCAAATGCCCTTTCTTTCTGTCATGCTACCAACTATAATCTATCAGACAAGAAGGTTAATCTGTCATGACTCAGAAAAGTATCCTGAAAAGTGCCCTGAATTAGGGCAGGTTTCTTTTTTGATAATTTGTTTTGTTTATTTGTTTGTTTGTTTATTTGTATGTATGTATGTATGTTTGTTTGTTTGTTTGTTTGTTTGTTTGTTGAGAACTGTGATCTAAAACACTTAGTCTAATAGATATGGACCAATGCATGGTTTTGTAAAAATTTACATTGTACCAATTAAAATTAGAAATTAAACTTGAAGGTAAATATAAGTACAATTGTCGTCACCGTCATAAGTCCTTATTTTCATCCGCCAACAGCATATGACTATTTAGTTCAAGGTTCTCATATGAAGCCTTGGTGTATGGTGATAAAGTTTGAAAGGCCTTTGCGGTGTAGCTCAGTGGCTTGTTATTGGAGTTGATGTGTAAGCCAAGTAACAGTTCGTCGGGTGCCCGTGCATTGGCCACTAACGCAATACAATTTGTATTGCGTTAGCGGCCAATGCACGGGCACCCGACGAGTTGACCTATTTCCTCACACATTGCCAAGCACTTCATGGCTAACGACATAATGAGCTCATTGAAGAGAGCAGCTGACTAGGTTTCAGTTTTTGTTTCTAATTACTGGTTGATAAACTCATCAGGAATAGCTGTACTTGTGACCTCAATGCTGGGGGGTGTTTCATCAACGCTTGTCAGCGCCGACAACTAGTCGGCGCTGACCAATTTCAGCAAAATCCTTTGTTTTGATTGGCTGAGATGCTCTGGTCACTGACTGTTACTATGGTGATTCAAGTTGTCAGCGCCGACAAACGTTGATGAAACACCCCCCTGAAGTCAGTTTATTGTCGCCTTTGGTTTAGATGTTTGGTCTAACTATGGACTGCTGCTGGTACAGAAATTGCCATCTACGTGTAGCATATCTTTATGCATTACAGCAACACCGTACAAAAATTGAATAAAATCTGCTATGTCATATTTACTGTAAGTTTTGGATTGAAAAATTATTTTGTTCCATTGAAACCACAAAACAAGTGTGCTGATAGCTAAGAGTGTTTTCTTCCATACACTGGCCAATCATAAATGACCAAAGCATGACTTGCGCAGGACTTCAGAATGCAGTTTCCCTATTACCATTCCTTCCCCACCCCCACTCCCAATCTCGTACTCCGCCCTTCCCCACCATCCACTGATGAACAAGACTGATACTCACCTTCAACACCGCCCCCGCCCCGTATATCACCTAATGATCATAAATGTGTGATAAAAGGTAATATCACGATGAATGGGTCATGATTTGCATTGCAGTGAGATCTGGATGTGGGCCCATATGGTTTTCAGACAACTTGCACAAAGTGATGTATTATTACCAAGAATTAATCATTAACAGCAAACATTAACAAGGGACATGATAGCGACAGAGCAAAGAAATGATGAAACGGTTGATGTTCTTACCATAGACTACCAACAAAACATTCCCATTCCCCATCTCCCCTATGGTGAGGTTTTTATGCCTCCGCCACGAAGTGGTGCCGGAGGCATTATGTTTTCGGGTTGTCCGTCCGTCCGTCCGTCCGTCCTTCCGTCCGTCCGTCCGTCCGTCCGTCCTTCCGTCCGTCCGTCCGTCTTTCCGTCCGTCCGTAATGAATTTTGTGGACAAGGTAACTATCAAAAGCTGTTGAGGTATCCTAATGAAACTTGGCATGTATGTGTATTAGGGGGTGAAGTTGTGCCTATCAACTTTTGGGTGCACGTGCTCAAGGTCAAAGGTCAAAAGGTCAAGGTCAAATACATAAAATTTCACTATTTCCACCATATCTATGCAATGCCTGAAGATATTTTTTTGAAACTTAGTGTATACATGTATTACCCAATTTAGATTCTCTGGTGAAAGTTTAGGTCATGAGGTCAAAGGTCAAAGGTCAAAAGGTCGAGTGAAAGTATTACAACTTCTTTTTTTATCTGTAAATTGGAAAATTGTTTAAGGTATCTTCATGGAACATAGTATATACATGTACTGACTGGCAGTGGTTATCTAGAGAATGTAGGGTTCATGGTATCAAAGGTCAGGGGTCAGAGGTCAAGTGCAACACTTCAAAATTTTACTATTTCCCTCATGTTCATGCAATGCCAGCAGGATTATTATTTTTTTTTTTTTACACTTGGTGTATGCATGTGTAACCTAATAGAAATTCTCTGGAGAGTTTTTCTTTTTCTTTTTTTTTTTTGGTTTGCCTCAAAGGTCAAAAGGTCAAAGATCAAGTGAAAGTGCTGAACTAACTTTTTCCTCCATATCTCAGAAGTGGCTCAATTTATCGTGAAACTTACTGCATATTTATGCATGTTCTACCTGAAAGTGATTATCTTATGAATTTTAGGGTCAAAGGCCAGATGAACATGGTAACAATTTACTATTCAGAACAGAAATTGCACTTTTTCTCCATACCGGTACCATAAAAATTACTCAATGCATAAATGTATGAATGGGTCAAAGTCAAGTTAAAGTCCTTAAATCCCCAAATACATGCTCTCCTATTCATCCAATTAAACCAAGGTCAAGGAAGGTGAACATTCAACACATTTGTGACAAACTTGTCATTTCAATATTTTGCCAGTTTTGTGAAAATGTAATCACACATTGTCCACATGTACATTTACTATCTAGACCTATTAGGAGAATCATGCATTATGGCGGAGGCATACCAGTCGCCATAGCGACATTTCTAGTTATAATATACATCCAGAAAAGGATGGTAGTTTCTGAATTTATCCCAAATAAATTCGTTTCATATGACATGCCTTGGCACTCGGGTGCATACGTACAGGTGGACGCAGTGAAGCGTGTAGGGGTGTGTGTGTGTGTGTGTGTGTGTTTGATGGATAGAATGTCAATACAAATCATATGATGAAAGCAAGCCCAAATCAATCCAGGCAATATATGACATCAGCGTAATGGGCAGCTGGTCAAATATAAGACATTAGTATATTGACTGCTTGTGTTCACAGCCATAGGCAAGCAGCACAAATCTTAAAACTAATCAATTTGCTTAATTTCTTGTATGTTTGACTCCAACAATTGTATGTGTGACTTTACTTTATCCGATGCTTTCATACAAACCATGGCTCTCACCACGCGGTAAGCAATGCAAGCGTGGTTTGATGAGTTAGCCTCGTGCAGTCAGAAAGTTGGTCACATTTTTCCTAGTAGTTTGTAGGGAAAAGACTTGCACTGTTCTATTTCACTTTTCTTTTATTTGCTCTGCAGTATTTTTCTGTTTCTCTTCCTGTTTCATGCAGTAAATTGACCAACACGTTTGCTCATCTACACAGTCATGCCACACATCTAGTTTATTTTAAATCAAATTTTAATTACTGTAAGATCTTTTAACCACATAATTTAGATAAAATTCTAGTTTATATAGACTCTAACATTATTAACATAGCATACATGTATATGTATGTTTTCTACTTTGCTTTTCACATAGAACTGATGTACGTTTTATTTAGTTGAGTTATTGCAAGTTTAGCAAGATTTAGAGACTGTGTTTGCATGTGTGCATGAAAGAGCAGCAGAACAGAGAAGCTGAAACCAGTGTAAAGGTTAATATTATTTCTCAGAATGGAGAAATATTTCTGCAAGTTGTAACTTTAGTTTTCGTTAGTGAATCACTGTGCAACATATCACTTTGCTGACAATATACATAGATTTGTGTCAAGCACCATCATTCTGCTTTTAAGACATGAAAGTTGAACAATCCTGGTCCCTGCAACAGAGTATATCTTTAGTTGATAATTGTGTGAATTTGAGTGGCTGGAACATCTCTAGCATTCTAGAGTTTTTAGATTTCTGGAGTAAAATGACATTACTTCTAACCTGAATATTGCTCTCATACATCTTGGAATTTAAACATGTCTGACCCAAATCACTGACATGCAGCTAACGTAGGGAGAAACAGACAGAGTAGAAATGGGGAAATACCCGTTTCATGTCTGTTTTAGTTGAAATAATGATCATTACCTAGCATGAGAGTGATGTTTTGTACTCTGGTGCATAGAGGAAGAACCATCTACTCTGGAGTTGCGATGGTACTAGTCTGATTGTGTGTCTGTGTATGTGTGTCTGTTTGAATGAAACAGCAACAGAGAAATAACATGCAATGCTCAGTGTTATTATGTAACTTTGTGTTGCTAAGTGACTATTGCATGCAATCAGTGCTTCACAAACAGTAACCTGCACTAATCAAATGAGACTAAAACTAGTAGCATGTGATAGAAATTGTACAATTTGTGAGTTTATGTTTGTATATTGTGTTTTGTCTATAAAGTCTAACTTGTTGTTGTATGCTGGGAACACTGATTTTATATGTGAGAAAGCATAACTTTGCAGACCCAGCCATGTCAGACAATGTTAACCTGCCTTGTTCAATCTTTTGTCATGTTTTCAACAAAGTCAGTGCTAACAAATATGTGGCTGCATGTTTCTGCATTCTGCAGTGCGTATCTCCAATGCTCTAAGGTTTATTAGTGAGATTCCAGAAGAGGAAGGTAAATATTTCCAGAGATAGACATGAGCTCATCATGATATAAAACTTTTATTCTTCACATCCATATTCTCATATTCCATTGAGGTAGAGTCAAGAGTGAAAACCAAGAGATAAGCCTGTTTAATACATATTCCTATCATTAGATTACAATTTTCTAGATAAAAATTCACCTTGCTCTGTTTAGCCAAGTGTCATGCTTCACTTATCACCCTGCAGTGATATTGGTACATCCTGAGGTCTTAGTTTGTAGTCAATTTGTTGTGTGGATTCACTGAAAAGACTGGTAAGAAGGATTATCATACTTCTGCATTTCTATGTTCTTGGGTGAATTTTACCAGCTAGATACAGCATGGAAAGCCTGGACACATTGCATTCATTTACTTATTCATGCTCTCGTCTCTTTTGTGTGCACATGTAGTAGCTTTATATCCTCCAGACATTGTTATGCATACCATAGTTGATTGTTGGAAGTTCATAGTATGCTCAGTGTGCATATATTTTTGTTTTTGTTTTTTTTTGTGTAAATATGTTTGTTTTCACAGCCTGACAATTTGTGCACGCAGTTTGTATTGTCCTGTGGGATTTCTACATGTAGAAGTATTGATGTTTGTATGTGTGTTTTTATGTACGTGAAGCTTTTCATATTTACAAAGCTGTTTGTCAGTTCATTTTGTCTCAGTTTGTGTTTGTTCAATTTTTGTATGTACAAACTCCAATTTATCACCATGTTGTGTCTGTAACTTCAAATTGTTGTATTAGCATTTGATGCAATAACCTATTACTCTTCACAGCAGCATTACTGTAACCCTTTAAATGACAAAGAATAACCATATAATGTGATGTTATTATTTATGATTTCAACCATGGCATGTAACCCTAATATTAACACACTGACAGTAAACACATTGTCACATAATGCTTTGTATAATAGTCATGTGTTGCAGTTATACAAGTTTGTGCCACTTCATATTGCAGTGATATACAGAAGTCATTACTCTGACTAAAATTATGTGTGTAGGTAAGGTGAAACACTTGACAACTTGGCATTTGAGTGCCATTATCAAGTTTTTAAACTAAATGTGTTATTCACTTTACCAGCAAATAGCACTCACATATGTACTCTATCTGGTTTCTATAATTTTGTAGATTTCTTTTTACAACCAAAATATGTATTAGAGATTTGAGATTTTTTTTAAACCCGTTCCATACTGAATTCTGAAATACCCATAGACTTAATACACAGGCTACCAGGTTCCCTTTCGGAACGGATTAAGTTTGAAAATAGGAAATTGATAAACAGTAAAATGAGGAATAAAGTTTATCATCTCGGTATTGCTCACTATATACTGCAGCCAAAATACATTTTAGAGGCCAATTGATGTCGTGTGTATGGCCATTGGCAAGAAATTATATAAATGTGCAATTTGTAGCAGCATAAATCAGTCTTTGGGAATCTTTTCACCCGTAAAAAAAAAAGAAAAAAAAAGATCTTTATTCCATTTGTTTTTGTATCTTGAAGTTTGGTTTTAGTAGCATCCTCCAAAGAATGAAATAGCTAATTGTTGTGAAAAGGTAGTAGAAGTAGAAATAACAATTTTGATATACTTTTAAAAGTAATGCAATAGCAACATATGTAAAGATTTATCCCTTGTATAGAAGGTTAATGATAGAGACCTCCATTGAATCAGAATGAATGTTTATACCACTCTCTACCATGTCATTTCTCCTTCAGATGAAATCACTCTAAAAACAGACCAGCTGTCAATCACCAGTCTGAAAGACTTCAAGCTGAGCAAGTCTAAGCGTGAGAAGTATTACGGGGATCTCAGGTACTCCAGGCCAGGTCAGTATGTCCAGTTTACTGTTGACCAATCATAGAGTGTGGCCATATTTAATGGAATGTCCTTATTTGCTTTCTTGCTGACATTATCTTAATTTTGATCTCATCCAGTTCCTTGTTAGTCCCAGATCAGACAACAGAGAAATGAAAACGTGATTGTACATTTTGCACAGGACATCATTACCTTGCCCAAGTTGCAATCACAACACTGATGTAATGTTGATGTGTTATTCATTGGAGTAATAAATATTATTACTGCAAATTCTTGATACACACAAGGTTTTATAGTCGCACCAGTGTTTACTCTCCGGCCTACTCTCTTGTTTAACATTCATGATTGTATGGTCACAAGAATCTAGCCTTGTTAAGCACCTGCTTGTTACTTGAAAGTGCTTTAAAGGGATCGTATATTGGTTGAGACTTAACTTCAGGTTTTTATCATTTTTTGGTGAGATAGTGAGAAACCTCATATGAAATATGAAAGAACGTGTAATTCCATGAGGATTTTAACGTTTATTTGATGAAAATTGTTTTAAAATGGCTGAGATATCCAAAACAGAGTGATCCCAATAAAGTGTGGGACCCACCTTTTACTATGATCATTTTGTGTTACTTTGTTTTTGAATGTTTCAGCTATTCCCAACCCGATTTTCATCAAATAAACTTTGAATTCCTCTTAAAATGGTATGCTCCTTACTATTTCATAAGTACTTTCTTGGTATCTCGCAAAAAAAGTTAAAACCCAGTTTTCATCTCCACCAATACTGTACCACCCCTTTAACACACCATTTTTTTTTTCTTCTTCAGTGGGGGTGGAAGAACTTGTCAACATTAAACATACATAAATATCAAACATTGTCAAATGTTTTATTGCTATTTTCAGGTGAGTATGTGATCATGGTTGATGACATGACTGATCCACCCTTCATGGGGAATCGTCTTCCCACCGCCTTCTGTCTCGTCAAAGTGGCCTTCCCCAAGAAGTCTAAGAAACCACAGAAGACGAAAAAAGATGGCAAGTCCAACTCCAAGGCATCTCCAGCGGGTGGTGATTGAGGAGCAAGATGAGTTGCTAGGAGACCAAAATACTGAAATCTCCCATGTCAGTAGGATCTCTTGGAGAGATTCTTTATACGCCGAATATTGCACAAGGTTTTTATTTTTGCGAATTTCGCGAGTCGGTGCTATTCGCGAAATTAAAGACGCTCAAAAATATTGACTCTGATCCCGATGTGGATGTGACGTACGCTTGTACATTTTTTCGTTCATTACAAGACTCCATGATCGCGAATTTAACCACTCGCAAAATCATCGGGAATTCCCGATTCGCAAAAATTTAGACTCGCGAAATATATGGCATTTATAGTAGATCTTAGCTTATGAAATGAGGACTCATTTTAGAGCGTACTCATCCTCTCTAAGTCATGTGTTACACTCATCACTGCTCCTCTGGTGACTGGATTTATATTACCTCTGGTATCCTCTGATGAAAAGATTCTGGGGACTGGTTACGTGACAAAGCAAGCTAGTATCTTTCCTTTAGCTTTTTCCTTTCTCCAGCTTTGCTACAAATATGTGATGAGTTTTGGCATGTCTGAGAATTAGGAGCTGTTCCCAAATGAAAATCTGCAACACGGACACTCACACAGTGCTACAGCCCAACAGGTTTTTGAGCTCACAAAGAGTGAAAAGTGAACCCAGCGATACCACTTACTATCCAGGACTACATGATTTACATAGTGCCTACCTCAGATTCATCCAGGCTTGTACACAGGATGTGACAAGTTAGAACACTATGCAACAGGACCTTTGTCTTTAAGTTAATTAAACATCAGTGTGGAGTGATTTGTATTTGTCTTATTGCTTTGAACTGATTTTTATTTGCTCTTAAAGTCAGGCCACATGTGCTCATAAAGTAAAGGAAAGTAACACATAAGATATGGTTTTCTAGTCAAGGGATATTATCCTATGTTGCAGTGATGATTCACTCTAGATCTTGAGGATGTCACAAAATACAAAACAATCTTGGATAGTCAGTTCATTCATTCAATATCTTCCTAAATTGCTTTGTACATTCAGGAAAAAGAAAGGAAAGGAAACTAAGTTCAGCTTTAATGATAATTGGACCATCATTTAACTGTCATTCTGTAACCTGGGTATCATAGGAAAGGCAGAAAGACTGATAAAATGAGAAAATTGTGTATAAAAAAAAATTGTATGGTCATCCATAGCACATTCAAAGATCTGAGGATTAGCGAAAGATGTAACCTTTTTAATAGTTAGACAGGAAATACAAAAACTCTTACTTGAACTTGTTTCATCTTTATAAACTCAGTAGTATGCTGGATAAATTTCTTCCATTGCTACAATTGGTTGCAGGTTGTTTTGAGGGTTGCAAATTATATTCACTTTGGGTCCATTTGTCTTTCTACCATAGAAATAATCTGCTTTGATGTGGAATATGATAAATGTTTTGAAAGGTTGTATATGGCCATTGGTGTTTTTCTTGAACTTGGATTGAGTTGCCTGCTGTGGCTATTGCATGAATACTACCACAAATATTATCATCATTGTTTTTACTGCAGTGACAATTTTGCTGCAGTTATGTAGAATATTGATAACAATCAAAATGACAAATGATTTTAATGAGAAGTCTATAATTAGCATAACTTTTTGCCGCAACATTGTCCCCTGTTTATGATATAATCTTGTGTTGCAAGATTTTTGTTTCCATAGGTGCCTTGATCTTTTATTGTATTGGTGACAAAAGTCACTTATTTTTGTTCAGCAGAGAATCACCTTGAAATTGATAGATGTATAATATTTTGCATTTTTATACTACATGTATAAGTACTGTTGTGATCAATGCAGTAACATACAATAGTTGATACTGCCTGTCTGTCTAAAATATCTATAGACACACCTTACTGCTGAATGACTGAAGAATAAATGTTTATGTTAAAGAACAGATTGTATGGGTTGGTTTAGATGATCAAGAATGTTGATATTGAGACCAAACTCAAATGAGAGATTTCATTTCCACTTTTTACTTTAGCACTGAGATATTTTTACTTTGCACCTTAAAGTTTTTGAATGATTATTCCATCACAGTCACTTGTCATTACTTCTGGGAGTCAAGTTTGTGTTCAGCATTTTCGAGGATTTCTCTATGACTGCAGTGCAGTCTGGTATTACAGAAAGATCTGTGTGATGTGTCCTTTTTGCACTGAAGGTCTTTCATTTCTTGTGTGAAAAATGCACATATAAATCTAAATAATCACATGTGATACGGTGATCTCATAATGTTATTCTGTAGAAGTAGAATTCCACTTTCCTCATGCACAGTGTGAATCCATGAGACAGAGACTCCAACTCTCCCGTTTTCGACGGGAGATCTCCCGCCGAAAACCCATTTTTGCAAAATCTCCAGTTCTCCCGCTTGAGATTTAATTTCTCCGGCCCTGGCTCTGTGTCTCCCGTTGGAAAGGATTTCTTACTTATTGCTATTGTATGTTGAAAAAATAAACCTTAGATAGCACAAGAGAGCATCTAGAACCCTAGGAACTTCGCGCTTCGCACACATAAACTTTGAGTCTCCCGTTTGCTCGGGGTTTCAGGCGGGAGAATCTCCAGATCAGAAGGTGATTGGGGTTGGAGTCTCTGGTGAGAACATATTTGTCTCTGGTTTCAATATAGTTTTAATGTCAGGTGATGGCATCTTCTGTTCAATCCTTGTGAACTGCATGGGAAAACGCAATACAGTTTTGTGTCAGATTGATGTCAGAATAAAGCCCTGTTGCATAAAGCTTAACTTACGATCAAACATAAATTAGAATTACACGTAGACAACAAGCCAGGCTTTTTATTAGACTTAAATTGCATTGATTAAAGGGAGTCAAAGAGAGTTCGGATCGACCAATAATGCATGTGATCTTTATGTTTGAACTAAAATGTAAGCATTTATGCAATGAATTTGATATCAAACATAAATGTTTGATTTCTTGAGCTGTTTGTGGCATATGTTTGATTTAAACATTTAGTATAACAGGGCCCTGACAAACAAACATACCAAATTTAAGAAAACAAGATTCCTCGTATTTGAGCATTCATAGTTGTGGTTACTCATGCCTACCATCCTTTGCTCTTTGCTGGTGGCATAAAGCGTTTGATGTTTAAACTCTATGCAAAGTGCTGTATCTCAGGGGACAGGTCTTGTGCTGATCTGGGCAGAGTGTGGTAAAATTGCAGTTTGCTTCTTGAAAGAATTGACTGACATAGCAGAAAGTATGACTGCCTGTTATGGTCTTTGACTAAGGAATGTCCTGCATAAGGTGGACATAAAAATGTCTCATGTGTTCATTGCTATATTGATTGAACCAAACTTCTACTTATCATTTGTAATTACTCACTCCTACAAACAGCAGAGACTGCAACTGTTTTGCTTTCTGCACGAGATCCCTAGCTTTGAGGCCATTACAATGTATCTCAAAATCTCCCACTCTCCTGCTTGAGTTTTAATTTCTCCAGCTCCTGATGTCTGTTTCCCGCTTAAGATTTAGCTTTACCCGTTTGTACTGTATACATGTATGTGCAAAAGTACAAAGGCTATGATACCACCAGGAAGCATTTGTAACCCTAAAGCTTCCAGGGTCCTTGAGGGATCATCGCACTTTGAACCTGTGATACAATGTATAAAATTATACTACACGTGTATTCACATTTAATACACATACATCTGCATCGCATGTGTGTTCATGCAATCACAGTCTCTAGTTTGCTAGGGGATCTAGGCAGGAGAATTTCTCGTTTAAGAGATGTTTTAGGTTGAAATCTGCTAAACAGCACACAGATCCTCCTTTGAGCCATAGATAGAGAATGCTCACCCCAATATGAGCTCATCCTGCTAAGAACTGGATAAAGCTTGTCACTGTCAATAGGCATTGTCAATTTGAGGATTGCATTACATCAGATGTCACTCTATTTCCCCCATTGCAAAAACAAAAGGTAAAGAACAAACAGAGGATGAAAAAATAATCACCATCAGAGGGAAGCAGTTGCTTAATTTAAGTTAGAGAAAATCCCAACTCTTTATCTGAGTGACATGTAAAAACAAAACAAAACAAAAAACTCCCAAATGTAGAACATGTTTATAAAATTCTCCAACCTGACAGGAATGCCATGTTTTTACAATCTGACTAAGCTGTAACTTGATTGGTATGCATGATGACATGAAGATTTTTTAGAATCTGGTTTATTCATTGAAACAGAATGACTAGCTGTGAAGGCTAAAACAGCAAGATCTTGAGAATGCATTAATCATGATATTGGTTGCCCCCCAGAAAGCCAACACATCTTTATCTGATGTTTTGTCTTAGAGCTCCTGTTACTACAGACTGACAGAAACCAATTTAGGGTGGAAAAGTCACAATGACGTTGTGGAAGCATTGATACATGGTGTAGAAAAGAGCCTGTCATGCTTGAAAGCCAGACTTGATTTTCTCTTCTGCTCCATTGGAAATTTGCCAAAAGTCACTTCAGAATACATGTATATTTAAGCATTTAATGAGTGTGAAAATAGCAAAAGTCATATATATCTACAGCCATATTATATTGCATGTGACAAGTTAGCATAAAAATGTAAATGTACTTGTGTTATGGTTCCAATGTATTTATATTTGTTTTGTAATGTAAGTGTTTTATATGTCAGTTGATGAGGAGGAAAATAAAGTAATGTCACTTTATGATATTTCAAAGACATAGTTTGTCACTTCATTAAAGCCAACAGGCTAAAAAGAAAAAAAAAAGGACAAGTGGAAGTTTGCTTTTTGTTGTTTTTTCACTAATGAAGAAAAGACTGGAGGGCGGAAATACATGAAGATGTGTCACCATCTGATGCAAACTCTACAACACTTATTTCTAACACCTTTGTGTCTGTTTGTGTGTGTGCATGTTTGTTTAATGTAAACTATACATGTTTTGGGTCACCCACTGATTTCTTTATTAGTTGATTAAACATTGCTCATTGTACAAGTTTTGTTGTATACAGTCATGATGAATGTCTTTGTCATGTGAAATTATAGAAATATACATAGATATAATTCATATAATTACATACACACATAATGCGTGCGTGTGTTACATACAGTATACAATTGTATAACAGACTAATGAAGCTGATGAAAGCGTAAAACACAACTGTGAAAAGTTTTAAGAAACTTGGTTTCATGCGACATCCTTGTCATCGCTGATTTTATCACACCTGTAATACCCTCAAAAGAAGTCAAAAGCCAGGGGTGCACGTACTGTATTTCTTACTGGCATGAAATATGGAAGTTAAGAAGCAGCGGGGGAGGGGGTTGTCGTCCATTTTGGTGGTAATACGATGTACATGTATTTAATGTCATAATTTTAATGCGCAACAGTTTAACTTAAAAGGCATGTGGCTGTATGCGTACGTGCGTATATGCCTGTATTGTGCTGCTTGCATGTGGTCTGGAAAAAAAGGCACTGATTGTCAGAAGACGAGTGAGTGTAGATGAATTAAATATACAGGTACAATGTACCTTTATTCTCATATTTTGCGAAAATTGACTCGTACACTAAGCACAATTTAATACTTAAACAAGACGCAAAATAAGGCATAGTTTGTTTACTTCGGTTGGTTATCTTGATTTTTCTCGGGCAATTAATACTAAACATTGAGGCATATCATAAGAAAACTGCGTAACAGAAAAAAAAAATCCTGCCAGTTTGTGTGTGTGTGTGTGTGTGTTTAAAATCTTATCTGACCTAGCAAAGACACCTACAATATATCTGTAAGAGAAAAACTGTTTTGATAGAAGAGCGCAAGGTTGTCATGCGCGTCACCTCCAATCAGGACGTATTTAGTTCAGCTACCCAACCTTGAACTCGTTTGTATACCAGCAGAGTACAATAGAAAGGCTTGCATTGAACCCTCACCCTCTCTGCCCCGTTTCACTGCTATGCAAAGGTGGAGTAGAACCAAAGAATTTAGATAGAGCCTATTAACGTGCAACGTGCTGAGATCGGATTAGTGAGCGCATGGTTGCAACGGGTGAAGCATACATACCTGCCTATAAACTTCGGGGTTTTCTACGAACTTACCTTCATATCTTTTCATTTGATTTATTGCTTTTCATTTTCAACAAAGAAAATAGTGTATAAAACATACCATACTAAAAGAAAAAGACAACACTAAACATATTCTAAATATATTATTTTTCTCTTCAGTAGCAAATTCAATATTGTCTGTATTGGAACTGGTTCTGCTGCTGGACACTCCTTACCCAGAGCACAGCAAACTGTGTTACAGTTGGCGCCAAGTTTCAAACTTCATCGGTCAGTGTACGCAAGGCCATAGACCGCCATGAAACCCTGTTTGATCGTAGAGCCATCTCTCTCCCTCCCCCTCTCTCTGATATATATATATATATACATATATATATATATAATTATATATATATATGTATTATATGCATATATATATTTATAATTATATGTTTACTATATATATATATATATATATATATATATATATGACTGTCTATATCTGTCTCTCTTACACGACCTCATGACAAATACAGACGTTTTGTGTAAGAAACAGAAACAGCAAAAACATGACCATGAAAGACGACGCAAAAATATCGCATTTGAAAAGGTATCATTTTATTACACACCATGTAAAAAGGAATTCCTCTTTCATATACATGTAGACCATAACTATATCGTAGCAAAATATGATTTTTACATATTACTGTTAAGTGTTTACATACATACATACATACATACATACATACATACATACATACATAACTGTATACAAAATATTTGTAAAAAAAAACCCTCCATGTATAGGTCTAAACACATAAGGAGCCTGTCTAGCATTTTCACTGGAAGACAACAGCGTGTACAAAATGTAGCTCCAATTTTAATATCATCTCTATACAGTCTTTGTTCCATACGACAGTTACAAAAGTGAAGTTGGTGTTTGAGTTGTCACTGACGGAAATTTGTACATTCGCTTCTTTCGGACTATGTATAATATTCCACCAAGTTTTCCATGCAAGTATGGATACACCCTTTATAAGTATATCCCTCGAATTATAATCTAAAGTTTATTCTCTGTAGTTCCAGTATGGCAGTATTTACTTCCTAAAGAGAGTACAGCGACTCAAAATATTGTGAAAGACATTGTCTACTTTTGTCAACTACCCTGAGTCTTTTCATCGAGGTCAAACATTTCTAGGTTACATGTTAACAATGCAGGTAATACACCTTTCTAGCCCACAAAAATCATTGTACTGTTTGTAGCACTCTACTGAGAATGAAAAAAATAACAAGTCATGTTTTGCTAGACTTTTGCCAAAGATGAGCAAACTTCTATGAAGTTACCATGCCTCGATGCATGCACACAATAAATCAGCCTACGACAAGCCCATACATTCCGTGTCACTAAAAGCGCCATTCCATAACGTGTACACAGCACAGATCCACAAGTAACATAATTATACAGTATACACACACATTATATCCAGTTCTAGCTGTCAAACAGCAATCAATGCACAGTGCATCTGGCATACGTATATTTGAGTAATGGAAGCATATGGGTTTATTGATACAGCCAAAAAAGGCAATTATGTCACAATCATACAAGAAAACTTGCCCTGAATGAATCCCTAGTACGCTGTAACATCGTTTGTCAAAATCAAAAAGGAAAAAAGAATATGAGATGTGATATGACTTTGCCAGTTTGCTGTCAGAACAATTGTCATTGTTGTCGAGTTGATTTATTTACCGCTTGATGACGTTCCGTCTATATATAACTTTACATCATTACTGACTGACAACAACATGAACGGTGCATGCCGTCCAAATACTGACAGCTGCTGTACAAGCTGTAACTCCAGTTAATAGGCACTTATTTCTTTGAGATGACATTCAACAGTTTGTAAATTTTTAAACACATGAAAATGATACGTCTTCAGGAACGATACATGAGTAGATACATTGATATACAGGAGATACATTGACATATCTAATTGAATTCATACTACCACTATCAGTGATGAGTTTACTTTGGAAGTGAATTGCAGTCAAATTCTTCTGATAATCTCGGGAGAATGGTCTTTGACTGGCCCTCATCAGCACAGACAACTCTCTCTTTGGCCATACAATGTTTATCATACATGTCGCAACTTTCATTCGGTTGTATCACGGTAACATTTGACTAAATCAGATAAACATACATGTGATCTACGAGTATCTAAAAGACTCATTTCATTTCCAGCTAAGTTGAGAGAAAATTACGTAGGATAACTATACTCACGCTGGCTCACGTCTGAACATATAGTATTGATATAGATAGGCCTATATTAGTTATTAGAAATTTGACACGTGTATAGTAATATAATACGATACAAGTGCTCTCCTTGGACGATGGTAGTTTGTATAGTTTAGAAAAGATGAGTACCGCCTTTAAAGACAAAAATCATAAAAGGAACCACTCTGTGCACCACCCACCCACTCTAAGCAACAATTACCCTCCAATGGCAGACCATTGGCTGGTGGCTGATGGGCAGTGGCTAATGTATTCGTGGCACATGAAGAGATACAATATATAATTATGTGTGTGGTAAACCCATGCTACAAAAGAGTTACCACTTTGTGATTAAAAAAAAAACAACGTTCTGAATTAGCTTCAGATGTAATGACACACTTTGTATATCACTCCCGAGTCCATAAACTCCAAATAATTTATCAGAGTTAGACATAATACAGTCAAACCTGCCCTATAGCGGCCATCTGTCTATGCCAGCCATTATTGTCTGTAACAGCCACTCTTTTCGTTTCATTTTGGTTAAGCCGCGCTATATGGACGGGTTTTACTTTAATTACATATTACACGAACTGGACTCCTGTAAGCTGGTATTCTTTTCTTTTCTTATATATAGCGTTCCCTATCTCTGCAAACACGGAAAACATAATACCATGCTGTACAAATCCAGTGAAGAGCTTTACCGATACAATGTGTATATAACAATCTGCGGTATACAATTTGATGAGTTTCCACTGATTTCTACGAAAAAAAAAACAAAAAAAAAACGCAAAGATATTGAGTTGCTCTGAGTAATGAATTGTTGACCATGGATACCGTATCTTGGTCAGCTGGTAAGTCCACGATTTACAGAAACATACGTTTAATTACCATGATACACGCAACGCTATAGAGTGACTTTGAAGTGAAAATAATTATACTACAATATTGAATCAGTAAATACTGTATAGATATTGTACTTTGCTTTTTCTTATTCGTAAGTCCATGTATCTGCAGGACGTGGATGAAATATGATATACGAATCATGTGGTCAAATAACTCTGATCAGATATTGCTGGAGTTCAGCTGAGAGATGATTTACTTTGGAAGGTGTTATAAATCGAAGGCCACATCTGCATTGGAAGACAAGGGTGAGCTTTATAACTTTCTGCAAGATTTCCCAGCTCTGTAGAAGCACCTCAAACTGTTTATATAACGTAGAAAGTGTCTGGATGATTACAAAAACTCCAAACTTAGTTAAAAGAAAAGTGAACACCGAAAGACCTGGCATTAAGGATATGGATGTTTGACTGGGTCATATTTTTGACAACATCATCTGGTCGGAGTTGTTGTTGTTGTTGCCGCCCATGAACGAGCGAGTGGCACAGACAGCTAGGAGGATCAGACAGAACATAAAGATCATTAGGAATCCAAAGCTGACTGGCGGGATGCCCAGGTAGTCGGTCTCCTCACCAGACGCCCGCTTGGCTTGGGCGGACCTGATGGTGTCGAGGAGAAGGCACGCGGTGACTACCATGACAGTACCAAGGGGCATGAGAACCACGATGATACACATGTTGGCTTGCTGGACGACCTGGTGGGTGAGAAAGAGTTCGTTGAAGACAGGGGAAGAGTTGATCATCATAACTTTGACTTAGATACACACAATTCTTGATTGGGGACATACTTGGGTATCTGTCGCAACCTAGCGTAGTTTTTTTTTTTTTTTTTTAGGCAGGTCCACTTTTCTTTCAGAGAGGTTACAATCAATAGTAGATAGCATCTTTGGAAAGTTAGACCCATTTAGTGGGAAGATTCTTTTCGAGGCAAGACGAAATGTAAAACTCTCACCACCTCGCTGCACCACCATCTCTCAAGGACTTTGATGTTGTGTACGATAACGCGTAGTAAGTACGATGGTTGGTATCAAAACTCCACGAAACAGAATGTATTATTTACCTGATGGACAACTTCCTGAGAAGGAACATTTGGTATATAATCACATAATGCGTGTATGTGTGTGTCTGTGTGTTTATGAAACAGAAATTGTATGGATGGCGTAAAGACTTATATTCTGGTCTGCGAGTATTTTGCGGAAAGTTGTGATTTAGGGACAAGACCAAACAGAAAGGAGGTTTGAAATACAAAGCAAAATGAGCTGCTGCAGGTTACTTGATGGAATACTAGGCAAGAAGTTTTTTTTTTTTTCAATTAAAAAAGAATCATACTATAATCGATGTCGAAATTGAGCTAAAACAGGACTTTGACCCTGCTTTGAGAAAAAAAAAATCATTCAACCTTAAACTTAAAAAATTTTCGACGTCAAACACTCTCTGGGTTGATGTATGAGAATATAGAAGAGCTACTGTTCTGGGTTCTACTTGAACTTATATTAGTAATGTAGTTTACTCAAATCCGGTAGATCAATAACACACTCCTCCTAGGGATGTTTGGCCATACTATCATGACGATATTATTGCAAAGGTCAACAATGACGTGAAGTGTGTATGACTTTTGTCATTTTAATGGCAAGGACTCTTTAAAGGGTGTGTACAGTTCTGGTTGAGGCGAGGATTTAGCTTTTAATGTTTTGCAAGATATTCAGAAACCACTCTATGAGATGTCAAAGAGCATGCAATTCCATGGGGTATCAAAAGTTTATTTGATGAAAATCGGTTTTGAAATGGCTGAGATATCCAAAAACAAGGTGAAAGAGAGAGATCCTAATAAAGTTGTGGCATGTCGCCTTTTATTATTATCACTTTTTTGGATATCTCAGCTATTTGAAAACCAGTTTTCATCAAATAAACGTTGAACCCTTCTTAAAATTACATGCTCTTTCATATTTCATAAGAGCTTTCTCATTATCTCACTTAGGAATGTGCAAAACATGAATCCCCACCTCAACCAGTACTGTACAATCAATCCCGACGACAAAAAGTCTGCAATTTGAGTTATCATTTTACAGGACAACATGTACATTTAAAAGTGATTATTTACAAGTGATACAGATCTATTCATCACAGAAGATTTTTATACAGTGTGGTTGAATAAAATATTGCCTTTGAAAGATAAATAAAATAAAATTTCGATGATCATTTTCATTGTCAAATGTATTTTCGGAGTTTCAAGATATTTCTTACACATTCATGATGAAGAGATTTCGAGAGAATGACTTGAAAGTCAAAATGACAAAGAAAGCCATTGGGATAGAAACAGTAAATCAGTGGACCGCTGATGACACAAAGGGATAATGATTTGAATAGCATGACATCCTACGGTCGCCATGGTTACAGCTCGTTATTCCGAAGGTTCGTTATTCCGAAGGCTCTTTATTCCTAAGATTCGTTATTCCAAAGGTTCATTGTTCTGAATTTCATTGTCGGATTAACCAATCTTCGAAATAACGAACCTTCGGAATAACGCCACAAATTTTCGGATCAACGAACCCTTTTTCATGTTAGGATTAACGAACCTCTAGGTATAGGGAATTTGCGTGTTTCGGATTAACGACCCTTCGGAATAGCGAACCTTCGGAATAACGAACAGTACCCGTCGCCATAAGGTAGCCATTTTGGTCACGTGATTGTCGCACCGTTTACATAATATGCACATTTTTTTTTTTTTGTCTTAAAAGGAAACCAAAACCAAAAGAGAATGTGGACTCAGTGAAAGCAGCAACATTAGTAGAATACATTAGTAAAAAGTTTAGGAAAATCGAACAATCGGTTAAAAAGTTATGATTTGTTAAAGTTTTTTGTTAGACCCACTGGATGGGGACACTACTTGAGAGTATGACATCATGGGCGGAAAACAAAGAAAATATAAAGAAAATTTAACATGAGCTCGTTTTTCTCCTAGCATAATGAAAGAGCACTTGACTAACCGCTTTCAGAAAGTAGGGGGAATAATTACAACCTTTGGCATAAGGTCAGTATCAAGTTTATAAAAAGAAATGTAAATTTCATAAAAAAGTATTTCTTTTTGGAATTTCCTTTACTTGTATTTTTCTTAATATTGTTGTCCACACATGACTTCATGAACTCTAGTAGTCTCGCTATCCAGTGGTTCCAACACCAAAACTTTAAAAATGCATACTTTTGCATCGATTGTCCGATTTTCCTCAAACTTTCATTGATGCATTCTACTAATGTTGTTGCTTTCACTCAATCCACATTTCTCTTTTGGCATTGGGTTTCGGTTTCCTTTAATGTTCAATATGTTTTGAGATAGATTCTAAGAAAAAATAGCAACGATTTTCTCGTTTTCCCACATATCTTAAAACACATTGTTGATGTGACTGCAACAGATTCAGAAAGGAAACGTTGTTCTTTACTCGTAAAGTGTTCTAAAATCTATTGAGCTTTTGTCCAAGGGGAAACAATTTTCGTAACCCAAAAATGCCGCGGTGTCGTAAACTTCTCACAACACTTTTCTTCCTGCTAAGCTGTCTCAGGGCTGAGTATTGAAAATGATATCGTCATATAATGCAGTATCGTTGTCAGTACAATTGAAGATTGAATGTCAGCTCTTTCTGGTTGTGCGTCGCGTTGAATTTTAGCAGAAAGTCGCGGTCATCTTCGGAAAGTCATTCTTTTATTTCGCGTTAAAGCATAAAGCAACTTACCGACTCGGCCCTCTGTTGTTTCTCCTTCTGGTCGCTGTAGGCCGAATTGCATTCTCGACATCGAACTTTGCCACTCTCCTTCAACCACGTCTTTAGGCACGATTCGTGGACGTGGAGCTTAGACCGCGGACACTCGCAGGGTGAAATCATCTCCGTGGTTCCTGGAATCAAAATATCAAAGAGACAGGTTTATCCACTTTTTGTCTCATCAAAATTTACCGTGGTTACCTGCGATAAAACAGTCACTGTGGGAGCACCGCGGTAGAGGGACACTGCGGTGTAATGGTTAAGGCTCTGGATTCCTACACAGAAGATTGTGAGTTCGATTTCTGACCAGTGCATCTAAATACCCTTTTATTTTAATTGGACAATGTCTAAAGGACCCATCTCACTGGCGGAGAAGTCGCCGCAACTGTTGCGACTGATCAGTTGCGACGACTTTTTCGATTCGGAAGACCAAAAAGCGGTTTTTGGTCTCACCGACAAAGCGACTGCAGACCGGAAGGTGACGACTTAAATTGCCTGGAAGACGCAGAGATTTTTCCGAGACGACTGCCTAGTTGCGGAGACGAATATATCTGCGACATCATAACATCATCGCTCATATAGGCCACCATGGGTCTCCGCAAGGTTGCGGAGACGTCACGGACAAAATCAGTCTCCACGACGTGGCCGCAACCGATGGAGACCGTCACGTCGCGGAGACGTCTCCGAGCTGGAGACTGGACAAAGTCTCCTGCAAACAGCTGACCATGTTCGATTCTCCTGCGACTACCTGAAAACCCAGCGCTAGTTTCCATGAGACGTCGGCGAGACGCGTCGCCGAGACCTGAGTCGCTATCCACAGGTCGCCACCTGTACAGTTAGTCTCCTACAGGCCAATGAGATATCAACTTTACAAATCATGTCCCTCCAGACCCATGGTACTTAAGGACCTATGCAATGCAAATTCATGCTTACTTGTGTTGGTTTATGATACCCTCAACATCACTATTGTGTGGCCAAATGAATACCTAAATACCTGTCATACAATTTATACTAATTTCCTGTTTTCTCCATGCAGATCCGTTGGATACGCCCATATGCAGATGACCTTCCGAAGCAAGAGTTTGTCAATTACATGACCTGTCAATTACTTCTAAAATACTAATTAACAAAAGACATTGGAGGAAAACATGCAGATAAATGCTCAGTCTATGCAAAGGTAAATTCTAATGTCATTTGTTGATCATACTTAGTATTTAGCAGTGATTGACAGACGATGACATTGACAGAATCTCAGTTTGGAAGGTTTCTTTGGGCTTAAGCTGATCTGAGGAAACATAGAAAGCTATCATATTAGTTAAATTAGATATTGTGGGCACGTAAATAATGATCAAGGTAATATAAATCGTCATTGATATAATTTAACACGCATTGGTTCTTTTTAATGTATGTCTGATTACAGTCCTGTGTATGGAGTAATTTTAGTGCCTATACAATTTCGTGTCGTATTGCTTACTGTATTTGATACCCACTTTTCACATGTTACATCCATGAATTGGACCGGCATTACATCTGATGATATCATAGTAATAAGCGAATAAAATCATAATGAGAATGATGATGATAATGACATACATATAATTATTGCTCTGATCTTAGAACCCATAACACTATATTGCTGTACCACATTTTGTGAGCTGTTTGTTCATACAAGAAAATGGAATCAAGAATTATAACAAACCAGAAATAAACGTATGGTATGTGATTGATGATAAAGAGTCCTGAAGGAGACAAAAATCTACAATGATTTCGATGTTTTATGATGGAAATCATCACTTCCATTTTAAGAGAAATGGAACTCTTCTAAGGAATATTGTAGGGGTCACTCCCTTCATGCTTCAAACTAGTAAGACAACACAGAGCTTTGGAGTAGCGTTTGCTGTAGTCGCGCATTGCATGGTGTGTGCTTGTATATACCTGTCAAATCCTGTGAATTGGATAAGGCAGTATAAATTGATATGTCGTCGGCTTTTACATTGTTACTCTCTTAAAAAAATCGAGTGAAAATATTCACTCTTAAAGGAGTGAATACAAAAAAGAGTGAATTTAGAGTGAAATTGGAGTGAATTTTGAGTGAAAATGTTCATTTTCACTCATTTTGGAGTGACCTCAAGGATCACTCGAAGATTTTGGAGTGATCCCTGAGATCACTCTAAAACGAGTGAAAATGAACATTTTCAATCGAAATTCACTCTAATTTCACTCTAAATTCACTATTTGTTGTATTCACTCCTTTAAGAGTGAATATTTTCACTCGACTTTTTTTAGAGAGTAAGTTAGAAACAGACTTTGCATGACGTGTGAGATTGAATTTCCTTATCCACTTGTAGAACGAATAGTATCGGTGAATATTTCTCAGTTTATCAATAAGCACTCCTGATAAAAATGTTGTTTAAGTAGTAACTGGGGTTTTTACTGCAGTTGACGGTGTGTCACAAATAGACAAAGATGACTAAGACCAGGGAGAATATCTCCCTACCATAAGACCAATATAGGCATTTTGTTAAGCTTTTGGGCGTGTTGGTAACAAGAATTGATTGACTGTTGCCATTCCCCTTTTATTTATTTATTTATTTATTTATTTATTTATTTATTTATCTACCTATCTATTAATTAATTAATTAATTCATTTATTCATTCACTTATTATTCATATATTTTATTTATTTATTTATTTATTTATTTATTTTGAGCCTTGTGAATGGTTGTGCGACATAAATGACGTAACCTAGCGATATACTTCACTAAGCGTAACGAAAATGCACACTTATTTATAAATGTCAATAAAAATATAAGATAAAGAGGAAACAGGAACGTTAAAGGAGAGTGGGAGGAAATTCGTATAAGATGAAGTAGAAAATGGAGAAGCCTAAAGTAAAGGAGAAAGGAGGAAAACTCGAAAGAAAGTGAAAAGAATTTGGAGGGAGTGGAGATGAGCAAAGGAAAAGAGAAAACATGAGGGCAGACGGACCAATCTGTATCCGCTCGACACTCAAATTATCTTGCTGGTGATATTGGCCATTACCTGTAAATTTGAACACAACCTCGACTTTCAATCTCTATCCTTGATAGGATAGCACGCGGTTTGATATTTCGCGGATTGGTAATTGGACTCCGAAAACACTTTGCGCTGGATACCCACCAGCATACTTTGGAGTGTAAGTGGGTAGAATAACACCACACCAAGTAATCAATACAAGCCTTTTTGAGTAGGGTGACGCATCCTTAACACCTAGTGAAGTGATCTAAATAAGCTACATTAAATTTCTCCACTTTTTCCATCACGATCCACTGGTGCTACCAGTTTCTTCTACATAAATACCATCGCCACAGTGAAAATATATGATGACGATGACGTCTAGAGTTACATTGGCATGATGATGAAATAGATAGAAAGCAACAATGATCACTTAACATTAATCACAGTGGCACAGTGAATTCTTTCACTTCTCCCTGCGCTTACAAATGCTAGATTATACCATACACCTGGAGCTGTTACTGGATACAATCGCCACCACCATCACCACCACTACTAATACTACATTACAGCTAATAATGAAAATGATACAAATAATAATGATATCAATAATTAGAACGATAATGATAACAAGAACAACAATACCAATAATAATAATAATGATAATAATAATAATGATAATAATGATAATAATAACAATAACAATAATACTGATGATGCTGATATGAAGGGCTTATGCATGTTTTGATACGAACTGAAATAAAGTGGAACAGAAAATTGTGGAGAGGACAAAGAAGGGGGACATGGATAAAGGAAAAAAATTGCATTGACTTTATAAATTGATAACGATGAATCAGATTTAGCGTTGCAGTTGGCTTTTCTAAAGATGCATTATGATCATTTTGTTATCATTGTTGTCAGGGTTGATATGTGAATTACAAAGAAGCCTTGTCTTTCCCTAAAGTTGTCATTTTGAAACAGTCTGAGAGGGAATTTCAGATTTACTTTGGAGTGTTTAGCCAGATAAAGCATCCGCAAAGCACTTTTCAAAACATATGTCATTTTATCCATCTCTCTTCTTTTATTCTGAATAGCAATCAGGGTTCCTTTCGAGTGTTGTTCACAGCCTTTCCGTGGTGGCGGGTCAAGACGAACTGGTTTAACAAATTCATGGCTATATAATGGAGTCTTTCACCTCTTTTCATTTTCGTTATAGCACCCTAACACCTAAGCATCAGTTCCTTCATGATTGCTGTACATCACCTACGCACTACAAAAAGTCCGGTGTTAAATAGTGAACACCGAGCTGGTGTGAAATTTTCGGTGCTCATTTATGGTGTTAAATTAACACCTCCGGGTGTCATTTCCAAATTTTAAAATGTTTTTTGAAGAGTTTCTTAGTAACTGCACTTCTTGTTGATTTTTAATTTAAACAAGATGATCAAGAATTTTACATTAAAATACTAGATTTTTGAAAAAATGTGAAAATAAATTCACACCAAAGTAACACCAGCTGGTGTGGTCTCTTATTGAAGCTGGACGGGTGTTAAACCATTGATATTAACACCAACAAATATCAAATCAACACCATGTGGTGTCATTTTTGAATTAACACCAATACAGTGTCAAAATAACACCAGGTACAGTGTCAAATTAACACCACGAAGTGTCAGGTGAACACTTTTCAACACCATCACAGTGCATTTTTAACACCTGTGGGTGTGGTCCTCTATTGAAGTTTGATCGGTGTTAGATTTAACACCCGTGGTGTTAAATCTAACACCGATGTTTTTACAGTGCGTATTTCCAGCTTCTCAGGTATCACTCATAACTAAGATCCGAGTTGAAACTGCTTGGTCTTTCATCGGTGTGCAACAACATTATGTGAGCATGAAGACATTATAAGAAAACCATCAAGAAAACAGATTTTAGAATGGCTCAGTGCAGGTTTCATATTTTGCATATTCAACTTCGGCCTTGGATGATTATCGCATACCGTGCCTTATTCTACAACTATGATAACTGTTTTTTCTTCAAAACATTCAGTATCATGGCCTTATAAAAGATTATTTCGCATGCTAAACAGACATGAAAAATAAGTTCTCTGAGGTTACACTACGAAAAAAAATGGGGTTGCCTTGAAGCGTCCATGATAAGTACTTTGCTGAAGGAGTTTCTTTCATGCCTTTATGGTCGGAGGCAAAGATTCGGCATAATCAACTGTTACTATATTTCGCCAGACAGAGCTCGGGGTCTGCGCTAATTGTGAGTGACGCGCTAGGGAGCTTATCCCCAGAGGGAAGTTCACTATTTCAACAATGTTTGAGTTGTGATATACTAAGTAATGACCATGCAGTCATGATAAAACAATGCGCTCACAACAACAGCAACATTCGCTATTAACATTATTTTGTTTAGGTGTAATGCGTAAAAAGTAATTATGTAATATCATAAGTTACTTCATTCGACGCAAAGTTTTAGAACCCATATCAAGAAAATCGGCTTTACTTTGTCACTGGCATAAGTTTCTTTATCATTATAATTTGATCTTCTTTTCTATACCAAGTGAAACTACGATTTAAACAGAAACACAAACAGGTGAATTCATTCAGTCATCCTTTGAGGTATATTCGTGGCTCTCTCAGGCTCTTTTATAATGCTGTCAAGATTACTGTATTCTATATATCGCTTTGGCTTTCTTTCTTCAGTGATTTCTTCCTTTAACCTGTCCTCGTTTGACTATTAACATTGAAAAGTCCACGTAGATTTGGCACTCTCTGCTTGTTATGATATTGATATTTTATGTATCTACTCATTGGACTGTGAAAAAATAGATATCAAATATTACGATTTGATTCACAACCGTATATGGCATACTACTCAAATTTTATGTAGGGTATACTCTTACTCCCTTAAGATGCGGGTATATATTTAGGCGTGCTTTAGAGTACAAAATAGTCATAGGGTTACACGTTCCTATCAACAGGTGGACGAAAAAAAAACCTACGTTTTTCTTGTTTCGGCTGCGTAAAGGGTTACTAAATATTTTGTAAGGGTTTGGTTTGATTTCCTTCAATAATTAACGTATACATACAATTGCGATAATAACATTATATTTTAGAGAGTCCGGACACCTGCTAAAAGTAATTTTCTATTAGTAAGCAGCGATTTGTTATTTCATTGCTATGCAAGGTATTGTACAGACATTAGTTCCTTCTGCGCTGGTGTGCCATATTTCAGTTCTCTGTTTGTGTCCATCACATTATCGTGTTTATGGTGCAATCCAGCGAGTTACATGATGCTTCTACTTGGGTTTCTCTTTTCCTTTTTCTTCTTCTGTTTGTTTTTTCTTTCGTCTTACCTCTTTACAGCAATTCACATTATAATATTATGACGTAATATGGTTTGTACCATTTGCTCTTTCTCTAATTCTTTTACCGATCAGTTTTTCTTCTCCATCTTTTTCCTCGTATCTTCCTGGTGTTCAGCCGACTTTCTTCATTGTGTCAAGTCCAATCATTAACATTCCTCAGACAGGCCAAACAGCATGTCATGTCCATTTAATTCTTCCTGAAAGATCTTTGGACGTTTATTGATAATGATATCACTGCTCGACAGAACATGGAAAGTATATGTGCATATCGTATTATTACCCCCGATGAATGTCATTTTGCCAGTCAGATGCGATGGAAATAACTCGGCACAGGAATCATTGATTTACAATCATGAACAGTTACATGTTGCGATGTGTTCAGGATTCAGAATCAGGGGAATCTTTTACGGCTATCGGAAGAAAGTTCGGTAGTCTTGAGCATATGGCGCCTATCAAGCAATCAGGAGATCATGGGTTCGAATCCCACCTGATTTTATCACGGCTAGCTGTTTAGTGCTCAAAACAGTGATTGTCGATGAAGGGCAATTTGTCAATCAATTGCAGTCAAAGCAACTCGACGCAAGAGCCCCAAATTTGAATAAACGTCGGAATAATTGGCCTATGGTTTTTCCCCCAAATCTGACACTTTTTTTTGAAATGTTGATAGAATGATAACACTGACATCTGTACCTGTTAAAGATATAACGCAAAATTGCAGGTGCATAAAGTGTGGTAAAGTTCTTTCTCACCTGTTTTATCCCATAGCTTGTGGCAATAGGAACACACGTCAGGGTAAGAATATTTCTCCGACATCTTAGAGAGCGTTTCACTTGGTGGTTTCTTCCTGAACTCATCATCCTCATCGTCATCCTGTAGCATGATTCTCGGAGTGCCGTTCATACCTTTCCCGGGATGGTGTTCACCCTGCTCCACATCGTCGTTGAGGTTGTCGTCGGGTTCGAAGGCGAAGTTGTCGGCAGGAAAGAATCTGTCGAATGCCGACGTTGTGGTCAGGAAACGCGGGTCTTGGACGTCACCATTCATATTTCCTTTTTATAGTCTACTTGATCGCGAAGCGGGATAATAAAGTTTTCCTTGCTTTGCTTTACTCTCTCAATTACGATAACAAACTATGTCAAACAGCAAAAGTGCGACTTCCTTTTATTAACCACAAGTAATAATTCCGGTTGAACGAGGCAAGCTGCCTGACTCTTTAGACAATCTCGATGTGAAGCAAAACCCTGGTCTGATCTGAAGAATGCCTTAATAGTTTCCTTTTGCAGAAACGAAGTGCGCAAGTCCCACAGGAAATCAAGTGGTACCCGGCACCCTATGAGATTTTGCGTAGTGAGTCTGTCGCCTTCGCAAACCGTACTATACACTATACACGGAGGAAGAACCTGTAGATCAGCGGAGAAGCACAAATCACAGTACCATCATGCTAAATCCGACTCGATCCCATAGAAAAGTCTACACAGAATGGAATGGTAACACCGATGAAGTCATTCAATCGTGGAAGTAAATAGACGACACACACAAAAGAAAATCACAAAGGCGACGTCGACCTACACACGATACAAGCCGTCTCCTGCACCCCTGTAGGCTTCTCTCTTGGTTTTATTCATCCAATCAGAGACCATGTCACTACATTTTATTCTTGTTCCACGTTTCCAATAACACACTCATGAAGTCATCTTGCAGACGACAAAGTACCATACAGATACAAACTCACCACAAACAAATTTTCAAGCACAAGTATTTCTCCTTTCGGTTCTAATAGCTGAAAATGTAGGTTATTCAAACTGCAGTCTTTCACAAAAGCAATAAACCCCGTCTTTTCCTGAGCACCAGTCATATATATACGATTTTGTACGAAGTGAAATGAAGATAATACATGCTTCCTCGGGTTTTTATTACATTTGCATTCAGTCCTCGCGGGCTATCAAACATGATCAAGCAGAAAGAGTCAATCTTTGATTTGACGATGAGAAGACCACTGGTTATTTAATATTTACGGTACGTTTCCTGAATAATAAAAGACAATTCTTAATCAGGTAATAGCCCGTGATTCTAGAGCTTTTCATTCTTTCTGTAATACTTAAAAAATATATAAAGAAGGTCATTAACTCATTCTCACGACACGCTTCTCTGAATGATAAGAGAATTAGTAAAATTCCCTCACTCGTGAGCTTTCCATTCTTTTCTTTTTTTGTACTGCAAAATAGTTTATATGGTCACAGTTCGACAATAAACGTCCCAGTTCTAAACTGCCACGCCACATTATACAGTCATGGATATGCGACAGAGCGTACAGAAAATAGTCGTGACAAGTTTTACTTTTTCTTCGTTCCCCCGGTTCCAACGCCACAGACGTCGGCAAACAAAATAATTGACCAACTATGTATGCATGAAAAGGAAGGTCTATGTAAAGTGATTTCGCCGAGGAGGGCGCTGTTCAGGCTGGTTGTCCTGGCGTGATTGTTAGTGTGTAGTTTACAACCATAGCGATGGAAAAAAGGCTTGTCCCTTCTGTAGTGAGACTTTTATTTAATTTGAGAACCAAAATATAGATTTTATGAAGTTTTTTTTTTATATATACCTAACTATTCTTTTTAAAATAGAGATGCTTGTTAACGTTTTCCTTGTACGTTGTTAACTGTCTAAGCAGAGTAAGAGTAATTCAAAGCAGAGTAAAGCAAGATTTTTTGTTTATACTATTACCTGAGGACTACCGCTAACAAATGGCAGTAAAATTTGTTTTCAAATTATCAGTTTTATCAATTACTGTGAATTTGAAAAAAGTATGAAAATTCCACTTTGCCCCAGGCCATTGGGGCAAAGTGGAATATACACGCAAAGCATGCAGCGTGCGTGGATACGCATCAAACTTCATTTTATCCACAAGCCCATTAGTTCACATGTTCCACCTTGCCCCGTCCACTTTGCCCCAACCATGAATAATTTTACCAACATGCATCATTGTGACGTCGGTCAATATTTGCTAACCATGATACCACGATTAATGGAAGCTTAATACTTTGTATAACTTTATTATAGAAATACAATCATTTTGAACTGATTTGAAATGAATTGAAACCCATGCATCGTTGTTACCATGGTTTTCGAGATACGATTTCAGATAAGCATGATAATTTGACAAAAAAATATATATATATATATAATCATCAATTGTTGGTTTTGAGGTATGCAGGACAGATATTTTCCTTAAAGACACACATACAATTATTTATTTACACAGCTCTGATATCAAAAGATGGAGCATCCGTAGAGGTATCTTTGTGCATGAGCTTTAGATTCAAAACTGAATGTATTTAGGTTTAATGGGGTGTTTCACTTTGCCCTGTGTCCCTCTTTGCCCCGGGGTTCCCCTATGTAGTATCACTGGTGTAGATCACTGCAAGGAGATTATGTAGTGGAGATATACGTCTGAAATAGCGCCATCACATGGTCGGTGCCAGATCCAACTGGAAAACACTACGGAAATTTTCCACTCATTGACAAGAACCAGACTTGCATATTCTTATGCAGGAAGTTCTCCGGGCCTACTCTTCTGGTATCGGAAAACTCAGTAAGAGGTCGACGTATTTTTTGATAAATAAGGTGAATAAGTACGTGATCATTACGTCAGCGTGCAAAGCCATCCACCTTGTGGACATAATAAAACACTTTCAAACAAACAGGGTGGTCAAGATTTCGGACACAGTTCGTTATTTCGAAGATTTATTATTTTGATGGTTTTTTAAATATCCGAAATTGAAATAATGAAATTCGTTACTCCAAAGGCCAGGTAGTTTTCATCATTTTCTCATTTTCCGATGAACGTATGCTAATTAGTGCATTCAGGGATAACCGAACCTTCGGAATAATTTATCATGACCAAAAATAGACGATAATTGTCACTTTCTTACTCTATCGATCTCCACTTCTGATCAAACTTATATCATTCTGGGTCACAGGGTGTTTGCTTTTACTTTATACTTTAATATTGTACCATGCACATCGTATGTATACAATTTGATGCAAGACAGGCTAGAAGGTGAAATTGCCGGATTATATCAGCACACCGAATCAAAGCTTTTAGGATTTAAGTGATTCATGGTGATAAGATATGATGATAATGTCCTTAGCTCGAGAAGTGAGGGAAAAAAAAAACACACACACCTATGGATGACAAGGATGATGTTACTATGGTAACATTAGTATGATTATACAATTAAGTAGTAGCAATAGTAGTAGAAGCAGCGGTAGTAAAGTTACTTGATATTGATATTGGCAGTAATAGACTAGGGTAGCAGCAGCAGCAACGATAGTGGGAAAAGAAACTACATAGAGAGTAACTGTGTACGATGATACAACGTTTTGTATGTGTGTGTGTGTGTGTGTGTGTGTGTATGTGTGTGTGTGTGTGTGTGTGTGTGTGTGTGTGTGTGTTTAATGAAACACAAAGTTTCCAAATGAAATAGAAAAACTAATGCTTCAGGACGAAAACAGGAATGGGTCTCAGTTTGCACACGACACTCTCAGACGGTCACCTGTTACATCCGTGATTCGCCTGCATATCTTACAGATCAGCGGGATCGGGAACGGACGATAGTAATACGAGTACCGCTTAGGTCTCGACGCCGCTGCAAACTTTTCGACGTCGGTCTCCTTAACACGCTCCTCCTCGTCCAGGGTATCGAGGCCGAATGAATGTGTCGATGGTCTCCCTGATGATCTGACCGATTGCACCGAAGGTCGATGGTCCTGGTGGAGGTCATGACCTCTAGCCTCATCTAAAGCCCTCACTGCTGCCCACTGCCACATCTTACTGGGAGGGTTTTAATCTGAAATGTTCAGAACAGATGCCATTCACAGCTTGATAAGACGTTTTCTACTGCGAAAAATAAATTGTACCCACAAACATAAACCTAATCCTAATCCTAATCCTCACTGCAAACTAAACACGTTACATGGGTTTAAGACCCAATTTTGTCATACCTGTCAATATTCACATTAATCATGATGTAATGTATTGTTTTAATGTTTTGTTAAATAATTTCATTTTGTGTTTTTTTTCGCCATCAAGTTTTATTGTCGGTTCCCCCAAAAAATGCAATGTGACGATTTCGGTAGCCCGAACGAGCAAGCAAAGAAAAAAAAATCACCAATCTCCGTTACATCTGTCTATTAACTTAATTCAATATGTTAAAGAACCTTTCCCTTTCAGGTCAATGATTTTGATGAGGTAGACTGAAATGCATTAGCGCAGATTGCAATTGGAAGGATTGAGAGCAGCAGAGGATAACCCAACCCCGCAATGATCGATGAACAGGCCCTGTCCCATATCACCTTCGCTCCGGAAATGTAATGACTCATTTCATTTCATTTCATTTCTTTTCATTTATTTATTGTCCATAAAGTGGAAACTCTTCATAAATTCATGAAATAAAGTAAGTAAGCAAACATTAATGCGCAGCACAAAGGTTATAATGACAATCCTGTGGAAGATTTACGCTCCATTGAAGTATAATTCTGCTTTAAGTCAACTTAATGGGAAAAGTTCCTGAAGTAACAATAGATCTGTCAGTTCGCTGCTAGAAAATACTGTAGACCATACCACAAGACATGCGGAGTTCCACACCATCAACCATGAAACGAAGAAACACTCTTTGTTAAACTTTGCATTCACAACAATAACAGAATATATCTAAAAAAATCATCATTAATATGCGTTCGTCTTCGTCATCATCATCATCATCTTCTTCTTCTTCGTCCTTGTTTACTGCAGCGTAATCCACAGGATACCTCACAACCAGGTGAATATCTGTTATTTATAAACTGCTGAAAATGTGCCCGTGCGCATTGTATAAGAAAGAGAGGAATACCATGTATTCAACAAAGAGTTTATCAAAATTACCCTTTATATAATCTCTCTCTATCAACAGTGATCAATTCGAGACGGGTTTCACTGAATGTTTCAAGTTGAGTTCTCAACAAAAACAAACAAATGGTTATTAGTTCGACTAGGAAAGAAACAGTTGAATGAATGGTTTTATTTATTATAAAACTTCTCAGCCAAGCGGATGAATATTGGGTCTGATTTACAATGATAAAAGTACAGAGAGAAGAAATATACCATATACACGAAGAATGCAATTCCGAAGATTATCAATATCAATGTATCAATACATTTTAACCTCGTCATTTAAATGCCATCAGTGTTTGATTTCGTTTAAAGGCTTTTGTGATACGATACTCATTATTCCCTGTATATAGTCTACTTCTCAAGCCTATCTGTCTTCCAAACTTTGTTCCAAGAAAAAGAAAAAGAACAAGAAGAAGAACTTGAAATAGAGCAATAGTAAAACAAATACAAAGATAAAATAAAGGCTAGACAGTGTCATTCTAAACATACACTTATTTCCAGCGACAAGTGTGATATCAGACGTATATAGATCATAACATTGCTCTTTGTTGAATACTTCACAAGATATACAGCAACGTTATCAAGTTATTTTTTATTTATCTATTTATTGCACTATGTCTTTAGAGAACATCTGAAAGTATCATGTCGGTAATCAAGAGCATTTCGAGAAAACTGTCTTTAACACAAACAACAGACAGTAATAACGAAATCAATTACAGAAATCAGAAACGTGTTTAACTTACCCTTTTGGATGGCAATAAGGAGAAGATGAGAAAAGATTGTCTTCCCTGAGACAAGAATGTCATCAAAATGACGCTGACCTGGTTTGGACGACTTCCTTTTTAATCTCGTGCTCTTGCAACAAAATGTCTGGATGGATGGTTGACTCACCTTTAAGATGATTATTGCGCTCCATAGCTCAGTGAAATCATGCAAGTCTGAAAGAGTGTGCCCACAAATCACCAACGAATTTCATTGACGTTATTCAAGACAAGGCGCCTCAGGGGACCCTCTGATGTCTGGAATCATGTTGGTCTTCGACAATAGAACGTCAGCATTAGGAAATATAAAAGCAGATGACAACAATCGTGGTCAGTTTTGAAAGGACTTGGTGCGATGTAAAATTGCCTAGAGTAAAAATTGACCTTGTCAACACTGATGACATTTTCCATCTCTGTCCAACGAGAGACAGGGGATCGAAACATCATAGATATCGATATAGCATATTGATAATACATGGCAGACAGAAAGACAGAAAGACATAAGGATATAGATGGATATCGCAAGGTAGATTAAAAATTAGAGACGGACTGGGGGGGGGGGGGGGGGCGGTGGTCATTCCACAAGACCGACAGACATAAGTCATACAGCTCACGAGTCCTACAGCCCACGACTTCGACACTATATAGGCAAATAAAGCCCATGAGTTCGACACTATGTAAAACAGCCCACGAGTTCAGCAGACACAACACGGGGTTTAATATTATGTCGGTCTCCGACAGGCCTTGTTAGCTTAGTGTCGATCTCATGGGCTGTATGACTCGCAGACTGCTGTATAACTCGTAGTCTGTATGACTTGTGAGCTGTACTACTCGTAGGCTGTTTGACTCGTGGGTGTCGGTCTCGTGACGTGTAACTGGATTGGGGTTAAGCGGGAATGGGGAGTGGAAGGATGTGTTAAAAAGGGTCCGATGACAATTGCTCCCACGAAATATGCAGGCTAAACAAACATCAAACCTACCCACAAATATAAACTCTATAACTCCTATACAATCCTGCTCCTCACATCAAACTAAACCTAATCACAACTCTGACCCTAAGTCCTTGTAGGAAATAAGACCGGAGCAATATTGTCGCAGGTGCCAATGTCGTGTCACCATGGAAATGAAGTGGGTTGGGAGGATGGTAGGTAGGCGATACATCTAACCTTTGCGACAAAAGAAAATGTTACGAGCAAACACTATAGAAATCCGATTCTCTTTCGACGGCCAACCCAACGACTATGATACATATCCCCACTCAACAGTTACTTTCAATAAATCCTATTGATGATAAAGACTAAAGTGAAAATGAATATGGAGTGATTATTCGTAGGCCAGAGATGTAACAACCGCAACATGTGTTTCTTTCACATAATTCAGATTGTTCAGATTTTACACTGAAAATGAATTTTGACTACAATAAAACGTCTACCGTCTCCACTAGTGCAACTTCAACCTCTAGCCCATTACTGTCTCCCACTCTTCACTTTTTGCCCTCCTCACAACCCCCATATGTCGCTTCCCTCTTGGTTTCTCCTCTTTCTAGGCTCTTCTGCCACACAACGATCCGGTTAAGGACTACATACACATGGTGTCACCGCAAATCTTTCTTCCTCATTTACTTCACCATGCAAACCTTCAAAGAATTTATATTGTTACGAATTTAGTACGTCCTTATCTTTTCCTCGGGCCGGCCATCTTTTCAAGCAATGCTTATAATGGCGGCCCTCTGCATAATCGTTTCTTAACTAAATGTTATTCTTATCACTGCTGCATTAGACATGCATACTGTATATTAAATTTCTTTCATATCGTTTTTTATGCAAGTCAAAAGACTGTGTTAAATTTATTTTACATATATCCTACATGTTCATGATTATGTACTTATATGTATCGTGGTTTATGCAAGTCAAACGACCTTGCGTTGAATTTACTTTGTATATTTCCTGCATTTTCATGATTATGTAACTTATGTATATTGATTTGCAGAAAATAAAGTATCTATCAAACATCAAACAAACATGATAACATTTCAAAACATTCGATGATCATGGCTGCAGTTGCAATTTTTCCTTTCCGATAAGATACGTGTTTGCGTGTCTGTTTTCATGTTCGATGGTGAGTTTTCTTGCTATAAAGCGCTCTTGCATGTGAGCGCTATTTATTTTGAGGGGTACATCGTCTACTCATCTAAATCACGGAGCTATACAACAGTAGCTCCATAATCCGATCGTTATTTGTCTCGTGACTGTGAACAGCATTGTTGCCATCTCAAGCTTCTATAGGCCCTACCACTATCATAGTCACATGTTACTTATCGTCCCTTAAGCTATACCAAGCTATATACCTGTCATAGATCATAGGCCCACTATTATGACTAGTATGCGGAGCGTGGATTCGTTGTTAGCCCTGACCCCTTCTATGTCATGATCAATGGGAGCATGTAACTTTTTTTTCTACATGCTCAAAGGGAGCATATAACTTCTTTTTTTATGTATCATAGTTCAAAGTTCACATATTGATTTTGAAGGAATAATGTAATCTATCAATGTCCGTATTATTGTTTGTTGCATACTCATCATTAATTACTCTGCCCTTCATTTATTTTTGTCTGTTTGTTCATTTAAACATTTATGCATTGAAAAAAAACCCATTTTGTTATTAGGCCCGATTTATCTATAGCCTATACTGTACTTCGTATATTCTTTTTTTTTTTTAATGTATCACTGTCAACACGCTACAGATTGCATTTTGGGCCTTGCCGTCGGGTTTTCCGAATTCATCATTAGCAATTTCATAGTCTACTTTTAATAGTTCCTTTCCCTCTCTTCCTCTTTCCCTGGCATACCTCTTTCTCACTTTCTATCCAGAGCTTGACGGCAGGCACCAACTGACTTAATAGCTGTACATGTTACTTTTTGTGTTGTACTGAACATGTATACCAAAGTAGGCTCGATATGCAAATCATGTCAGTCTACTCCGGAAACGAATGATAGCTCGGTCACAATAATGGTTCACATTTTAGTATAGTTTTTTTCTTTTTTATCACGTTCATGATACCCCGCTTTTCTTATTTGGTATACCATTAGCTCGCCTGTCCTCTAACTATCCGTTCTCCGTTTCTTTTTCACAAACACTGATTACTCGTGGCTTACAGCCAAACAAGCTTGCTTTCATGTAGGTCCCGTCATACTTCTCTTTGTTCAACCCCATTTCGTTTTCGACCTTGCAGTTATCATTACAATTGATGTGTTATTACCATTTTGTTTTTGCACATTGTTAACAAGGTAAAAGAATTTGTATTTAATATTATTTCCGATACATGCACTCTTCTCTTCGCGAAATATGAAGATGAATGATTTGAATTAATTTGGTACATGGGTAGAACATTTCCAACTCGAAATGACCCTATACGTTTATTTAAACATTCTGGAGGTCACCCATTGAATTATGGAGAGCACTATACCGAAATATAAAGAAATAGGAGAAAATGCTTAAGCATGGTTTTTCTTTATGATTTCTTTATCTCAGTATCTTTTATTGACTTTGTTTTGGACCAATCATTTCCATATTTGCACATAAGTTGAAAAGCAAGTCAAATCTCACGTTTTATTATTACAATATATTGATATATTCACGAAACATAAAATATCGTGATGTTTGGGGTAGGTATATAGACCCTATATTGTATTACATATTAATATTGGAATTTTGAACTTACAGATTGATAATAAGACAAACAATAGGCAAAACTTGTATGAAAGATTGAACTGAATGACACAAAATAAAAGGATAATCTTTAAAGGAAAAAAATATATAATAGGTCTATTTTTCAATTATCTCTGTTATCTCTATACTGTTTGATGCAAATAGGCTATGTCACATGGAAAATAAGAGAAATATCAAGAAGACCATAATAGGGCCATTCACAGCTATTGCTTCATAGTTGGTCCTTCAGCAAAAGTACAACCAAGAAAATCCCATTATAATTTTCATCCACCATTATTGGAACAGAACAACACACGCCGTAAAATCTGACTGACATGGTTGTCAGCTATATACGGTTGCGGGGGCAACCAGTAATACCGGACATGTTTATGCATTAAAATAGGTCCTATTTGCTGTAAAATTTTAAGTAGCAAATGGAAATACTCCCTTCTCTTTTGCTTTTATATTGTATATATGCCATCAATCCAATAAGACACAGTCATACAGCTGAATATGACCGGGTGTTGTACCGTACCATGGCAGGAGTTTCCAAAGTTTTACTTTCTGGGGTGTGTTTGATTCATAAGTAAACCTGGTAAAGGATGAGGTTGACTATACACACCAATTTTTTCAACAACAATGAAATGAGAGGGTAGATTCTCAAATGTGTTGCTTTGCTTCGTACTTTGAGGATAATCTTATTCTATCACTGAGCAGACTAAAAATATGTATCACTGCGAGGCTGACAGTTTCCCGGCTGGGGCCGAGATTTGTCCGAATTGTAGGCTTATCGACTTGTCTGGCCTCCATACATGTGCAACTCGATTTGTGTGTTGTATACTGAGTACTGAATATTCGATTGATCTGCGCTCGTCCTCTTTTGGGTTCTCTTCAGTCTCGGGTGACAGGTTGCTGAGAAATAATGGCTGGTGGCAAGAAACTGACGAAGGAAGAGGAGCTTTTGCTCCAGGATTTCAGCAGAAACGTCTCCACTAAATCATCTGCGTTGTTCTACGGCAACGCATTTATTGTTTCAGCGATCCCAACATGTAAGAAATTGGTTATTTTGAGTCGAGTGTATGTACTTTGAAACCCGTATAGTGATACTGATAGACCCACACTTCCACTGGTCTGCTGTGCCACGTATGCGTAGCATGCCACCATGGCATTGAATGCCATTGATAATGCCGAGCGAATGCACACAACTCGCTCGCTCGGTATCAATCGTGCAAGGCTATGAAAACTGAATGTGCTATTTATCCTTATTGTGAGGCTATTTGCATACCGTATCGCTTGTAAAATCCATGGTATTTTAGAGCATTTTATGTCGCATATGTAGGCCTATATAGAACGTGTCTAGGCCTACTCCAATCGGCCCCACTTGCCAATCAGCGAGACAGTGTGTGGGCCTGATTCTAAAATCATTCACGATTCATGACTGTGGCTGTGTGTCAACCATCACAGGGGTCGCACTTAACTTTTTTTTTAACTAGCCAGGCGGACTACTTAGAATCAATTTTGACACTGAAGCAATATTTTGGCTAGCCAGACGGACTAGTTACTTCAGAATTTTGTGATTTTTAGCTAGTCCGACATGATTTTGGGTGGCCAATGGCCAGCGGACCATCGCCAATTTCGAACCCTGCATTATAAAATGGGTTCAAGAATGTAGCCAATTGGAAGCGCTGAAATGAGTCACGTGTGCGTGCATTATTTTCTTCAGGTATGCACTAAGAAGAGTCTCTCTTCCACCTCCCTGGCCTGACGTACGTCACAATGTTTTACACTAGCAGTGCGCACTCAATCAGTTGTTACAAGTGCGTCACGCGCTACTATACGCGCTGTCAATCCTGTAAACAACTTCTAGTTCGGGCCGCGGGCTGCCACAACAGCCGGCGGCCTTTCTTGTGCATAACAGTACGTGGCGTACGTATACTCTTATACGTACGTACAGTACTTATGTGCGGGATTTCCGAGTGCGACGTGCGTAAATGTTTGGGACGAATATCTTCGGACATCTTGACTTTTGAGCGAGTGCTACATGTAGCTGACTGGTATTGACCCACAAAGGTACGTGAATAATGCTGTTAGTTTTCGACCCATTTTATAAAACAAATGATGCGCAGGATTATTTCGTGGCGTTAGTGAAGGTGCGGCTCACTCTTGAGTATTGACAACGGTTGCAAACATGCACTCGGCTGCGCCTCGTGCATGTCGCACCATTGTCAATAACACTAACACACTCTATCCTGTGCATCATTTGTATATTAATGGCATTTCTTGTTTGGTCCTTTAGTTTCATTCTGTAAAATTTACTGATGCAGTGGGTATGCAAATAACAAATGTTTTTGAGTGCAATTCACAGAATGTTTCATGTGGTGATCTCGTGAAAGATGAAATGTGAGTTGAATTCAAGTTCAACATTCATTCAACGAGGCGCAGCTGAGCTATCTGAGTTGAATGTATCGGTAATTTCATCTTTCACCACATGAAATATTCTGTCCAGTGCATGAATGGAACCCCCCCCCCCCAGTTATTATTTGTTTTAGGGCAAGTCCAAGATAACACGCGCGTTACGTATGGGACATTCAGAGACTTTTATGACCTGAAAAATAGTGTTAATGGCTTTTGATCATATTAAACTTTATCATGGTGATTGATATCTAGGAGAAGTATAATCATGCAAAAAATGGAGAAAAATTACCTTCACAATTATATTCTAGAAGAGAAAATATGTGCCGTTACGTATGGGACCAGAAAAATTTTGTTTTTTTGAACATTTTTTTCAACCTCAAAACTCTCTGAAAGTATTTCATTCTACAACTTGTAACTCACTGTGATGAAAGTCACAACACTTGAAGATTATCACAGGTAAGTTTCGTGTCATTAGGCAAAAAGCTCTAATTACAGGTTCTAATTAAAGACAGACATGACGTGTTACGTATGGGACAGTTACGTATGGGACAGTTTGTCCCCCATTCATTTAGTGTGTGAAGAACCATGTTTATGGGTATTTTGCATAATTATTGAAGTAAAATCAGTTGAAACTACTCAAATACTGATCCAGATTGTCAAGGAAACAATATTCCCCAAATATTCACCATCCTAATCATATTCAATCATATTTTTACATTTTTATGACCAACCTGAGTATGCATGCCCTTTGTCCCCCATTTGTTTAGTGTGTGGAGAGACATGTTTATGGGTATTTTGCAAAGTAATTTTGCAAAATACCCATAAACAAATTTTTGCATAATTATTGAAATTGAATCAGTTGAAACTACTCAAATACTGATCCAGATTGACAAGGGAACAATATTCCCCAAATATTTACCATCATAATCATATTTAATCATATTCTATATTTTTATGACCAACCTGAGTATGTATGCCCTATTTTTATCAGGATAGTTACTACTGAAAAATTGAATAGTTTAAAGTGTTTACTTCCATTGATGAAGGGCAGTTTGCCATTTCATTTCAATAACACACAATTTGACACAAGAAATATTAATTTTTATAAATAAGCAATACCTGCTGCGTGGAACCCAAGTGATCGAGTAGATATGATGTCTGTCTAGCAGTCAGGTCATTGATTCGAGTCACACCTCAGTATGTATACCCATGAATTTTGTCGTGGCTATTATTGAAACCTGAATAAGGACAATTTGTGTATCACTTGCAATTAAAAAAAAAATCATTTTACTTTATATTTTTTTAAAATATTTATATTACAACCATTTCAAATTGGATCTCCATCACTAAACTTTGAATTCCTCTAGTCTTAGGATTGTATGCTCTTTAGTAATTCATATAATTGGTTTCCAATCATCTCATTAAATGTTGAAAGCTGAATCCCCATTTCTGCAAAAAACTATACCATCGCTTTAATGCTGATTTTTCATTCTGTATTTTGCCATTTTCCCCTCCCCCTTTCTGAAAATTGTTCAGTCAAGTACATGTATTGTTTAAAGTGTCTATAACTCAAAAAGTAGCCACAATGTTGGGATGCTTTCTTCAGGATGATTGACCATTTGTGTACTGAGAGACCTTCCCAGCTAGCTACATGCATTCACATGCATTATGTATGAGGATGTCCCATACGTAACGCATTTGTCCCATACGTAACATTATTTCAATGCCTAATAAAAAATATTCCTTTTACTGTTTTTTCTTTTTTCTATGGTATTTAATTTCTCTAAACAATAAATTAGAACTTTCCAAAAGGGCATTAATATAACCTTAGCAATTTAAGAAAAAACCTAAAAAAATGACCTCAATTTGTTACGTATGGGACATCTCATGATAGGACACGAGCTAATTTGCATAATCATTTGCATAATCCCTAAATTTTCATACCAAGTTAAACTATTTGATGAACTTCTTATGTCCACATATTAATCAAATATCAATTGCTTTCCTTTGAATTAATATGAATTTTTATAAATGTCCCATACGTAACGCTGTGTTTCACATTTATGCAAATGAAGCCCTTGAAATTTGCATAAATTTACGTAATATAATTTTTTCCTCCATGGAAATCAAAACTTCAACTCATAAGCTTCAAAATGATACCAAACATGTCAATATTGAGCAAAGATGAAATTTTGCCTTCTGAGGGGACCTTATCTTGGACTTGCCCTTTATATAACACCTTAAAATAGATCCTTGAAATTTGATGTTTTATGAATCTAGAAACAAGAGAATGTACGAGATCTGAGATCAAGAGAGTGCTGAGTGCCATACATGTACGCTAGTGCACTGTCCATCAATGTGCTTGATCGCATGCACACTGTACAAATGCAAACATTTTTCGTAGTCTTGAATCGGGGGGCCACATAACTACAGGAGTTGAGGGTCAATGATACCCTTTAGATGGCAAAAAGATGAAAATAAAAAAAAAATCTAAGGATAGAACCCGTCTGAAAGTCATTGGTGCATGGTGTTGTTATTTCTTTTTCCGATTTCTTTTAAAGCTAGCTAAACACAATTTGAGTCAAACTTGTAAACATATTTGCTGGAACATTTGTCACAATGCTTTACAATGTAATTGAAAATAATTTGACACTTTGTTTGAATTATCTTACATTTCGGTAAAGTTACAAGTCTCAAAGTAATGATTTCTTTTGCTATTGCCTTTTTTTTTGGGGGGGGGTACCAGTATCATTACCAACCAACTTTTTAAAGTTTCCATGGTTACTTTTGTATTTGTTTAATTGTATTGATTCATTTCTATATCATAAACCTTGGAAGGATGAATATGTCAAATGATTTTTCACTTTGAATGAATAGGTGATGATTTCGTAAATGTTTTAAATACACATAGAGCTGTACATAATTTACTATATTGTGGCTCGAATTCACGAAGGTGGTACAGTGGAAACTCGATATAACGAGATGGTCGGGACCGAGTCATTTTCCTCGTTATAGCCGATATCTGGTTATATCAGTAGGCATAAAAGAAGGCATAAAATAAAGACATTAATTTGCACATGTGGGACTACCCATCATATGTCAATCAATACTGATAACTTGATATTGTGTGTGAGGGAATTACTCACCTTTATGGGTAAGAAGATGTTTTTCGCCAAGGAAATCCAATATCAAGAATGTGTTTCTTATTAATTGTAGATGTATGAATTTGTAAATTTATATAGCTTGCGATTGTATCAAGATCGTCTGTGGATTGGTATGTGGTTATCGTATGGGTGTGTGCTGTGTGGAAAGCTTGAATATGGTCTGCACAATGCTGTGTGTGTATGTGACACATTCTGTATACAATGTACATTATGACTGTGTGTGTGTGAAGACGGGGAATTCCCTAAGTAGAAGGCCAATCACAGCATCAGATTGCCTCACACCTGCTAAACGTCATGATGATCACATACATATGGCCGTCCCACCACATTTTCTGCATGTATCAGTGTGCGCACACACACACACTTCACACGTTCAACATGCAGTGCTAGCTGGAGTGCACTGAAGAAAATGATGATGTGTATACAGTGGAAACTCGATATAACGAGATGGTCGGGACCGAGTCATTTTCCTCGTTATAGCCAATATCTCGTTATATCAGTAGGCATAAAAGAAGGCATAAAATAATGACATTAATTTGCACATGTGGGACTACCCATCATATTTCAATCAATACTGAAAACTTGATATTGTGTGTGAGGGAATTACTCACCTTTATGGGTAAGAAGATGTTTTGCCAAGGAAATCCAATATCAAGAATGTGTTTCTTATTAATTGTAGATGTTTGAATTTGTAAATTTATATAGCTTGCAATAAAATGTATCAAGATCGTCTGTGGATTGGTATGTGCATGGTTACCGTTATCGTATGGGTGTGTGTTGTGTGGAAAGCTTGAATATGATCTGCACAATGCTGTGTGTGTATGTGACACATTCTGTATGTACATTATGACTGCGTGTGTGTGAAGACGGGGAATTCCCTAAGTAGAAGGCCAATCACAGCATCAGATTGCCTCACACCTGCTAAACGTCATGATGATGTCATGTATACATATGGCCGTCCCACCACATTTTCTGCATGTATCAGTGTGCGTGCACACACACACTTCACACGTACAACATGCAGTGCTAGCTGGAGTGCATTGAAGAAAATGATTATGTGTGTACAAGACAGTTTTTGGCGCATCAAGCTTTACAATCTCGGAAGATGATAGCACAGGCGAAGTAAAGCTTTACCGAAGGCATTTTGCTTTACCTCGCTATAGCAGGTTTTATTTACTATGTTTTTCTTTGTTTGGAAGTCACAAAATTTATCTCGTTATAGCAGTTATTTCGTTATAGCCGATCTCGCTATAAGAGTAGCATTTTACATAGACTTGTGTGGAAGGAAATTTGGGACCGAGAAAATTTCCTCGTTATAACCGATATCTCGTTATAGCAGTGTTCGTTATACCGAGTTTCCCCTGTACAAGACAGTTTTTGGCACATCAAGCTTTACAATCTCGGAAGATGATAGCACAGGTGAAGTAAAGCTTTACCGAAGGCATTTTGCTTTACCTCGCTATAGCAGGTTTGATTTACTATGTTTTTCTTTGTTTGGAAGTCACAAAATTTATCTCGTTACAGCAGTTAATTCGTTATAGCCGATCTCGCTATAAGAGTAGCATTTTACAAAGACTTGTGTGGAAGGAAATTTGGGACCGAGAAAATTTCCTCGTTATAACCGATATCTCGTTATAGCAGTGTTCTTTATACCGAGTTTCCCCTGTACAATTTTTGTCAATGGGTTAAACCATGGACCACCTTTGTGAATTCGGGCCTGTAAAGTGTGGACTTAGACCTCAAAGATTCTTTTGCCTTTCCCTACATGCTTTAAAGGGACTGTACAGTACTGGTTGAGGTTGGGATTCATTTTTTGAACATTCCTAAGTGAGATAATGAGAAACATCTTAATGAAATATGAAAGAGCATGTAATTTTAAGAAGGATCCAACGTTTATTTGATGAAAATTGGTTTTCAAGTGGCTGAGATATAAAAAAAAAGTGACAATAAAAGGCGACAGGCCATGCCTTTTATTAGGATCTCTTTGTTTCACCTTGTTTTTGGATATCTCAGCCATTTCAAAACCGATTTTCATCAAATAAACTTTTGATACCCCTTAGATTTGCATGCTCTTTGACATCTCATAGAGTGGTTTCTGAATATCTCGCAAAATGTTAAAAGCTAAATCCTCACCTCAACCAGAACTGTACACACCCTTTAAGAGTTGTACATCAATGCTTTCAGCTCTGTGACACAATGCTTTCTTGCAGGGCTGTTTTGGCGTATCCATCAGGTGGACCTGTTCCAGTCCCAGTCTATTGTCATGTTTGTAGTCATGACGATCATCAGTAGCTGGCTGGTGGCGTTTGCCTACAAGAATGTCAAGTTCGTCCTCAAGCACAAGTAAGATTCAAACAAAGTCAACTAAGACTGCATATTATTGATGTATAGGTGTTAGTTAAAGTGCCGTATTTAATAATTGTTCAGGAGGGAATTTTTGGCAACAAACTGCACAAGAAAAAAAAACAAACTCATTTTGCTTTTGATGTGTTTGTTTGCATACTGTGCATGGGTTTGAGAGGTAGGCAAGTTTACCGGTACACGGTCAAACTAGTAATCTTGGTGAATAGGAATGGGATGCTACTATTGCTATGTTCTCACAAGGGAATCCTGAATATTGGCACAAACTTAGCAAATGATTGAATCATTTCAGATAATTTCATTGATCAGAAAATTAATCATGAGAAAATGAAGTTTCCCAGAGGCACAGGCTCCAGAATGCAGTTTATTATGGGACATTTTCTGACTTGTGTATGATTATTCGCAACAGTTTAGTAGGCACAAAGTGTGTACCAGTATGTCATTATGTATATGTGACATGAATTTATTCTGTGAAAATTTCTTATGGCAGAAATGTCCTCAACCTCAGCAGTTTGAGAAATTGAAAATACTGACTGATCCAGTTTTAAGATTCTTTTAATATACTGTCCATGATAATGTTCTGACTGTCTGCAGGGTGCTAAATACTTTTTTCCCCTACCACTTGCCTGTTCAGGCAATCATATAATGCTGAACACTTGCCCAAACAAGAATATGATACATGTATGTAAAATCACTTGTACTGTAAGTGATAAAACTTGATCATTTGAATAAACAGCATATACACACCTAAACATATTGGAGAAGCAAACTTATTACTATCGAGTGTTTGAGTTGCATTGAATTGGAGCTTCTTCACAACAATGTTGGAAATTTGTTGAAATGAAATTAAAGTGCATTCCATCAGTAAGCAGTCGTTATCTTTGAATTTCTGTATGGTTGACTTCATGGGTTGCAAGGGGGGGGGGTGGGGTGAAAAAAAGGTGACTTCAGAACTTTTTGCTTGCCCACTTTGGGCAAGCACTTTTTCACACTGTTTCAAAACACTTGCTTGACTTTGATTTTGACATACCCTGGGCAAGCACTTTTAATATGTACCTGTAGCACCTTGTGTGCGAGACGTTGACAATTGTTCCTTTGTGGCTGTCGTCTGTCTGTAGGATTGCTCCTAAGAGGGAGGATGCAGTCAGCAAGGAAGTCATGAAGAAGCTTAGTGATGCTGACAGTAAGAAGATGTCTCGTAAGGAGAAGGATGAGAGGTAAGCTGTCACCATCTTTTGTCCTTCGTTATTTCCCCCCTTTTTTTTTGGGGGGGGGGGATATTTCAGATAAATGTTCATATTTTGTTCTGTTTTTGGTCATTCACTTATCAGACTCTTTGTAAATTGTGTATGAGTTGGAACTTCATTGCACAGGCTTTGTATATATTTAGAATGCCTATGGATCTACTTCTAATTACATAGAATCTATCTGAAAGTATGTTTATACATATATGTGTTCATTATTTGATGTATTTGTGTACAGCAGCTGTGTATGATGAATGGATTGTTTGTATCATGCTCTTTTATTCTTTCCTCAACATTACATAGGATCCTGTGGAAAAAGAATGAGGTAGCAGACTACGAAGCCACAACTTTCTCAATATTCTACAACAACGCCCTCTATCTGATGCTGGTCCTCTCCGTCTCATTCTTCCTTCTCAAGTCACAAGATCCAAATATGTATCCTTTTCCATCAACTCATTCGAGATTTGTCCTCACAGTGGTACGATGGGATCTAGTCATTGAGGAAATCTAACTTGTGTGAGAATTCTTTGTGAACGTGAATGAAATACCTCTTTTTTCTGATTTTATAGTCCTTGCTATCTTTGAGATAATTTCTATATTTGCACTCAAAAGTAATCCAGTACTGACAGGAGCTAAATGTAATGACACCCTTCTGTAGGAATATGGCTTTATTGATATTGGCTCAATTAGTTCACGGATTGATAAACATGGGGGGGGGGGGGCAAAGTGTCAGCTGTTATATTCACTGACAGAAGTACTTTGTATACTTTTGTACCATTATAATAATGTACAGTACAATATTCTTTATGAATTGATAGTGAACTCATGTTCTGATTGTTTTAGTGAGACCCAAAATTCCTGAATGCTATAATCACCATGTCCCAATTTATCAGTTTATCCTTTGACTTTTTTAATGTATTACTCCATTAATTATGGATAGATGACTACAATCATACACTCACTCTTTCAGAACAGTTTCTGGTAGCTGCTGTATGTCGTTCTAACTTTCAGTAGACAGAACCGACAAATTTTCATCAGTCATACATCCTTTACCAAGATTGAATAATTTTGTATATCTTGCTAAATTCACTTTACTTTATGACAGTGATTTATTTTCTCATGTTGGTAGTACTTTGTTTTTCCTTTACCTTCTCTCCTCCAGAAACTACATTTTGTCAGTGGCAATCGCTGCTGGGCTGCTGGCCTTGTTGTCAACTGGAAACAAATAGCGCCCTCTTTAGTCTATGTCTGCATCATTCTTAGCACTATGCTCTTGGATAGAAGTAGTGACAGTAGATATGAAGAATTCCACGTTTATTTCAAATTTCTCTGATGGAAACAATTGTCTGATTCCATTTTGTTTTGTTCTTTTCTGTAGTTGGATCTTAAGTTAATTTCCGTTTGAAGTAGAGATTCAAAATTATGAATTCCAAGAATTTACTTCAAAAATAAGATACTTTATGCACTGTATAGTGTTCACTATTCTCACGTGGATAGTTCATCTGCCAACTTTCCCGAACAAAAATGCAATCATTGCTGACCTTCATTTTCATTCCTCTGTTCTGGTTTGCTGTTTGTAATTAATTACTGTTAAGAAAAAGAAGAAGAAGAAAGAGAAGGTGTTTTCCAGAGTCAGAGTACTCCCAGTCTACTTCAAGATTATGACCTTTGAACTCGGCCTTTGGCAATCAAGTTTGGTAGTTTCATTGTCATTTTTGCCCTGGATTTTTCTTTTCATATTTGTCTTTAACATTGATTATGGAATCAAATTCATGTTTCAATAATTGGGGCTTGCAGTTGCACCCCTTGTATGGAAATCACATGACTTGTTACAGGTTTTGCTTTTTTTTTTCAAAGAAGAAGAAAAAAATACTGAAAAACGACCATGCTCTTCTCAATGAGTTAGTTATGCCAGCTGTATTATGTAAATTGTGTAGTTAAATCTGTACAAAGACTATGCAGTGTCTGGACTTGCACTTTCACATCATTACAAAATGATTGCATCAGTTAGCACAATAAATGTGATTTAGTTTAGCTACAGGTATTTCAGGCATATAGCCAACGTGTTTTCAACTGGGCACAAGGTAGATGTACAAATTGGCTGTATATTAAACATACAACAACAGGTTACTTCACTGTAAGACAAAGCTGTGATAATTTTACAAGTTTTTAGCCAGTGTATGTTCTCTTTGGAGTGTAATACAGCTGAACTCAAACCATGGACTTTGTACTGTATATGGTAAGACTGTTCATTTGCAGGAGCCATCCTTGGACAGAGTGTTTGATGTTGGAAAGAGAGAAAGATGTTGATGTCACCCGACACAATGCCAATAAATTTTGTAAAATACCCAATTATAGATGTTGCCTATTTACTCTGGTAATAATTCATAATGATTATATGTATAGGGTATGTGCTGTGTATTGACATTAATCTCATCAAACCCCTTGAGAAAAAAATACTCCTAACAAACCCACGAACATAAAATGAAGATAAACTAAAAACCCAACAGCAGTGAATTTGATGGAACATGTGCTTAGTTAAAGGCTCCCTGATATCCAGTTCTGGTCGTACATGTATGTCTATCCTTTCTTCCGCTGACATGAATTGATCTTCACAACACAAATCGAAGAATTGTTTGATCAAAATGCATCAAAGGGTCTTAATGATTTGATATACGTTGTATTTATTTTTCTGTTCTCACCAAGCTCAACTCCTCAAAAATCTCTTTTCTTCTTTTTTTTTTCTTGCCTCTCATGCTATCATCATGGCCAGTGAAGTCTGTTGAATGTCATATACTGTATATGCAACAATACGTAATGGTCTGCACTTTGCTATAACCAGGTGCATCAGCTCGTACACTTGTACAGCAAGACGGGTTTCACATAAAACGGTTCCACACCATAGCTTGCACTATTCTCTGTACAATTGTACTAGAGCATTTTCCACAAGGCAAAGACAATAACAATCAAAAGATTCTGATATGTTTCTCAATGAGACATGTCTTACTATTGGTTACTTTTGATCAGTCAAGGCAATAGCATGGTGTATAACACTGGGCATTTTGAAGGTTGTTTTATTGACTGCTGATGACATCATAAAAGGTGGAGTTATTTGTAGGGTATTAGCTTTGTGGGTGCTTTAAGAAAATAAAATCTGCAATACATTTTAACTTAAATGAATTACAGAATTGTTCACTGTGTCATGTACTGTATTACATTTTATGTGTATTCACATTATAAATCAACATAGGATTAGTGGATGTCGGGGGACCTTCTAATGCTGAAGTTAGAATAGTGCACACAACAGCATTTCCTTCAAAGTGTAAAGAATTCCATTGACAGTCAAACTTACACATACAGTTAAAAGAAATGTGTGTGTGTGCGTGTGTGTGTGTGTGTGTGTGTGTGTGTGTGTGTGTGTGAGTGTGTGTGTGTATGTGTGTGTACATCCTGCATATATTGTGTTTGGGTGTGTTAATGCTTGAGCGTGGTAATGTGTGGGATGACTGATGTGGATGTGTTGCAGGCAACATCGCTTTTACAAAATGTTAGTGCGTGTAATACATGTATGCTTGGCATACATTATACAAATGTGTCTACGTTAGAAGCTACACTGTACTTCAATAGCAAGTGGAGCTGTTAGAGCTCAGTCGAAGAACAGGAACTATGATGAGTTCCCTGGTTTGAATTTCCTGGCTGCAGGGGTTGTGCCCCTGTGTCAGACACTCAAAATCAGATTAAAAGAAAATCAATGAAGCAAAGTGTGCAAATATTGGGAGAATCGTTTGTTTCACTTTGGATACTAGGATGTCTCTCGGAAAAGAAATTTGTTTGAATATGGTATCCTAATCAATTAGGTTCACCTTTTGCAATCACTATTACTTCCACGCACACGTTCGAGTGTATTAAGTTTAGTGTCTCTCTGCACAAAAAACAAACAAACAAAAACACGAAAAAACAAAACAAAAAACAACTATGAAATTAATTCAGAGCAAAGCACACAGCAATGGTAATTTCATTGGTACATGTATTGTAGAAAGAAGTTATGAGATTTGATTTCTATGTGTTTTGGCACAATAAAATTGTCACTATCTCATAAGCAAATTATTACATTTCTTGAAATTCACTAATACACATGTAATGTATAAATCAGGGGTGAATCCAGGAATTCTGTAAGGGGGGGGGGCATTAATATTTCTGGTGCCTCTTCCGGGTTTCATTCCATTTTTATCTTTTTATTTCTTTTGTTTTTAACGAAAAATAAAGGGGGGGGGGGCATGTGTCGGTTGCGCTCCCTCTGGACCCGCTGCTGTAAATTATTCCCGACAAAGTTTTACATACATTTTTGCGTGTGTTTGAGTGTCAAATGTATAAAGCCGACAGTCATGCAATTTTATGTTATGATTTTATTTTGCTCTTAATTACACCTTGTAATAATTATCTTCTAATCTTGCAAATTCTGTTGTAAATAATGCAATCTTTCTTATTTGAATAAAAACAAAAGCATAGAAAAAATTTTATCATGACAGGCTGCTTATTGGGGTACATTGTTTCGGTTATTTCATTACTTGGAAGGTAGGCCTAAATTGAAAAAAAAAATGGCCTGCAAATATTTGATTTAAAGCATGTCGGACAAAAAAGTAAATGAATCAGAGCAATCTTAGTTGAAATCAATTACATGTCAGTTGCTATGTTGAAAACAATGATATCAATTTAATGTACTAGTTTAGACCTACCCATACTTGCCTTGCGTTTTTATGCATATATGCGTGGTGTCGTCGTATAATATCAAATTTGAAAGCTTATACTAATCAAGAATAAATGCGGAAGTGCGGATAATTATTGACTCGGCAGGGGAAATCCCCAAGTTCCGAATCGATATTGAATAATTGATGGAGACAAGTTTGAATCGAAGTTTTGTAATTATATGCATATACTGCAAATATACCTTTAGTAGCGAGGAAAGTTCCGAAACGACGGTCTACCTCAGATGAATACAATTGTAGTTTATATACTAAATCACTGCCCATCATTTCGACATTTATGATTGATATTTCACCACAGAAACAAATAAGAAAAAAAAAAACCAAAATACTGTGAGGGACATAGGTAACCATGGGAAGATAGATGTGAACATGCTGATGGTATGAATGTACCGTCCCTAACGTGGACGTTTTGGCGGTCCGAAACTATGGTTCGAGTTCATCAAGTTGTGTCTATTGGGGGGAAAATACCATTTACAATGCGAATATGACCCATAGGATCCTTCGACCGTCTTTTATTTTTCTTTTTTTTAATACAAAATAACAACAAAAACAACGTCATCATTATCGAGCACCACCAAAAAAAGTAATCAAGACGAACGCTGGCACGACAACATCATAATAATAAATCGTGACGGTCTGAGAAACGGCTTTCCGTATTGCATTATTGGAAAGGCCTACAATATTACCGGCATTCACTGTTATGCGGGTATGATACATAGATTGTAATGAATATGCCATGGTATAATCTGATATAGGGGCCTGTTATGTGCCATTTGTATGATCATTCTGAAAATTTCGATGAGGTCCCATCACGAATAGGCTACTCCAAAACTTATATTGACGACATAGAGTATTATTAGGGTCAATGTATTTGAATACGCAGACTCAGTCATTGATTGCCATTAAGTACCAGTATCAGACAGTATGGACACACTTTTTTTTTTGCGGGAACTCCGACCTTTAGCATGTCAATCCTGCCTATATCCACTGTATAGTTAGTGTATAGGGCCTACATGACTCCTTCTACAGGACGATTGCATTGTAATCATTCTTTGCTCAATTTTAGATCCTTGCGAGTCAGTGCTTATAAAGTTCCTATCCATGCGCTGTGGATTAATAATAACATCAGTAGTAGATCCAGCTATACAGTGTATAGGTATCTTTATAGTGACTGGGATTGTATAGTGGCAAACCATGTATTGTTGGTAACACGAAAGACACTTTCTGAGATTAATTTTTATTCATATTATGTAGGGTGGTGTCCGTTACTCCGAAGTTTCATTAATAAAAAATGAAATAAGGTTTCTCATTCTGAAAATGAAATAGAAAAGTATAGTTCGGAGTTTCGAGGGTTCGTTAAGGAAAATCAAACGAGGTTCGTAATCCGAAAATGAAAGGGTCCGAAGGTTCCTTCATTTCTTAACATAAATTTTAATGTTCGTCAATCCGAAAATGAAATAGGATTTATCATAATCCCAAAATGAACGGACCTTCGAAATTAAGAGCCATTTTTTTTTTTTCGGACTCAAAACCTCGGGAATACCAAACTGTAATAGAACTCTAAAGGATTATAGTAATGATAATAATAATAATAACACACACACACACACACACAAACACACACACACACACACACACACACCCACACACACACACACACGCACACACACACACACACACATGTGTGTGTGTGTGTGTGTGTATGTATATGTCTGTATAAGAACTGAGCGAGATAAGCTTCAGAGCAGTTACTAAAACATGTTTAGAGAAGAGGCCTGTTATTTTATATGGGGTTGTAGTCTTGATAATCTTCCTTGAATAAGCTTTCCTTTCTTTACATTCACGTATGTGTATATAAAAATTAAGGATGACTCGATACTATGCAACGCACATAATTATGAGTGGAATTCCCTGAATCATAATGAAAATAATAACAAATCTTATACGTAGAATGTTCAGGGATATCATAATTATAAGACTTTCAGGTAACAATGTAGCACGATAATCATCAATAGAAAACAGAGGGTCTTTTCATACAAGTACATGTTTTATGTTTTGTTTATAGGAATGTATGCTTTATAAGTTAATGATATGGAGTATAATAGGCCCTAATTGTTCATAGTTAGTGCCTGTTTAATCTACAGAGGAATTGTTTTGAGAATACAAAACAGCTACTAGTTTCCTGGTCAATACACGTTATCATGAGCAGCAACGATTTATTCATTTAAAATTTCTTTCAGAAAATATTGATATTCGACGTTCTTTATCATCATTCATAATTGAAATCGCTGGCAACAACAGAAATCTTCGAATATCAATAAACATAATTACTCGTTAATTCACGTGAAATATAGGCCTACTCAGAACATCTTCCTGTGTGATTAAGATGATGGCTATCGAAAAAGAGTTTGTCAAGATATTTCGATATAGCATATTACTTATACGTTCACAAAATTTATTAATGTCCTGCTCCGCCGAAAACTACACCCTTGCAGACATGAAATATTTCCTTATTATTTGCTGTTATATCTATATATATATTATTTTTATCAGACCTGTTTTAGTATCAATACTTCTATCTTTGATTGAATGATTTATTGATTTAATTCCCGCAAAATAAAATATGTAGGCCCCATACATCACTTCTTATTGAATTAAACAAAGAAGTTGTCACAAAAGTATGAAACTGCGGCTGGATGGCCCTATTCAGCTCCGCCCTCATGGTGGAGCTGTTCTATACCGAGGGGTCCAGAAGAAAACACTCTGTATATCCAAAATCAACATACAAATTTGTATCAACATTAAACTATGCAGTACCCAATCAAAATAATATACAAATGATGCACAGGATAGAGTGCGTTAGTGTAGGCGTATAGTGCACTCGAGGGTATTTACAATTGTGAAACATGCACTACATTGTAAATACCCGAGAGTGAGCTACGCCTCCACTAACGCCACGAAATAATCCTGTGCATCATTTGTTTTATAAAATGGGTCGAAAATTCGAAAACTAACAGCATTTTCAGCGTTTTTCACGTACCTTTGTGGGTCAAGACGTCCGAGGATGTTCGTCCCAAACATTTACGCACGTCGCACTCGGAAATCCCGCACATTTAAGTACTGTGCGTATAAGCGTATACGTACGCCAAAATATGATTGTTGTGCACAAGAAAGGCCGGCTGGCAGCCCGAACGAGAAGTTGTTTACAGGATTGACAGCGCGTATGGTAGCGCGCGACGCACTTGTAACAACTGATTAAGTGCGCACTGCTAGTGTAAACATTGTGACGTCAGTGACTTTACGCTTTTTTGCAAGGCCGTGCATGATAGTAAAAATTAATGCACGCACACGTGACTCATTTCAGCGCTTCCAATTGGCTACATTCTTGAACCCATTTTATAACATCCATTATTGCACTTCAGTTATTATTTCATAGTGACGGTAGGAAATCATGCGTGTTTTTTGTTCTTCCTTTATATAATCAGATTATTTTTGTGCGACATTAACTTTGAGCACATTTTGTGTTGCATTATATGAATAGATTCCTGATAGCTTTTTGGATGAGGGCTTTGTAGGACGATTCGAAGTCTTCACTTCTTCGTTCAATTGATTTGAATTAAATTATGTATTTTCAACTTAATAATATACAAAACAAAAGCAATGTATACAAGTTTCACTGAAACATAATTAAGTAAGCAGTTATATAGAACAGGGCTGCCAACTCTCACTCATTGAGAGTGAGACTCACTCATTTTGTTCCTTTCTCACTCTAAAACTTTATTTCATTTACATGCATTTCTATTGATCTCACTCATTTTGACTCGTAAATTACAGCATTGGCCTATGGGAGTCTCACTCTCAACTATAGTTTCCAATGTTGGCAGCCCTGTAGAATTCAAAGTTTCACCTCTTTTCAAAACGCTGACGGTATGTGGCTTAATTCTCATTCGCTCACACTATATATATAGTCTTCATCTTAGTTGTTTATTACTTTTATTTGTGGCTGATAACTCTTGATAACTCATTCTTGAATAGAATATTATATTGAAATGATATAAATTGGAATTCTTCCGCGATATACAACAATGATTACTTTTTAAAGAGAGGAGAAACGCCGGGCTGCTGCATGTCACACATAAACTAATATAGCTACAATTTAATACAATTTAGTATGTAAAAAATATACGCATGTGTCTGTGTGTGTGTGGGGGGGGGGGGTTCTAAGTGTTCTCGTTGTTTGGCGCTTATAAAGTATCCTTTATCAAACTACACCAAAATGCAGAATGAACGTTCGTTTTTGTTTGTTTGCTTTGGTATAGCCAGCTATACCGAATCGGAAAGTTATGTTTGAGAATTTTGTGTTGAACCTATTTTTCGACATTATTTGCTCTATTTTTTACGCCCCCCACGCACACACACACATACACACACACGTGCGTGCGCACGCATCCAGACCCACCTCCTCCAGCACTGTATGGGTAGCATTAAAATAATGCATATCCTATTGAGGAAAATGTAAACAATGGTGACAGTAACAATTTTTTTTTTGAATGATATCATAATTAGACTGTGCATTATCAGAACACTGTTTCTCAATTAAGGTAAACTCACCTAAACAAAATACAGGTCTCCGTACTGTAGACACATTCTATGTCCCCTAATAATTCGTTTATGTTTATTGATTGCATTCCCTCTGTGTTACCCTCCTTAATAGCTTATATGTAGTATGTACTCGAGGTTCTTTTTTTTTTTCACAATTTTTTCATGGGTGTTTTGTTCTCCAGTTTTAAGAAATATCATAAGAAAATCATTAAAAGATCTCCTATTATGACCCAAAGGCCGTTATCCCTGTCAGACAAAGTAACTGCTTGCTATTAGATGGGATCTCCTCCATGCACCTGTATATCTCATAAAATGCGATGTTCTTGCATGTCTTACGTGACGTAAATAGGGCCTATACCCTTATCAAGGAGTTACCAGTAACTCCTTGCTCTTAGAAGTATTCTTATTCATTATCTTAATGAGAAAGTTGTCGATTTGTTAACATGATATAATTTGCCAAATGGGTAAATCTAGCAAACAAAAATTCAAATGTGTACGAGCATGTAAAATGACTTGGTGTCTCACGCACCGTGATAGTCGCGTTTGCTTGCACAATGGGAAGTTTGGGAAATCGCTTGGTTGAAGTCAATAGCGATTCATAATTTATGATTTCCTTCACTTACCACTGCATACTCCATGTATTACATACCTCCACACTAATATTGAATTATTTGTAAACATCGATTTCTCCAGCAAGTCAACTATTGGCAGTATTGTGGTTTGCGTAAGTTTTATATAGACGGCCAAACATAAAAGATTTCACTGAGTTATTAAGTGAAAGCTGAAACAGTTTAGGTTCAAGGCTTCATCTTACCAACTGGCCAAACTATATAGCGTGCTCAGAACTCTGCTGCTCGGGTCCTCAGTGGAACATGTCGCTTCTCCAGCATAGAGTTTAAAATTCTTCTTCATACATGGAAAGCAGTACATTCTTCAGCTCCAAAATATTTGCAAAACCTTGTTTTCAGAATACGTCCCTGGCAGAAATCTCCGTTCATGTAATAGTAAACAATAAAAGAACAATCTCGACTCTCGGAGAAAAAGCCTATATAGTTTCTGCAGCCCCATCTCTCTGGAACGCTCTTCCACTGAGGATCCAACCAGCATAGACCATTGAAACATTTAAAAAGCTTCTGAAATCACATATATTCGCATCTCATTTTGATTGAATTTTCACTTGACGAATTGCTCACTGGGTGTATGATCTCTATCTATCTCTTTCTTCTTTTTCAACCGTCTTATGTACAATTATGACTACGATGTATATGTTATTCTTTTTATAAAAAAATTTACGTCCCTCTGCGCCTCAGAATAGGCTACTATATAGATCGAAGGCGGATTACAAATGCTGTACTTATTATTATTATCATTATTATTTAGGTTTTTATCTATGTATTTGTATTCTGAGCCGAGAAAATAGACGAATAGCTTGTCTGGGATTTGTTTATCTAGATTGCAGAAAATTAGGGCCTGCTTTATAGGCTGTTAAGATCTCCACCGCTTCCCGCCGCCTGCGTTAGTTGTATAGCCACTGAACAGTTTTCAAGAAGTGGTCTGTGATTTTAAAACTTTAAATGCAAACTAACGTACACAATGTCATATAGTAGATCCTACATCATTCTGTTTTTTGAAGTCACAAAACATGAAAATTCTTTTCTTTTCATCTGATAAGCCTCAGGATATAGGCCTATTATCTCATGGCGTTCTTGAAATCAATGTTTGTTCGAGAAAAAACATTGAATTGGAAAGCAACAGACTATCACCATGCTTCAACATATTAAGAAAGACAGAAAAGAAAAGAACAAAAAAGAATCCTAAAACTTTTCACCTGCCTGCTTTGATATACCTTTATTCTTGGAGTCGTCGGAGTGGCAAAAATTAGACCAAAGCTTCAAATGTTATTATAGTATATATGCCAACAAGTCCTGTATTGTAATTCTTGTATTAGTGAATAGTTATCACAGAAATCTGAAATTCCTTATATGAGCAACAGAAACGATCATATCAGCTGGCTATAAGAAGCATAAAAATATCTTACTTTGTTATATTTCCTTCCAGACGTTTTGACTGAAGATCAGAAAAATAAACAATGAGGAAGTGGCGATATGCTCTGGTATGGCTCTTAACAAGACCCTTGGTAAAATGATTTTCTAAAAAAGTGAAATGAACATACATGTGTTCATCAACGAGGGAAAAACGGTGAGATTTCCAGATGAAAAGTCATAGTCATATCTGTCAGGCAACATTGAATCGGCAATGACCGAACGCCCGCGCTTTCTATGAGAAATGTCAATAGGAAGAGAAACATAATCCCACGGAGCTACGATTATGTAAATCAGGTGAAAAATCTCAAAGAATCATGCATAAGCCCCGAGTGCCGTAAACAATAACCCATGACGCTTCACTGAGTATGTATTGCTCTATCAAATTCATGTTTCCAAAAATACTTAGTATCCTAACCCACAGTAACACATCCCCAGACATGTGATTCCCCACCCCACGGGCTATATACCTCTCCCTGAGCCATTAACTAAGATGTAACTATTATGGGATGGAGAAGTAATTATTATGGGATGGAAGTAAGGGCCACTGACGTCATTATGCGCATGTGCAATTAACGTTTTACTACCCTTTTGTCGAGGGGGTAAGTTTTTGTCTCCGCCATCTTCTGACTTCCTCCCCTAGCGATAACCCGGATTTTAATCTGTGAAGTGGAACACACAAGGGAGACACTGGTCACGGAATTCCGTTCACGGAATATTGCTGGATCAATTGAGAATGCCAGGAATGGCAAAAAGGGACGAAGAACCAGACGATTATGGATATGATTTAGACACGACCGGTGAGAGTGGGGCCATCAACGAGGGAGGCGAACAGGCCGACTTCGGTATGTGAATGATTATTGAAAATATCGATGATATTGGCGATATTTACGAGTGCGGTACAGTGATTAAATTGCATGAAAATTTACAAATGTGTCAGATATAGTTTGTGCATTATTATTTCGAGGTCTGACAGAGATTTAAAAAATTTATGCACCTGGGAAAGGAGAATTAAAGCAATATTTCCGACGCTTGGTCAAGGTCCGCCGATCATCGTAACTAAAATAACGACGTGATCGATCATCGTCTCTAGCGAACGCCGGACACCGGTGATCTTCCAATAACATACATTTGAACTGTAGGCGCCAAATCCTAACAATCCCTTGTTCACGCTAATCTATGATGTTTTACCTTTTGTCTGATGGTTGAATTTTCAATGTTTTTGTGTTAGCATTCCTGGAAATACAGCGATTTTGGCGAGGTGTTGCTTACGGATGAGTTATGAAGATAATTATCAATCCCTTCATTTCGCACGCTGAATGAATGGGCTTATGGAGTTTGTGTGTACGGATATGCGTGCGTGTGTGTATCGAGCTACACTGGCGTGCTTTGTGCGACCCATGTGATGTGTGTGAAATAACAGCTTGTGTGGCGAAGCATGGACTGTTGTTTGTGCAGCGGCCTCGGGGGTCGGGCTGGCTGCCCAAGCCATGGCGTGGGCATGGCGTAGAGTCCTACGTGAATTTATACTATATACTGTAGTGTTGGTCCTACACTGTAGCTAGGCCATGTTGACATGCATGGGGAAGTCTCAATGAACTAGTAATGAAGTTAGTCAAACCTATGTGTACTTCTGTCTGTTTAGTGTTATGGATGAGAGTCATGTATTGAAATATTCCACATTTCTTTTCAGATGGAGATTCCCCACCAAAGAAGAAAAAAAGCAAGAAAAGTAAAAAAGAAAAGAGGAAAGATGGAAAGTCCGGCAAGAAAAGAAAGAGAGATAGCGAGGTACCCAGTACAATGTTTCTTATTCTATTTCGGCTCATATAGATTTAACTGCTAAATGAAATCTTTCCAACATTTTTATTATTTCGTGAATGTAAACGTGTTGGCAGTGCAGTGCACACGCATATTGCTTTTCACCTGTGGCGTAATTCAGGGTTTGTTGTGTGCATGGACAGATCATATCTAATTTTTTGAGTCATTGCATTTTGAAAAAATTGAATCTTGATTTCATCATTACCATGGTACAGAAATACACATTTTGTGAGTTACTTTACGCTTGCAAATCTGTTGAAAATTTAATTTGATGTGATTTGAAAAATATCAGTAAAGTGCTGTGCATTTGTAAAGATGTAAAGTACGTAATTCTGCTAGAATAGAGTGTGCTTCAATAGAGACCAACTTCAGAGTACTCTCTGAAGAAACATATGTAGTTCAAGGAATGATTTTGATCCTCCTCGTGGAATCAAGCCACTTGTTTTTAAAGACTCTGTAATTTGTAGTTGTATTCAAACAAGTATCTATAATGTGCCAATTTAACCCAGGGTTTGACAAAATGTAGACTGTAAATGAATAAAAAAACAACAACAATATATATATTGTTTTGTGTCACAACTGCGGTACTTGGAATTAAACCACTGTGTGTCATGTAGTGACGTACATTTAGGTTTGACGTAATAACCAGAGATGATTACATGGAACATGATGGAATGTAGGGGTGTGCTGCAGATTGTAATACTTGTTACAGGGATGAGTGACTAGTGAATTAAACTGGTTAATTGGGGCCAGGGTGATTCAAATTTGTTAATGATAAATGCCAAAACATGTTTGTAGAATTAAGTTTTTTTTTGTGTAAATTTTTCCCTCAAATTTGGAACATTTTTGTATGCTCTGAATGTTGAATTCTAGCCTTTATATGTTTTTTTGTTTGTTCTGACAGATTTTAGAGATAAGGTGATTACATGAGGGGATTGATGGTATCCTGATAAATACATCAGCAGACAGCATACAATCAATTATATACTTCAAATCATTGAAAACATTTCAACACTCTAGGGTCAAGTACACTTGTACAATTGTACATGTAGTATGATGGTGCAGTCATGGTGGTATATTACGTACACTTGGAGAGGTACATTGTAACTAACCATTCTAGAGTTACGCAGTTTTAAAGCATTAAACTTTCATATGGCATGGCATTGATTTCTTTCTGATTTCATATATTTTTCCTTTGCATGTGTTTGCCAACATTTAAGTTCATGCTAGATTTGTGCACTTACTGTAATTTGTGATGCTGACTTGTGTGATATTTTGACATACTTTAGGGAAGTGATCATCATGGGAGCGATGACTCAGATGGCGACATCAAAGGGAAGAGCAAGAAAAAGAAGGAATTCAAGGTGATCTGTCTTATACTGTCTAGATATGATCTCTTTTTTTTTCCTTTCGTCTTGAAAGAAACGACACTTGCAGACTTAATATATTCTTCTTTCATTGATTCAGTGGGGTTTGGATTGACAAAATACATTTAAATCTTTTATTGAACCAAGCATATTGGGGATGTACATGCTGTAGCAAAATATTGGGGATGTACAGCTGTACATGCTGTCGCAAAATATCTTTAGCAGTGTCATCAATAGGATACTGTACAATTAATCAAACATACAAGTAGAGGTAGAGCATAGAGTCAAGACAATTCTGTTTGTGTGAATGGCTTGGAATGAAATAGGATCTGTACATCACGTTCAGTTGTCTGCTTCCTTGGCTCATGTTCTTTCAGTCATATTGATAACACAAATTAGCCAGTCACTCAGTGGTCATACAGCTTGTCAAGCCTCATTTCATTATTTGCAGTGTGAGGAATAGTGCATGTTACTCTGAGTCTCTGTATCCTCCCAGTATTGTGTTATTCTATCTGGTGCTCTTTGAGTTTGCAGCACTATTCGCATGACGCATGATATGGTAAACAACATGTACAGTGTATGTTGTAAATGAATGATTTTGACAGTGGAGCTATAAACGCTCATCACAGATAGCCATTTCTTTTTCTTTAAACAAGCTGGTTCATATGCAGATGTGTGTCATTTCTGTCTTTGCTGCCCCTTCCCCTGCTAAAAAATGTGTCGCATCGATCACATTTTCCAAAGGAGAGCAATTCATGATATTTTGTTATTGTGATCTGGTGGCTTGGCTACTCGATGCACAGCATCATAGAAACCTTGACTTATAATTTTTTTGGGGTGTGTGTGTGTGTCCATAGCAGCCCTTGGAGCCATTGCCCCTTACACTGATACCACCCCCGAAGCCACAGACGAAGACATCCATCGACCTCATGCGGGAACTTGGCATTGAGGAGTTTGAGATGGAGTACACAGACTCTGACTACGACGAGCTCATCAACTACAAACTCTTCTCACAGCACATCCGCCCACTGGTCATCGAGAGAGCTCCCAAGCTGCCCTCCAACAAGCTGGTCAGTCTCCTGGCTCTCCTCTGGAAGGAATTTGCAGCAAATAATCCCAAGAAGGGTCAGGCAAAGAGACCGACCATCCCTGACTTCAAACCTCTGGCTGAGAGTATGAAGTCAGACGAGGAGAAAGAGGAGCCTAAGAGAGAGTCTCTTGAGGTGGAAGTCAAAATTCATCAGGAAGAAAAAGAAGAAGAACCCACCAAGGAGAAGAAGAGCAGCAAAGCCGGTCAGTTCTCTGTGAATTGTTTTTTGAATTTCAGTGAAATGGGGGATTTTTCTTGTAAATAATGCATCACAGTAAACAGTACGCTTCAGTACACTTTGAAAGAGCAGTTCAGAGTCTGGTATGAAAGCAGCCGTGAAACTCATCTGCAAATGTTTCATATCTCACACAATATGATATGAAATTTATTAAATTCATCAGTGGATAAAAATAGTATGCCTGCAGTAAAGCTTGTTTTGGCAATGATACCATTGAGGTGCCTACCTTATCAATGCATGAGATTTTATTCATAACCTCAAGAAATTGATGCTTTATAATGAAATGATTGTTACTGTAGAACTTTTCTTGGAAACAAATGTGAAGGGAGTGAAATGGACGTTGAAATATTTCCATAGTAGCAAGCATAAATCATGACATAACATGTTGTGTAGTTGCCTTTATTCTCAGTGTCTTGCATTAAGGCAAATGATCATGCACTAGAGTGGTATATAGAGCAACCCTTCTCATAAATTAATCAAGACTAGCAATCTGTTGTGTTTTGTTGTACATGTTTATGCCGGATGACTTTATTTTAAGTGAAGACGGCTGTGCGCTATTTCCTTTATCAAACATGTCAGAAGTGAAGATTCAGAATGTACACAGTTGTACAATAGATGCTTCACTATAAGGGCACCTTTAAAAAATTTAGCTGCATGATCTATGTTACCAGTGACCCTGGCTGAAAGAGTACTTTCAGCTGTATGACAATGTTTCCATTTGAGGTGATTGTTACTGCTTCATTATAGTGAAGATCTGTGAGTGACTAGATTTACCAAACTCAGTTTTTTACATTGACTGTTGTATAAGACAAAATCATTTAGCATAGGGGATGGTTTTCTCGCATGTTGCTCTACTTTATAGCAGTGATAGCATAATTTTGAAAACCTGTGGACTCAATTTCTTTTTGTATAATCGTATAATTATACATCATTTTACATCTTTGCAAGTTATGTCTACCTCTGCCAAGGAGGTTATGTTTTTGGTGGCATTTGTTTGTCTGTCTGTGTACAAAATGTATGCAAATAAACAAAAGGCTTCTAGATTGGGAAATGGGGCAATTTTCAGCATGCATATGTGGGTGGAAATGAGCTGCTTGGTTGAGGTCTGCACTCTCTGAGTGCTTTTCTATTTCTTTTTTGTTTTGTTGTTGAAGCAGGCCACCACTTTGTGAAACTGTTTTGACCTGCAGAAGAAATTCCTGCACATTGCATTATTGACATGCTGTATTTCATATTTTACAATGTACAGGAAAGGGCAAAGCAAAGGAAAAGAGCAAAAAGAGGAAAACAGTAGCTCCGCTGAAAATAAAAGTTGGTGGTTTGAACAAGAAAAGGAAAGCGCCCTCGGTGAGTACTTTGGAGAATGTAAGTGGTAAAGATGACACTATGATGAAATTTGCTGTAATCGCTCTAATGATATGTATGCCGTATATTTAGCAAGTCTACTTCGCGAATCTGGACTTCCTGACAATTTTGTGAGTGGCTGAATTCACAATTTTGATGTACAGTACTGAATGGAGAAATGCGTGCATACACGTCACATTCATGTCAGGATGAGATTTGATATTTTCATGTGTTTTTTAATTTGCGAACATCACTCGACCTGCAAAATGCACGAAAATTAAAAACCTCATGAAATATTTGCCATTAATACAGTACTTCATTAGCATTGTTTCTATACATCTCTTATTGCATTGGGAACAAATGTTTTCACCCTGTCTTTGGACTGAAAACTGGTGAAAGGAAGTTCATAAGATGTTGAGGAGAATGCCTTGTATGTGTAAAGTATTATGATGATGATTATAGAGAAAGGGATTTCTAGGATACATGGCAAAGTAGCAGGACATTCACTGCCAGCTGTTCCTTCAAACAATGTAGATTTGGGATTTTCACAATGTCCTACCTCTCTCCTCTTGATATGGCTGTATGCTGTCATGGCTTAATAGAAAACATTTGACAGAATCACGTACAATCGAGACGTATAGTGAGGTGCCCGCACCTCGTCAGGGGCCCGAATACCGTCACCCCTCTTAAAATTGTTACAAGCGCGCTAAACAAAAATTTATGCCCCGGACTGTGTTCAGTATGCTTGAAACTTGATAGGGCTACCACAACCAAGTAAATTGTGGTGAAAACCGAACAGTTTTTCGCAAAAATCTGAAATTTACATGAGGAATACATGTTATAAGTATCATCATGGTAACCCGCATGCATCTTTTACGTGCTTGTCTATGGGAGCATGACGGTCACCCGCTCACGTCTTTACGTGCTTTGTCTATGGGAGCGCGGGTGACGAGTTGCGGGCCCCTTCCTTAGCGCACAACTATTCCGCATCATTTGTGTTTGGTGACGATAGCTGCAAATTTCGATATCGATCAGTGAACTTGTGATTCCATTGGAATCTTCAGCATTTTTCCTGTATGTGAGTGGGATTTCATAAAATTTCAGTGACGAAATGTGATTTAAATATGCACAAACATTATCTATGACGAGGTGTGGGTCACCCAAGTATACTCTGTGAGAAATAGAAGGTATGATGTGCAACCTGCCACTGACACTCTGTTGGTCTTGTGATGTTCATGAGTGCTGTAACAGTCATAGAGGCAATTCTGATACACTACTAGTATATTACTGAGTAGGTATTGAATTGGGTATGACTATTACATATTTTCTCTTCTTTGACTGACAAACAGGATAGTGACAGCCTCAGTGATAGTGACCATTCCATAGATGATGATGAGGACAACAGTATGAAGAGTTCTAGTGCCAAGTCTGAAAGCTCAGCCTCACGCCCTCCGCCCCGCAGCAGAGCTCCTAAACCTCCCCGTCCCAAGGCACCGGCCAAGAAGAAGAAGAAGAAGAAGCCTACCACATCGGATGAAGAGGATGGCTATGAGGTGGGGTGTCACTTGGAGTCAAAACGCTTTATGCAGTAATGCGATGTTACGCATATTCTGTAAAGAGTCCGCTGGTAGCATTGTGATGGGAGAGTTCATGCATTTACAATCATATCTCATATTTAGTGCATGCTTTGGGATGCAATTAGATTAAAGTATAGTTTTCAGAGATGTGAATACCCATATTGAATGAGGAAAGCTATATATAGGAAGTCAAGTTCTTGCATGTCCCACATGCACTTTACTTTGAATCGTAGTCTCATTCCTTATTTGCTCTGAGGCTTCTTCACTTCTTATGTGTGAAAGAGTTGGAAAATGTTTGGTTACTTGACTAAATTGCGGAGTAGAGACAATTCAGGCAGATAGTAACATTGGCATGGATATTATGCAAGCCTTTACTGTTTACCATGGAGGCTGTGATGTGTAAAATTGACCAAGCTTCCCCTGTTTCTTCTCTTTGACTAGACTGACCACCAGGATTACTGTGAGGTATGTCAACAGGGAGGGGAGATCATTCTGTGTGATACCTGCCCTAAGGCCTACCACTTGGTGTGCCTGGACCCTGAGCTAGAGACCGCTCCTGAGGGTAAATGGAGCTGCCCACACTGTGTGAGTAAAGACTGCCTTGCCTGGGAGAGATTGAATTATTGTGTAAATCATACTCCATGAGGTTTAACCCTAAAAAGACTGGGGGGGCCTAAAAGGCCCCCCCCTCGACATTTCGCGCGATTACTCTGCAACACGCAATGCTCTTGCCGCGATGCTCTATGACTTTTTTCTTTCGAGTTTCCCGCACATTTTGACACCAAATTTGTGACGCCCGGGGTTACCGTTCTGAAGTTACATAACTTTTTGTACATGCACGTGAGGCCGAAAATGGCTCAAAAATGTGATTTTGTGTACAAAGTCGAATCAAATCGATTTTTTTTCCCATGGTTCATATAAGTATGCTTATTTTTACTCTCAATGGCTAAAATTAATTTGTTTTAGGAGTATTATGCTTCAAAAAGTGTGTGCCACAAATTTTGTTAAAAAAAACAACAAAAACAAAAGGTCAAATAAACAAAGAAATACATAAGAAATTCATAAAACAATATAATAGATAAGAAATTGATCTTGATACCGAATTTTTTTTCAAGTACATTTGCTAAGAATGCCGCAAAGAATAATTAGAACAAAAATGAGCACTTTTGGAGCTTTATTTACTGATTTCTCGCATAAATTAGCATAATTTATCAAAATAAAATAAGAGAAGACTATTTTTGGAAAATTTAGATATACGATCTTGTAGGTTACATCCCACACTACCATTGTGCAAATTTCTGCGGCGATCGCGCAATCCACGGCCGAGATCTTAAAGACATAATTTACCATTTGTAGTTGAAACAAAAATCCAGCATTAGTGCTTCAAAATAGTTCTAAAATGTGAGTTAGGGATAGAAACAACCACTGTAAAAATTTGAATCCATATAATATATGTAAGTGTCGTTAAATACACAAACTGTGAACAATAGTTATAATAAAAATGTTTCAAGACTAAACCGTGTACAGTTACGGTTTATTGGGAAAAACACTGATGTCTCCTTATATTTCAGGCTTTATTGCGAAAATTTTATATGGAAGGATGTTTTGTGATACAACAGACCTACACATATGCATCAAATGTGATATCTTGAACATTTTTGAAATCACTGCTCCCAAAGGTAAACTGGACCTTTAAGGGGGGGGGGGGGCCCTTTAGGCCCCCCAGTCTTTCAAGCTTCCAAAATAGCCCAGTCTATTTAGGGTTAAGTGTAGGTTACCAATAGTGCAACACATGTGTGAAGACATCCAGGGCAAATTCAGTGACTTAAGTGTGCCGTGTATCATAGGGGTCTTCAAGGAATCAGAGTGCTCATTGTAAACCTGTTTCGTATCGGATAGCACTACAGTTTAGACAGTGTATTATGAAGGCGACGGTGATGATGATGGGTTTGTTTATTGATGTCGGTGTTCTGAACATGTGCTGAACATGTGCTGTGGCATTTAGATAATACATGATATTTGTTACTTTGTTATTGATGTATAAGTCAGACACTTTATATTTTTGTTAAGTTTAACACTTTCTATCAAATTCATAGAATAGTAGATGACTATGGATGACCTAATGAATGATGTAAGTCTATATCAAACTTTGTTAATTAGGAAGGAGAAGGTCCCCCTGAACAGGAGCCAGATGAACACATGGAGTTTTGTCGTGTATGTCATGATGGTGGGGAGCTGCTGTGCTGTGAGCAATGTCCGTCCTCCTATCACATCTTTTGCCTCAACCCACCACTCCGCAAGATTCCTGATGATGACTGGGTGTGCCCACGCTGCGCTGTAAGTCTTACTGATTCTTTAATTCAGCAATTGGATAACTTAGACAAGTGTATGATGTAGAAACATAACAGACACAGCAGCTTTGCATTGCTTTCATGTGATATGTACAAATGTGTATCTATGTATCTGGCCAAATTTCTGACTGGAAGTGTTACATAAATAAATACCTGGATGGTACTTGAATCATTGTGCTGTATTCTTTGTAGAGTAGCCATTATGGTGTCCAGCTGTGTGTCGTACTTATCACTTTGTATGTCAGTGGTATTAGTAGTAGATTTGTCTGGTGACTTCCTTGCATGGTAGGAAAATTTTTACCGCTGAAGATATTGTTTCAGATCAGCTTAACGACATGTCATTATCATCAAACACAAAAATGCAGTACAGCTCATTGATTAATAGGGCAGTCCGGTTATAACGAACACATTTGTAACGAAATTCCGGTTACAACGAAAGAAAAAATTCAGGCCACAGCATTACCCGCTTTTTGTTCCTTGTTCAGTTGTAACGAAATTTTGATATGATGAGAGAAAACTGCCAGTCCCGAGGACTTTGTTATAACAGGAGTCCACTGTACTTCCTTCCTTTGAACACATTAGTGTGAACCTCCACTGGGTAGAGTCCAGAAGATCCTGACCTGGAGATGGAACACTCCAGAGATGCCTCCCGAGGAGCCGGAGGAAGAACCACAGGAAGGAGAGGAGAAGAAGGAAGAGGATCCTCGCTTGAAGCAACTCAGGGAGCTGAAACCTAAACCCATCCGAGAGTTTTTCTGCAAGTTCCATGGCATGTCCTACTGGCATTGTGAGTGGGTCACTGAGCTACAGGTAAGAGGCTGCTAGGTTCCTTTCAATATTTTGCAGATTTGACATGTGACAAAACTTTCATATTACATAGTCATACTTTTTGTGTTGTTTGTTCTTTGTACCTAAGTAACATGAGAATGACTACATGCAGTCGTAATGCAGTGAAATCTTGTGAATGTGGGTATGACTGTACATCAGGGTAATGATTAGAATACAAGTCATGCATGATAATAAATTCACGTTGTGATAATGCTCTAATTTTTGTTTCTTCCAGATGGAAGTGTTCCACAGCATCCTGCATAGGAACTTCATTCGTAAGAATGACATGGAAGACCCTCCAACGTTTGATGATGAGGAGAGCATCGCCAGGGCGAAGAGGAAGGAAGCCAAACACCATCAGGACCACGATGGCGAGAAGGAGCACAAGAAACCTGAAGAAGAGAAAGAAACAGTATGTCATGTCAGTCTAGTCTGGTTCTTGGTCCTCTTGCCATGTGTCTCAAGATGCCCCATGCATCTTTTAGGAAGGCTGCATAGTTATAACTTATATCATCTGTGAATGCGACATGACATTTCACGAGCTGTGATCCTTTTGTTGTTGTTTTACTTAGATTTGGTCATCAGTGTAAAATTACAAAATGGACAAAGAAAATAAAAGGAGCAGGAGAGCCAACCAGCTGATAAGAAATTTTAAGACATTGACCTGTGCTCCACATATCTGTCATTTGCATATTGAATGAACATGTGAATGATAAGGCACTGCAGTTTCTGAAATATATCTCCAGTATAGCAACCCACAGATTAGTGTAGTACACAAACATTGAGTATGAACATTCACTTATAAGATGAATGCATCTTCTGTTCTGCATTAACTTTACATTTGTTATTGAAACTGATCGAGGGAGAGTTATTTAAACTCAGCATGTTGAGAAGGAATTACATTTAAGTTTGTGTATGTTTATAAATATTTGTGTCATATGATACCGCATTGATCACTGCTGTGCTGTTCTCGTAGAATATGAATGGAGTCAAACCTTCTATGTGGCCCATATTATTCTTTGTGTTGTAGTAATGTAAGTGCATTTCTTTCTTTTTCTTCTCAGGAGGCAAAGGAAGGGGAGGAGACTGAAGAACCCAAAGAAGCTGTGGATGGAGAGAAGGAAGAGAAAGAAGATAAGTCTGAGACAGACTCTGAGAAGAAGGGTGATGACACGGAGGAGGAGGAGGAGGAAGACCAGGTGGATGCTGATATCCTAGCAACCGTGGAGAAGTTTGTTCAGTATGGAGTACAGCCAGAGTGGATGCAGATACATAGAATCATCAACAGCAAGGTTTGTACAATTTAGAACTCACTACAGGCTTCTTCGCTTTATAGTCTTACTACACCTTTATAGTCTTACTACACATTCTTGTACAGCGTATGAATGCAGTTTTGTGAATGTCGGGGTACATATGGTTGCTCATTTTGTGGTGTTTTTTTTTGGTTGTGTGTGTAAAAGTATATCGTTGGCTTTATGCCAAAAGGGCCTTAGACCACTTCCACTGTTATGCCAAAAGGCCCTTAACGCTATAGACTTTGTACACTATTAGTGCCCTTTGGTATAACAAGGGAAGTTCTTTAGCCCTTTTGGCATAATGCCGACGATATGTTGGTATATATTTCTGATGTAATGCTCAGAATGTTGGTGCGTATATTTTGTGGATATGTTTATGTTGACAAAGTATTCATGATGGTGTGTGTGTGTGTGTCGGTGTGTGTGTACTTGTGTGTGTGTTTGAGGGTTGAATGGGTCTTTTGAAGTGAAGTATTGAAGAAGTGGTTGATGCATTCCATACATGTTCTTGATAATGTAATTACTATTTAGATTTATGTCAAGGATAATGTAATAAGGTTCCGTGAGCTGCATACACATTATTTGTAAATCTTCCACAGCTGTTTATAAACAGCTGTTTATCACCGGCTATGTTAACCTGTGTTGTGTCAGTGTGGTAATCAAGCTGTCATGAGTTAAACCCATAACTTATCAACGCTGACATACTTTATTTCCTCTTCCTGGCAGACTGATCGATACAACCAGACATCCTTCCTGATCAAGTGGAAGCTTGTTAACTATGACGGCTCCACGTGGGAAGAGGAGGAGTTTGTTCGTAAGATTCCTGAAGGACCCAAACAGATCCAGTTCTTCTATGACCTCAAGTAAGCTTTGCATTAACTTAGTTGTTCCATTCTTGCTGCCATGCAAGTAATCTCATCATTACTGAGCATAAAGTGATCTCGTTGTATAGTTGTAATGTGCTTAAGAGCATCATCGATGATCAACATTCAGTGTCTTTTATAAGTTTGTGCAGTTAGCCTTTCCATTCTTAGTAGTAAAGTTCTCACTTTCTTCCTATATGTCTGATGCTTGAGAATGTTTGCAGTGGAATAAAACTTTACCAAAAATTTCGCTATTTCTACATATGAGTGTGTATGGACCTATGGACAAAATCAGAAACTTTCCCAAATTATGTAAATACTTTCTAGGAAGAATCATAACTTTCTCACAAAATGTAAAAAAAATACCACACACACACTCTCTCCCTCACAAACACACACAAGTGCGCACATGCACCCTCACACACGGCCAAAAAAATGGTTGAAAAATCAAAGAAATATATAAGAAAATTTGAAAAGAATGAAATACATAACAAATATCCCCCAGTTATAAAAAGACTAAAGTACCCTGGGAGTATAAGGGTTGAATGTAAAAACTTCTTATTATGAGAGGTAATTATTAATTTGAATGTTGCGCTCAAGACTCAAAGACCGTGCCATGTATACAAAGTAGAAACAATTTATTCAACAACGACCAAACAAGAGAGACACACAAGGCCTGCATGCAAAGCAGCTATTTAAAATGCAAAATGTGAATGTCGCCATGGAGTGTAGCAGTGAATCTTGCCACAAAGTGGTTCTGAAAGCATTCAAATGTTGGTATGTAGGAGAAATGTTGCTTACAATGTAGAATGTGGCAGTGAAATGTATTGACCTTGTTGCTATTGTTTCCCTAGATGGCATTTTCCATTTTCATATCTTCACTCAACAGCAACAACAACAACACTAACAACAACAAAGAGAAATAGACATCGTGATTTTGGCTACTGTCTGACTGAATCAATCTTATACTTTTACTAAAACTAGTCTCAGATTACTAATTAGCTACAACTTTTTGTTTTTGTTTTTCTGCAGGGCATTGATGTTTGGAGAACCTGTGAAGAAGAAGAAGAGCAAAGGGAAATCCAAGAAATCACGAGAAAAGGAGATCAGGATTGTGCAGAAATTGGAACCCACTACAGATGTGAGTTTGGCTATTCATCTTTGCTATCTCTTTACATATTTGGCACGTACTATTCATTTAGTCAGGAAATGCAATTATGTTTTTGTTTTGTTTTTTTCACCTGTACAGAGCTAGTATCTAAACATCTTCTGTGAGGATGCAGAGACTGATTTTCCAATGTCTGCTCTGAGATATCTTTTCAAAAACATATAAATTAGTGACTTTATCATCATTTCTCAGATCACATGAGTTTGCTGATCATCAGTTTTGGAATGAGACTCAGGCATGCATTGTTTTGAAATGCCTTGACATCAGTGAACATATTTTGAAGACATTTCAAGAAATAACGTAGTCATTAGCTGCTGATGTGGTATCAGCAGTTTTCATCAACAGTGTATGTCTTTACATTTATTTTACATAGTCTTATATTCATTATATTTATTTTATATGTCTTTATATCTTATTTTGTATAGTCTTTATTTATATTTACACATACTCTCACCCTGTAATTGTATGTGTACAGCTGCGTAAGAAGCTTGAGGTTCAGCCCCAGTACATTGATGCGTGTGGAGGCAAACTGCATGACTACCAGCTGGAGGGTCTGAACTGGCTGCGATACTCTTGGGCTCATGACATCTCCACCATCCTGGCTGATGAGATGGGTCTAGGGAAGACCATTCAGACCATTGCATTCCTCTACTCACTCTACAAGGAGGTGAGTAGCATTCCAAGCTCTCTGTCGGAGCGGACCAATCAGTAGTCCTAGGAAAGAAAACAGTCAAACCTTCCTTGTTAGTAGTGGCCACATGTGACATACAGCCATGAAAAGGGAGCAGTGATTTAAAAAATGTTCAAGATATCACATTTGATGCATATATGTAGGTCAGTTGTATCACAAAACATCCTACCATGTAGAATTTTTGCAGTAAAGCCTAAAATATAAAGAGATATCACTGTTTTTCTGAATAAACCATAACTGTAGACGGTTTAGTCTGGAAACATTTTTACTATAACTATTGTTCACATTTTGTATATTTAACAATACTTAACATCGATTATACTGATTCAAATTTTACATTGGTTGTTTCTATCTCTAACTCACATTTGAAATCTAGTTTGGAGCACTATTGCTGCGTTTTTGTTATGCCTCCGCAACGAAGTGGCCGGAGGCATTATGTTTTCGGGTCGTCCGTCCGTCCGTCCGTCCGTCCGTCCGTCCGTCCGTCCGTCCCGTTTTGTTTTTGTCGATATCTCAAGAACCATGTGGTGGTTTTACATCAAACTTGGTATGAGGGTATATCCTTAGGGGATAATACTTTGTGTGGATTTTAGGGTCACAGGGTCAAAGGTCAAAGGTCACAGGTTATTTTGTGAAAAAAAAATTGAAATTTCATGTTTTTCTCCATATCTTACAAATGGTTCCAGGTATCTTCATGGAACTTAGTATATATGCTTGTACCGATGGGCAGTGATTATCTAGGGAAGTTGGGGGTCATGGGTCAAAGGTCAGGGGGTCAAAGGTCAAGGTCAGCTCCTCAAAATATCACCACTTTCCTTAAAATGCAATATGCCTGAAGGTTTTTTTTTTTTTTAAACTTGATGTATGGCATGTATTACCCAATATATATTTTGGGGGAAGTTTCTTGCCAAAAGGTCAAAGGTCAAAAGGTAAAAGGTCAAGTGGAAGTGCTAAATTGCACTTTTTCCTCCATATCTTGAAAGTAACTCAAGGTATCATCATGAAACTTACATATTTATGCATGTTCAACCTAACAGTGATTCTCTTTGGAACTGTGAGGTCAAAGGTCAAAGGCCAGGTTTAGATAATGCTAATTTCCCATTTGATACTGAAATTATACTTTTTCTCAATACCTTCAAAATTACTCAATGCATAGACTTATAAAAGGGTCAAAAGTCAAGTGAAAATCATCAGTTCCCCAAATACCTGCACTCTGACATTTTAATCATTCATCCAATTGAACCTAGTTCTAGGAAAGTGAACATTCAGCACATTTGTGTCAAACCTGTCAGTTTAATATTTTGCCAATTGTGTGAAACTGTCATCACACATTGTCAAGACATTGTACTATAGACCTATTAGGAGAACCATGCATTATGGCGGAGGCATATCAGTAGCCGTAGCGATATATCTAGTTTCATCTGCAAATGGTAAATTGCCTTTAATACACAGGGCCACACCAAGGGACCTTTCCTTGTCAGTGCCCCTCTGTCAACCATCATCAACTGGGAGAGAGAGTTTGAGTTCTGGGCACCAGACTTCTATGTTGTCACATACACTGGAGACAAGGATAGCAGAGCAGTTATCAGGTAAATGAGCCAAACTATGAAAGACTGTCCATTTCTGATAGGTATGCCAGTGGTTAACATGCTATATTCTCTCATCAACAACTTTGTAGACCTGTGGATTAATTGTTCATGATATATAACCTCAAGCATGGTATGTATAAACAGAAACATTATTGTGTAAAGAAGTGATGAACATCTCATGTCTAACATACGTGTGTTTGTGTGTATGTGTGTGTGTGCATGCATACTTGAATGCTAGGCATACTTATGGAAGTAATTGTTATGGAAATCTTTGTGAATTTTGTATAGTGTTCAAATCTTTTGATAATACCTCAATTCCTAATGTTCTCAGCTCCTGCTGTTTTGACTCTGTTTTCTTACATTTTTGTCCAGTTGTATTTAAGAACTTTGAGGATAAAGTTATGGCAGAAATACTGTCTTGGTTACCAAATAATATGGTTGTTTCCCAGATTTTGTTTGTATATTGCACTCGATTAATTTTCCTGTTTTGTACGTATCTCATCTCAGGGAAAATGAGTTCTCCTTTGAGGATGATGCAGTGAAGGGTGGCAAGAAAGCTTACAAGATGCGCCAGGGATCACACGTCAAGTTCCATGTTCTACTGACGTCCTATGAACTGGTCAGCATTGACTCCACCACGTTGCAATCAGTCAATTGGGATGTACTGGTGGTGGACGAAGCCCACAGACTGAAGAACAACCAATCAAAGGTCAGCTATCTTGGCTTTCATTTTAATTATGTGTTATCTTCATAGAGTATGCTGTGTATGGCGAATACAGCAGTTGACCATGCAGAAATTTACTATGAAGCAGTAAAGCAGTGCATGTTTAGCATGTTTTTTTTTTCAATAGAGCTCATGACTGAGATTAACAGAGATGAGTTTGAATTGTGTTCATGATTCCACTAGGAGTACTGTTTCATGTTGGTAAATTTGAGTGAAGTGAAAACTACATTTTACAGTTCAGTTTGACCATCATAGATAGGAAATTTTCTGCATACTCTGGGATATTGTAGATGCCATTCTAATGATATTGGTTGGTGTAATATCTGTGAAAGCAGTTTTTTGATGCCTATTTCAGACAATGGTGGTGAATGTGTTTGTCTGCATGGTCTCTCCCCCAGTTCTTCAGGATTCTGAGTGGCTACAACATCCGCTTCAAGCTGCTGCTGACTGGCACACCACTACAAAACAATCTGGAGGAACTCTTCCATCTGCTCAATTTCATGAGTCCTGAAGAATTCAAGTAAGTTGTGCCTTGTGCAACTCCATGTTAAGGCTTTCTTGTGCAATTGACACACATATTTGCGTGTATGCAGTATATTAGCAGGAGGTGCTACTGCTGTCAATTCGTTTTGAATGCACTATAGTCTTGTAGGTAGTGTCAAAGTAGTGATTGATGTTAGTGATATTGATGCCCCACACCTTTGCTGTGGAATTTGCACAAGCATTAGAAAAAAGGTAGTGCAGTGAAGAGTATAGCCGAGAGTAGGTCTTCTGGAAATTGACAGTGCATATCTGCACAAACACATTTTTAAACATGGAGCTAAACTATTTAGCAGAACAAGTGATCATAGTTGATTATTTGTACCATACAGAAACAATAAAATGAAAATGAAATGAAATGAAAACAAAAACACAAAATTGAGCAAAACAAGTAAACATTAACTGCAAAAGTTTATGAATCACTGCGAAATACTGAAGAATTGTAACACTTTAGGAACACAGATGAAAGGACATCTTCAGCAGCAAGAATTCTGATTGTTGTTTTTTTTTTGTCCTTCTTTGTGTGCAGCAACCTGCAGCATTTCCTGGACGAGTTTGAGGACATCTCAAAGGAAGACCAGATTAAGAAGCTTCACGACCTCCTTGGACCTCACATGCTGCGTCGTCTCAAGGCAGACGTACTCAAGGGCATGCCATCCAAGAGCGAGTTCATTGTCCGTGTCGAGCTCAGTCCACTCCAGAAGTAAGCAGCCATCATCATTTTTACTTCAGCCTTATCTTATATCGCCTTCTTTGTGGAGATGATGCTGTGTAAAGAAGATCGTCCAAGAGTAGACGGATGATCAACTGACAGAGAATAATCAACTGGATAAAATTATGGCACTTATCAGGATATTCATAACTGAATTCTTTGAATATTTTACAGAAAATATCTCTGCTGACTATGGAATTTGAAAGGTTGATTCTGATATTACATCATAGAACTTGTGACCTTTCCCCTTTGTCCCAATTTCATTTTTGATTTGAATGATGGACAAGTGAATGAAATATGGAAATGAAATTTGACCTCAGGACAACTTGCTTCTGCCCTTTCTGCATAGGGAAAGTTTTTCTTAGGAGTGTCCAGTTGTGGTCCTGTAGAAAATGTAGTTTTATGCCATAGAATGTAGAAAGAAATTCCTGTAAAGTAGTTGATTCCAAACCATGCATATTTCCTCTTGCCATATCTCACAATGGTACACTGTATCCGTTGGTCACTGGCTTGACAGCTGTATACTGTTAAACACAATATTTGCGCGGCATAAAATTTTCAAGAATTGAAGCGGACAGCCTTTTTCGCAGCATGAAATTTTCCCGAGTTGCCTCTAACATTCAATGCATATAGTGTAGACAAGAACTTTTGCATGCATTTTAATTTCGCGAATCTTGGCTCTCGCAAAATTCGCAAAATTAAAATGTGTGCGAACATTGCTTGTTTTACAGTAACTCAAGGGATGTAAGCTGAATTAGCATTGTGTAAGTGCTATGATGGCAATGTATAATCTGTGTTCTGTTTCCGGCAACAAAATGATTTGTTAAGCCTTGATGAGAAGATGGTGCTTCCAACTTCAGTCATGTAATGCAGTGTGCTGCTGTCATTCTGTATTGTAGGAAGTACTACAAATATATCCTCACCCGAAACTTTGAGGCGCTGAATTCCAAGAGTGGTGGTGGTGGCAGTGTGTCACTGCTAAACATCATGATGGACCTGAAGAAGTGCTGCAATCACCCGTACCTTTTCCCTACAGCTGCTGCGGTGAGTAGAGTGGATTGCTATTGGATATTTTGAATGTCTGTGAGAAAATATAATGAATAATATCTTTTTGATAATGCACTGAAGCAGAAACATATTTTTTCCTTGTCATTTTTTTTTTGTAATAACTCAAGATGTTCAGAATTTTGGGGTTCCATAAAGTAATTATGGGTATATGATTTTATGTGTTACCAGTATGGTATTCACTGCGGATTATTTTGTGATGTATACCTGGGATAAAAATATGATGTTATATGAAATTTTGTTTAGTAATGTCTTTCATGAACTGGATTCAATTGTCAAATCGTCAGTGTAGGTTCCTGCAGCTTTGTGCATGACAATACTTGTTCCCCATGATGCTGCTTAACCTGTTGAAGACGGACTGATTTTGCTACAACACACATTTCTCATAGACACCTGCCCAACTCGGGACTCATCTTGAACAGGTTAACGCAGTTGGAGAAGTGATTGGTCCATGATGAGGTTTCTATCATGGAATCTAGATTGGCTTCAGTCGTGAGAATTTGTGAAAATGAAAAGGTAAAATGAAGTCATTTGTGTGCTGGGCCTAATACTCCGAGACTCTAAATCAACTAGAAGTTTGGTACGCATGTTTTACCGTGCAGGAGGCACAAAGACTGACAAATGGGGCGTTTGAAGTGAGTGCGCTGACCAAAGCCTGTGGTAAACTGCTGCTGCTCACCAAGATGCTGAGATTCTTGAGAAAAGACAACCACCGAGTTCTCATCTTCTCTCAGGTGAGTTGTGTGTGTGACACTGAGACCAATTAATCCATCTTCATGGACCACATGGTCACAGTATCTAGGTGATTTTACAAACTGTCATTACCCTGAGCTTTACTTCACTAGCAGCTAGTACAGGAGTGTTATTTGTCCATCAATGTTCAGATGCAATATCACGTTTAGAATCCAACTTAGTATTCATGAAGCTGAACCAACATTGTTATAAGTGCCAATATATCTTGAGTTCAATATATAACCATAAAGTAAACAGTGCATTTGTCAATTTGTAGTCCATTTGTCAATTTGCAGTCCATTTACATTTGGTATGAAGATATTGTGAATGTCACAGGGTTATGTATTTTGTAATAATCAAGATGTATCATGATACATACATAAGATTGTCACATGTGGATATCATACTACCTGTTATTCTGAACATCTACTTTTGACAATGAGTTTGAATGATTGCATGAAATTACTACACACAGCGATGATAATGACATGTTTCCTTTGACTCCCCATGATGACAGATGACGAGGATGTTAGATCTGTTGGAAGACTTCTTGGAGGGAGAAGGCTACAAGTATGAGAGGATTGACGGTAGCGTGACAGGAGGTCTGAGGCAGGAAGCTATCGACAGATTCAATGGTAAATTTGACTTTCTCACTCAGCTTATCTTGATCTTGTGGGTGATCATTGTGATTGACACATAAATATATGCATTTAATGTTTTATCTGTATGTATATGTGTGTTTTCATATACATCTGTCTGTACAATTGCTTGTAAGTCTGTATGTGTGTATTTAAGTTTGCCCGTGTGATTATATTATTCATTTATTCACAGAGTTCACAGTGCTCAATGTTAAATGCCTTCAGGTGGTCTGATGAAGTACAATGTTTGAAAATGTTCTGTGAAGTGTGGGGGCTTTATTAACCCTAAAAAGCCTGGGCTATTTTGGTAGCTCGAAAGACTGGGGGGGGGGGGGGGGGGGGGGGGGGGGGCCTAAAGGGCCCCCCCTTAAGATCTCAGCCGTGGATCGCGCGATCGCCGCGGAAATTTGCACAATGGTAGTGTGTGATGTAATCTACAAGATCGTATATTTAAATTTTCCAAAATAGTCTTCTTTTATTTTATTTTGATTAATTATGCTAATTTATGCAATAAATCAGACTTTTTTATCTAAATCAGTAAATAAAGCTCCAAAAGTGCTCATTTTTGGTCTAGATATTCTTTGTAGCATTCTTAGCAAATGTACTTGAAAAAAAATTCGGTATCAAAATTAATTTCTTATTTGTTTTATTGTTTTATGAATTTCTTATGTATTTCCTTGTTTTTTCGACCTTTTGTTTTTGATGTTTTTTTCAGCAAAATTTGTGGCAGACCCTTTTTGAAGCATAATACTACTAAAACAAATTGATTTTAGCCATTGAGAGTAAAAATAAGCATATTTATATGAACCATGTGATAAAACTCAATTTGTATTGACTTTGTACACAAAATCACATTTTTGAGCCATTTTCGGTCTCACATGCATGTACAAAAAGTTATGTAACTTCAGAACCGTACCCCCGGGCGTCACAAATTTGGTGTCAAAATGTGTGGGAAACTCGAAAGAAAAAAGTCATAGAGCATCGCGGCGAGAACATTGCGTGTTGCTGAGTAATCGCGCGAAATGTCGAGGGGGGGGCCTTTTAGGCCCCCCCCCCCCCAGTCTTTTTAGGGTTAAAGAATAGAGCTGAATATTTAAATTCACTTGCTGGATGATATCTCCTTTTTGAAAGATTTAAAATAAAAGCTTTGATGAATGAAATAGTAATTAAATTAGGTGATTCAGAGCAAACTTTGATAAAGAGATTGCATTTACTCCTATTTTGTTCAGTGGCACTCTAAAGATAAGGCACATGCATGATCAGACCACTCTCTTATTTTGAACTGATCCATAAACTTGATTGCATTGGTTTTCTACTCTACAGCTCCTGGTGCAGAACAGTTTGTCTTCTTGCTCTCAACACGTGCTGGAGGTCTTGGTATCAACTTGGCCACTGCAGATACTGTCATCATCTACGACTCTGACTGGAACCCTCACAATGACATCCAGGCCTTCAGTAGGGCCCATCGTATTGGGCAGTCCAACAAGGTTATGATCTATCGCTTTGTGACCAGGGCTTCTGTGGAAGAGAGAATCACTCAGGTAAGGGGAAGAGATTGTCAGCAAGATGCACAAATTGTCTCTATTTTCCCCTGTATTGTAAAGAGAGTAATATATTCAAAGATTCTTGAAATTCCTACTTATGCTCAGGTATTGAATGATGTCAGTTATGTCAATTTGACTAAACTATACCCATATCTGCTGCTAAATAGTTTTAGTTTGAGGTGAATTTGATCATGTGATATTTTTGTTATTGTGATCTGGTGGAAGGGCAGTCAAAAGTCATGTGATTTAATTCCTTTGTAGTTTTCATAGTCTGTGATTCCTACAATAGTATAATAGAAATGTGAACCATTGATGTTCAGTTTTTGTTTAGGCCAAGTTGCTGAGAGGACATTACTTTCAGAGGTTATGATTATTATTATTTTTTTGAAGGATTCTGTAGACTGCATGAAATTGTAACCCATTTAACACAGTCTTCACAGACAGGATTGTGAGAAGTGATAAGGATATGCTTAATATTTTGTGATCAGAATATATTGAAAAGATTCACATCGTGATGTAAAGAGAACTTCAATATGGATATTGTGGGGAGGTGATGGGAATTGTACTGCCTATGTATTGCATTCTAATATAAACCCTTTGTGTTTGAATGGATACATTGTGTTTTGACACTGTGTTGTTGCTCGATGGTTGGCAGGTTGCCAAGAAGAAGATGATGTTGACCCATCTGGTGGTTAGACCAGGACTAGGGTCTCAGGCCAAGGGGGCTATGTCCAAGAAGGAGCTCGATGACATCCTCAAGTTTGGTACAGAGCAGCTCTTCAAGGATGATGAAGGACCAGGTCAGTTTCACAGATAACTCTCTTACTGTGATCATGTGCTGTTAAATTTCCTTTGTTCATAATCAGAGTTTGATTTTACCTTTGTGAGCTTTTTCCTAGTTTTTTGTAGGCTAGATAAGACTCGCCGTAAATCGGGTTTTGGCAGTCTTGGGGTTTGAGAGAATGGAAATCGCAATTCTTGAGGTGCTCTCGCCCCACTGGATGTGAATGGGCTCCTTGATGCATCTTGTAGATCTGTTGCTGTCTTTGGACAAAATCTTGTTCCCCCATCCCCTCCAAACTCTGAGTGTGAACTAAGGAATTTTGCTTCTAAGAGAGATTTACAAATCAGATGAAAGGGTAAAGGCACCATTCAATGGGATGGTAATATCATGTCTTGATCCATTCACAGAGGAGGGTGAAGGCACTATTCAGTGGTATCATGATATATCTACATTCACCGAGGAGGGTGAAGGCACTATTCAATGGTATCATAATATCATATCTTGATCCATTCACAGAGGAGGGTGAAGGCACTATTCAATGGTATCATAATATCATATCTTTATCCATTCACAGAGGAGGGTGAAGGCACCATTCAATGGTATCACAATATCATGTCTTGATCCATTCACAGAGGAGGGTGAAGGCACTATTCAGTGGTATCATGATATATCTACATTCACCGAGGAGGGTGAAGGCACTATTCAATGGTATCATAATATCATATCTTGATCCATTCACAGAGGAGGGTGAAGGCACTATTCAATGGTATCATAATATCATATCTTTATCCATTCACAGAGGAGGGTGAAGGCACCATTCAGTGGTATCACAATATCATGTCTTGATCCATTCACAGAGGAGGGTGAAGGCACTATTCAGTGGTATCATAATATCATATCTACATTCACCGAGGAGGGTGAAGGCACTATTCAATGGTATCATAATATCATATCTTGATCCATTCACAGAGGAGGGTGAAGGCACCATTCAATGGGATGACAAGACTGTGATGGATCTCCTAGACAGGACCAAAGAAGGCAACGTGGAGGTCATTAAGGATGACATGTCCAATGAGTACCTCAACTCATTCAAGGTGGCCAGCTATGTGGTCAAGGATGAGGAGGAAGAGGAGGAAGAGGTGAGACTTGTTTGTAGGGGCCCTTGTTGTTTCTACAGGGGTAAAGAACCTCTAGAGTTCATTACACAGTATATTTATCATGCTTTTGTAGAGTAGTCCAAGTTGCACTCAGAATACACAAGTTTCTCTCTAGCCATGCTCTGATTGTATATGATGAATTAAGCATAGGGTTGAGGATACAAAAGAGGGTGCATTTTCACTGTATGAATGATATCAAATGGAACTAAACAGTGAAATGACAGGTATGAATCCACAGCTCGTCTAAATAGGATCATGTGCTAACTATTTCCTCTTGAAGAGTGATCTCTCTCGGGTACTTTCTTGAAGCCCGGTACAGTACCAGTTTGTGGATGATGTTGCTTTGATGAAGTACTCTTGTCAATCTGAACCTTGTGTTTGATGGTTCTGTCCTTGGACCAGGAGCCAGAGACAGAAGTGATCAAACAGGAGCTGGAACCCTCGGACCCAGCCTACTGGGAGAAGCTGCTAAGACATCACTATGAACAGCAGCAGGAGGACCTAGCCAGAACTCTGGGCAAGGGCAAGAGGATCAGGAGACAGGTCAACTACAATGACGGTGGACAGGAGGACTCTAACATGAGAGGTAGCAAGTGTCTTACCCATTCTGATATATCTTACCTTCACTTCCTTCTTTTCCTATGGTGCAGTGACATCTTTTAGCAATATTGCATTTGACCCTGTTGATATGATACTCTTCTGTGTTATTATTGCAATGATACAGGAGCATGCACTTGATTCTTTTTGGTCATCCCATTTGTACTTGTGCTTTGAATATGGGCAAAAATGGATATCAGTATTGATGACAGAAAACCAGAAAAGAATAGAAAGAAAAAGACTAAGTGTCCTGCTTTGAACTTGTTTATCCAAGTCTGTTTCATTATACAGTATTTTGTAATGCTATTTTCTTCTTGTACCATGCTAGAATGTTTGCAATATTTACCAAATGTTTGTCAAATTCTGTTCCACACCATTTGCATCTACAGGTGAGTGCATGCCACAGTGTAGTCCCAAATTCTTTTCTGTGGTGTAGGAAAAGCATATCATGTGTCTGTTGATTCCATGAAAGTGCTTTTATTTCAGTGTTGGTGATGATGTATGTATTCTTTATTACCATGATAAAACAGATTCTCTGTTAATGAAAGAAAGATATTATTCAGAGGGGTGAAGGTTCAGATGTTAGTTTCTTCAATTTGTCTTCCTCTACAAATTAAATTTGTGAAGATCGTAACTGCTGATCTGTAAATTAACAAACATGTCGAAAAAACAGGAACCAAGGAAGTTAATTTGCAGATCAGCAGTTGCGATCTTAACAATTTAGATTTATAGAGGGAGACAAATTGAAGAAAGTTACACCTTAGATTCTATTTAGTTTTACTGTATTTTGTAGTAAATCTGTAAGTCTGTTCTGCCAGCGCTGCAACCCGTCATGTTTTCCTATTTCTAACCTACAGTCTGGGATGATAAACTGAGTGAGAACTTCAGTGACTACTCTGGAGGCACAGATGATGAGGAAGATGATCAGGACTATGATGACAAGAACGATGGTGGTAAGTTTAACATACAGAGGATGAATGCATTTACTCTGAGATGTAGGGAGAATATTAATGGTGAGAAACCACGTAAGAATGTGATTGATTGTGTTCAATGTGTCTGTGTGTGTGAGTGTGCAATATGTTATATTCCCAAAAGGCTTGATAAACTCCACTATGAAGTTGTGCTCTTTGAACTGAAAGTAATATGTATTATACGTGTGTTTCTTGCAGTGAGAAGAAGCAGGCGAGCAGAGCGAGACAGGGACAAGCTGCCACCACTCCTGGCTAGAGTTGGGGGTCAGATTGAGGTTGGTATACTCCCTTCTTCCTTCCTTCCAAGATTTCATTCCGGTTATCATATGTGTAAAAGCTAGGGGTATGGTATTTGCTGTGATGTTGTAGTTGAATACATTGCTTATTGACCAGACACATCTTAAAACGTATGCATGGTAGTTGAGATGCAGAGCTACTCATGTGTCAAAGTCTGAATTCAGTGTTTGTATGATGGTAGTTTTGCTGAGATACAATATTCTGAATTGTGTGCATTTCATTTAGCTGAAGACTGTATACTGTACGTGCCATATATTTTGTGATTCTAAATTTTCGCAAATCAGAAATTCCCGACGATTTTGCGAGTGGTTAAATTAGCGATCGTGGAGTCTTGTACTGAACGGAGGAATGTACACGCGCATGTCACATCCACGTCAGGATCAGAGTCAATATTTTCATGTGTTTTTAATAACACCTGACTCACAAAATTTGCGAAAATAAAAACCTCGCGAAATATTCGGCGTATACAGTATTCATATCTGTTATTATAATGGAATACCAGAATATAAGAACGACCCAAGTCCAATTTTTGGCCAAATTGAGTTAGACATAGGAAATTGTTGTTCATACATAGGTCCATCTTGTGTATAAATGACAAACCGTAATTTGCTCCGAAAGTGCCTAAAATTAACAAGTGAAAGCTAGTTTGAATGTTATTTTAAATATCACAGTGCACTCCCGTTACAATGAACACGGTTATAACGAAGTTTCGTTCTAACGAAGTAAAACTTCTGGTCCTAAAATCATTGCCATTAAAACCTATGGTAGAAAATTTGCTTATATCGAACACGGTTATTGTGAAATTTTCGATACAACGAAGTCTTTTCCGAGCACCACCAACAAAGAAAAACAAAAGAAATGAGCTTTGTATAACTAAATAGGGATTGCTTTCGTAAATACGTGGCAGAACAAGCACTTCTAGCGTCTCTGCATGGGCGAGCGCTTCGATCACTGTGTATGTGCTCCGTGTGTCACGCATAGTTTTCGAGGGAACTTGCGTTATTGTAGTACAATAATCTGAAATTTGAATAAGGTTTGTTTTATTGTTCCGAAAATTCTTATTAAAAGCGCACAGATTCTGATACACCTGAATGTCGGTTAGTTCAGAAATGAAATAGGGTTGATTATTATGAACATTTTGGCATTATTCCAAAGGTTCGTTATAAGTAAGGTTCGTTAATCCGACAGTGAAACAGGGTTCTTACCGGTATTACGACAGTTCGTTAATCCAAAAGTGATCGGAATTCCAAACGTTCGTTAATCGGAACACTAAAGTTCATAATTTAGACATTAGATAAGTTTCATTAATCCAAAAGTGAAAATGATGACTCCACTAACAGAACTTAGGAATTGCAAAAAATTATAATCATCTTTAATTGATAACAAACCTTCGAAATAACCAACCATTCTCATTTTTTTTTTTATCAACAAACCTTCGATATAACGCACCTTATTCCATTTTTGGATTAAAAAAACATACGGAATAGTGAACCTTTCTCATTTTATGATTTACAAACCTTGGGAATGACGAACCTCATTTCATTTTCCAATCAATGAACCTTCGAAAAACGAACAATATATTAATATCTAAATTATGAACTTTTGGAATAACAAATCTTTGGAAGAGTGAAGCTTCAAATGAACAAACCTTCGGAATCCCGGGAATGGCGAAACTTCGGAATGAGGAGCCTTCGGAGTAACAAACTTTTGTAAGAAACGAACCTTTGGTATAGCGAATTGTAACCGAATCCTTAACTGCCCATTTTCTCTACATGTGTGACAATACAGACAACATAATTACTCTCTTTTAAATGTACTAATATTCAATGAAATTAAGAAGGTAACATCCCATTTCACATAGCTTTCCAGTGTATAATGAGTATTCAATAGACCATACATAATGTATGTGTGGTTTCCTTGTTTTCGTTATATATTGTATTTGTTCGGTTATAACGAAATTTCGTTATAACGAAAGAAAACTGCCGGTCCTGAGCATTTCGTTATAACGGGAGTGCACTGTATAGCGCCCTCTCTCATCACTCCCTGTCTAAGCTTCATTGTTTACTACTGGCACACTTCAAAGATGGCCGACAGTGATGAGGAAGTGAGTGGGAAAGGACACAGGACGGAAAATGAATGGAAGCAGAAGAAATGCAAAAGGCTGAGAGCAGAGGGCAAGGAGTACACAAATACCAGTGGAAACCAGGTTCCAGCCAGGAAAACTGGTGAAAATTGCAGGTACTTCATTGCTGTTAACAGCCTAGATGCGTAGTAGCACCTCTTGATAGTTGAAGCTTGTCAATCACTGTCACTTCATTGTTTACAAGCTATGACAGGCTGTGTGTATAAAATAATACTGGTGGTAAATCTATAGTGACATAATTAGTTAACCACAGTAAACCCCACTCACATGTATGTGCTGTGTATTTCTTTGAATATGGAGAAAGTGCAGATTATAAAATCATCCACATCTACGGTAGATCTGCACTTTGCCTAGGTACTAGTCTAGTACGAGTAGTAAGATGTTAGTAGGCGTAGCCGTAGTACGGGAGTACTTGTTGAGAGTAGAAGTCTGTTTAGTGTTAGTGTATTTTGATGAAGTAATCCCTGTATAGCAGCTGCAACACACCTAGACTGGGAAACCTCTTTGACTACAGTCTATAGATCTAGACCGGACTACAGTTAACAACAAAATTATTCATACCCCTGAGAAATTATTAGTTTTGAGGAGATTTCTTACAAGTGAAGGATGGAGTGATGGTGATTGGGTGTTAACTTTTTACTCTTGTTTGTCCCTTATAAATTGACATTAATTCCATTTTTCACCTCATTTGCACAACAATAGAAATGTTGAGATACATCACCCAATCACCATCACTCTATCCTTGTAAGAAATGTGCTCAAAACTAAAAATTTTCCAATGGCAGGAATGATTTTCTTGTTAACTGTATAAACAGAACTCTTCAAGTTGAGCTTCTGCAGCTTCTACTGTTTCAGGCCTAAGTTCTAGTAGTACTACAACACTAGTAGTTGGGTCGTAGTTGATCTAAGGTAAACAAGTACCGGTACCTGTAACGTTAGATGTTATACACCAGTCAAACATGCCATTGTTTCATCTACTTGTACTTGTCTGACATTGTAGACATCTAGATCTAGGCTTACATAGATCTACATGTGTTGCAGGGACCGTACACTCGTGACTTAGTCTTACTTTGGCCTTGATTGCCATGACGGGGTGGTCCCAGGACCCAGCCCTGGTGTATTCTTGCAAGCTTTTTCCTTTGTTTCGATCATGTCTCTTCACATGTTTATGGAGTAGAAATGTTTCCCAGTGTACTAGAACAGTCTTGAAATAAAGCCTCAACAAGATTAAAGAGTTTGAATCATTGTGAATGCGATATAAGAGGTTCTGTACACCAAATGTATTTTAGTTTGAGTCTTGAGAGTTTACTATCACAGTGTCAGATTTCTATTCCGTTATTTTTTTTTTTTTCAAAGTCAATGTCTTACCCAAGCTTCCAAATTTGCCATAGTTATGTAATATCTGCCTTTCATTATCCCCTTCAGGAACTCTACGCAAATTATAACTTCGCAAAGAGCAAATAGAGCCTAGACCTATTTAAACTATGAAGATTTGTGTTCTGGTTCCGAAGTTGTACTGTTCTGCATGGAAATTAAGTGAAGGTAAATAGATCATAGTCTGAGTGGGAAACACAAATCTGAGTCTGTGATGACTCAGCATTCCTGCCACAAATATTTGTTGTAATATAGGTCAGCAAAAGGGTAAAGATGCTTTCTGCTCTCGACCAGAATTTTATTTGTTTGGTTTTGTATAACAAGTTAAGATCCAAAACATGCACTTCCTGTTTGATTTTCATTTTAGATGTTCACGCCAGTGCCTGGACGCCTTCAGCGCTGAAATGAAGCAGAACATTTTGAGAAATTTCAATGATCTTGCAGATCAGAAGGCACAAGACGTTTATCTAAGTGGTGGCATTTCCACAAGGCCTGTCAAGCGCAGGAGGTCCAGGACAAATCAAGATGCCCATCGGAGTTGCCACATTTTTTACATTGTAAGTTTTACAACCTTGCACAGCCCAAAACAAATATGCTGTTTTGTTCCAGTAGTGTGAAGGCCACCCACCACCCACCACCCTTTAATTCTCTATTTGTGGTCAAGATACTTTTGCAGAGCATTACACAGTGTGAAGTGGTAGCTACATATCGTCGCTGGGGCGATAAGACCTCGTATCTACGAAATGTCAAATGTTCAGGAGAGCCAAAAAACATGACGGCCAAAGCACTGTGGCGAATGGGATAGCCTTTCCTTTGACATGCCGTGGTGGCTTCATTTTTGGAGTAAGACAGCTTGGACGGGACATCACTTAATCCATTATTTGACCATTAATCCAAAAAACTCATTTTCACCCAAATTGCAGATACAAGGTCTTATCACCCCAGTGACGATGTGCATTTCAAGTGTAACAGATATCATATGTTATAAGACGACATATGAAGAAAGATTGTCATATTTCTGTCCATGAAAGTGATGGCAAGGTAACATTCATGTAACTTGACATTCAATAAATATATTCAGTGAGCACCTTTATCATTCTGAACTTTGCTGATTCCTTTAGTTATTGTACTTTTTTGGTTGTTTTGTTTTCACTGAGTAAGTAATGATCTGAGCAAGGTAAATTTTGGCATCACTGTCACAATTCATATACATACATGGACGTCAACAGCAGAATTTTTGTTTTACTGTCGTTTGCTTTTGTTGGGGTTGATGCAAGAACAATACATTAAAAGAAATTAAAGTCTTCTGCATTATGTACTTTCTTACATGTAGTGAGAATGAAGTGAGGTCATCTTTGATACCCATGTTATTGTGAGCTTATTTTAATTTCAGGTCAAAGTTGGTGAAGAGGAAAAAGTAGTCTGTCGAGAGGGATATGCCAGTCTTCATGGAGTTTCTACAACAAGAGTTAGACGCATCGGCAATGCTGTGAAATCTGGTAGCGTTCCAACTGATAATCGTGGCAAACATAGCAACCGTCCTCATTCGCTTAGTGAAGAGTTGACCCGCCTTATTGATGCTCACATACGGTCATTTCCATACCAAGATTCGCACTATGGACAGGAACACACAAAACGACGCTATTTAGCATCTGAACTCAGTGTCAGGCACATGTATTTCTTATTTCTTCAGGAACATTTCCCTGAAACACATCAAAGGGTGAAGAGTGGTGTTGTTCTAGAGAAGGTGGAATGCCAGGTTGGTTATAAGACGTACTATAACTACTTTAAAAAACATTTCAACTATGGCTTTGGGAGACCCAAAACTAATATTTGTGGTACGTGTGCTGAACTTCAAGTGAAGATAAGCGCAGAGAAGGACGTTGCAATCCGCAGACGTTTGCAAACTGAACTTAATCTTCACAAGCGTAAAGCAACAGCTTTCTTTACTAAACTGAAATCAGATAGCGACAGAGCAAAGAAATGATGAAACGGTTGATGTTCTTACCATAGACTACCAACAAAACATTCCCATTCCCCATCTCCCCTATGGTGAGGTTTTTTATCTGAGGCAATTGTGGCTCTACAATTTCTCTATTTCAGTGCAAAAACATGAAACTCAACCATGTTCATGTATCCAGAAATGACAGCGAAAAGGGAGGCCAATGAAGTGATTTCTTGTTTGCAATATTTCATTGAAAACAAGCTGTCCCTGAATGTGACAAAGCTGAAACTTTATTCAGATGGATGTAGGGGACAAAACCACAATCACACCTTGATACAGTACTTTTTCACGTTGGTGCAAATGGGCCGATTTCAAAGCATATTAGAACATCATCTTCCTATTCGGGGACATAGTTTCCTTCCTTGTGACCGCCACTTCGCAACAATTGAGAACAAAAAAAGGAGAGTAGAAAGTGCTGAGTGGTTCACAGAGTGAATCGAAATTGTTGAAGAACTCTTTGATGTACTTGAGTAGTTTGCGTAGATCAAGACCGCGTTAGGGACTACAAACGGCACTTTGAGCCTTTCTCCAAGAAATCTTCGCAGCGAGGGCCAGATAAGTACAAGGTATCGAAGTATGTAAAGGTCTTCTATTTCAGCAGTCAGCATCCATACAAAGTTGAGGTATCAACCTCAATGATGGCTCTCACTGGAATGAAATTCAGTTTGCTGAGGCCAAATGCAAGGTCATGTCTTCCACCAAACAGGCCTTGCTATTTCACCCCTATCCCTGTGAAAACAGCCGAAAAGAAAGACATCCAAAAACTGAAGAAGTATGTGAGTAAGGAACACAAAGCTCGGGTGGATCAGCTGGTAACATCAAATGATGCAGATTCTTAGAATGATAAATCAGACTACAAAGAGTAAGTCACCAAAGAGTTCAAGCATGCTGGCGACTGATTAAGAAGACCTTGTACTTGAAGACTTTGTATCTCTCTTTGCCGCAGTCATGATTTGTCATTCTGAGAATCTGTCATTGTTATTACCATTTTGCTTTTGTAGACTGCACAAGGCAGATTTCAGTATGATGATAGAGATTTAATCTTCCCTGCCCTAGTGATTGTATTCACACTTTCAAGATTCTCCTATCTGTGATAGTTGAGAAAATAAGGAATATGCATTACAAATAGGAGACACAAAGTAAAAGTTATGTGGCATTTCTCTGGAATGCAGTACATTGATTTTTGGTAAAGTTCTGTTTACATTTTGCCCTGGAGATAATGAACATTGCTGTTTTATGATTTTGCTTTCAGCTTCTGTCAAGCCAAGCTACAGAAAGAAAAAAAAATGTTGTCAGTAGAGCACATGCACTATCTTTGTGTATCAAGTGCATTATCTTCGTATAATATCTGAGCTTTTCAAATCAGTCCACCTCAATATTCTCCCTTACTTTGAAGCAACATGCAACTGCAATCAGTCAGTGTTTGATGAGAACATCAGGACTGCTGCTAACAATCTGTAGAAGTTGATAAGTAGTATTTTTTTGACGTACATATTTTCCAAAACAAATTGCTACGAGTGTGTGTGTTTTTATTCATTGCACTTTTTTTTTTTTCATGAGATGCTTTATTATGGTGGAGCCTTCTATGCAGTATAGATTTTGGTAGGCGTTGAGCTTTTGGGATTAATTTTGTGAATCATCCTAAAGGATCTAGGCAGATTAAATTCTACAGGATATACTGAATTTCAATGTTTGTTTCCTTTCTATCAGTACTATTTTCTGTCATGATGCTACCAATGATGCTTCTGAATTTTTTTTTTCCTTCAGTAATGAAACATGTATGTCAGTATCAAGTTTAATACAGTTCAGGCATGTATAAAAGGTTGTGCAGCGTGGTAACGGTATGTGTGATTATCGCAGAAATGGTGTCAAACGAAGTGCGAGACTTGAGAGTAAAAAGTCAGCAACGGCGCAGTCTAAAAATTTCGCGCGGCGGAATAGTGGTGAAAAATGTGTGGGGGGGGTGATTAATGCCCTCCCCCCCCCTCCCCCCCGGCCCTTTTAGGGGTAAAGTATACACGTATATAAACATCATGTACAAAAGTATTTACGCGTTTTACTGGAAACAATATACATGTATATGATACAATATGTTACGTATCCCACTTCCTGACAAAGAATTTCCAAAACTGTGTAGTCTTCCAGCATGTACAGTGTACTGACAATATCTGATCTAACATACGCTGTACCGTTATGGGATTCAGATTTCATGTATGGCGTGTCTCATCGAACGCGCATGTTTTTCTTTCTCTCAAACTTGTTTTTGTCACATTTCTGCAGATGTATAACTTCCTGTTCAAATACACTTGTAACAACAACAACAAAATTGTGTGCCAAATGGAACTTCCCCTCTAGCATTACATAATTGCATCTTGCATTTGGTATTTAAAAACTAACTTTACTTCATAAGACTTCATCTTTTACTTATAATATATACCAAAGATATTGTGAGCTCGGGGACAGTCGAGAAAGCAATGTGACCGGTCAGAAGGGGAAAAAATAGAAAGAGATAAAGATCTTTGGTGACATCGTCCTGACTACGAAAAGCTCATGTCAACGAGAAGAAAGCAAAAATCACTGATTGTAAATGTATCTGGTTCATTTATTTGCGTTGTTCTGAAGATGTATACATGTATTGTGGTTCTGATCCTTCATGCTATCAAAGGATGAAAGTACATGTATTATCATGAATACTGCAACCGACTGTATACAATGTATTTTAAAGACAACAGATGAAGGGGTACAACGAGATGTGATATTATCTAATCTATTGTCCAATTGGTAGAGGAGAGCGCGCCCCTGTGTCCTCTCCTGGATCCGCCGCTGGTACTTGTGTTTGTATGTACAAAGTATAAGTGTGTGCATGTTTATCACTTTTCGTGCATGAGAAGCCTGACATAGAAATTAGCCAAGGATATTTGCTTTGCCAAATTACACGATATGAAAACCAAAGAATGTATTTTATAAGCAATTATATCATTCATATTATTAAAAAAAAAAAAAAAGAAAAAAAAAGAAAAAAAAAAGAAAAAAAAAGTTTAATACAGTTGTTTTATTCTTTTTTACCAAGAAATATGCATGTGTCATATCAACAATGATGTCATTCCATGTGAGTCACACTGTTGTTTTTGATTCCAGTGAAATTAACGTTATCAGAAGGACTATCAAGGATAATTGTCCCCGCCGAAGGAGTTCGAGCAGGGGACTATGAAACGGGCTCCGTACGTGTGTGTGTCTGTGTGTCCGTGTGTCCGTGTGTCCGTCTGTCCGTGCGTCCGTGTGTGATCAAAATGTTCAAAATGCTACTCCTTCGCCATTTCTAACCCGATTTTGATTCTGTTTGCTTTATATGATAGCACTACATGGGAGCTTTGAAACTTCTATACAGAATTTCAGTTGTGACCTTTGACCTTGACCTTTGACCTATATTGTACATTTTGCTTCAAAATGCTACTCCTTCGCCATTTCTAACCCAATTTTGATTCTGTTTGCTTTATATGATGGCACTAGGTGAGGGCTTCAAAACTTCTACACAGAATTTTGACCTTTGACTTCTTTGACCTTTGACCTTGATTTTTGACCTATATTGTACATTGCCTACAAAATGCTACTTTTTCGCCATTTCTAACCCGATTTCGATTCCGTTTGCTCTATGTGATGGCACTAGGTGAGGGCTTCAAAACTTCTACACAGAATTTTGACCTTTGACTTCTTTGACCTTTGACCTATATTTTACATTTTGCTACAAAATGCTACTCCTTCGCCATTTGTTACCCGATTTCAATTCCGTTTGCTTTAAGTGATGGCACTAAGTGAGGGCTTCAAAATTTCTACACAGAATTTTGACCTTTGACTTCTTTGACCTTTGACCTTGATTTTTGACCTGTATTGTACATTTTGCTACCAAATGCTACTCCTTCGCCATTTCTAACCCGATTTCGATTCTGTTTGCTTTATGTGATGGCACTAGGTGAGGGCTTCAAAACTTCTCTACACAGAATTTTGACCTTTGACTTCTTTGACCTTTGACCTTGATTTTTTTTACCTATATTGTACATTGGCTACAAAATGCTACTCCTTCGCCATTTCTAACCTGATTTCGATTCCGTTTGCTGTATGTGATGGCACTAGGTGAGGGCTTCAAAACTTCTACATAGAATTTTGACCCTTGACTTCTTTCACCTTTGACCTTGATCTTTTTACCTATATTGTACATTTTGCTACTAAATGCTACTTCCGGCGGGGACATATTTTACGCACCGCCTAATTTCTACTTTTCCTTGTTTATTATTATTTTTTGTAAATAATGTAAAAAGTGCTGTGTTGTTGATGCATTGTTTTAAATCAATGAAATATCTGCATTGATATAGAATTAAGTACCAAATATGTATTCAAAAAGGTGTTTCTACTTTGATGTGTGGATCACAGATTTATTTATTTTTTTACAATGAGCTTGTTTATATGTATAGCAATTTTTCCAGCTGAATTTTCAGAACATGATTGCATTATGGACTCCTCCTTTGTATTGTTAGGATACACATGTAAACTTTATGGCTCTCACGGTTTGAATTCTGTAACTTTTGAAGACAAAGACATCTAATATTGTGACGCTTATGTGAATGAAATATGATGAACTAAAATACTTTGGACCGAACTTGATTATTACTACTTTTTTTTTTTGCAGTTATGAAACATGTTTGGCAGTATGAAGTGTAAGGAAATCATGTTTCTTTTTTTAAACCATAAATGTGTGTATGCAAGTGATTGTATCATATTATATAGATGATGACTGGCGGGGGAGGGAACAGACCGAATGTTCCACCCGAAGGGTTTGAAATGCTATTGAGGGAGGTTTAAGTCCCGAGACGAAGTCAAGGGACTTACAGCCTCCCGAAATAGCATTTCAAACTCTGAGAGTGGAACGTTTGGTACATGTTCTCGACAACAAAAGTCATCATCTGTTATATTATATGGGTTGGTCAAATACGTCAACGTCAACCACCAAAGATCATAGAGATTCTGCAGTGTACGATCTTTGCAACCACCAGCATGCATACAGCACAGCTTGATCGCTCGCTCGCACAGAGCCAAATTCACTGTGCGCGCGCCATCCTAGACCTTCTGTCATTTGTTACGTGAAAATGTTTTCCCATGGGAGAACATTCACAAGAATATTCGCCCATGGGTGAACATAACGAATGTACCTCCATCATGTGACTCTGTTTAGCCAATCACTAACTGGTATTTGACTAACCCATTTAATATCAATAGTTATGTCCTTTTTATCATTTTGGTATCAGGTTTACTGTTGCCCAGCTACATGTGAGTGAGGCCTCATTCTTTCATGTTTATTCATATGGAACAAGTATTACTACAGTGTATTACCTTGAGGGACAATCTGCAATATTTCAAATCTTTGTGAGTAATGTGAAAGTACATGTATATATGCAGCTCAATTATTGCTGTAAGTTTAAGTCACTTAAAGTTTCAAATATGCATTACAGCATATATTTCTATGTTGATGAGTGTGTATTTGATCTGGATCAAAAAGTATTTGACTCTGAGCTTGATAACAGGTAGAGAAATTTCCTTATGGAATTTTCACAAGTTTTAATCCTGCTTTGTATTACAAGGTTGAACTACAATGGCTTTAAGGGATTCACTGTGTGTTCTTGCATTATTATTTTACTTGAAGACACAAAATACGCGGGTAGATGCAGTGGGTGAGGAGAATGGGTCACAGCCAAATATCCTTTTGAGTGCATTAGCCGTCTTAACGTTTTACATGTAACAAAACTATTGTTGCATTGTTGTAACAAACAAATGAATTTCAATGTAAGGTCAACTGAATTGAACCTGTCATTTTTTTTTTTTTTGCATAATAAAGAGGAAGGCCCTTTTGGAGGTGCCTTTTACATGGTTTAGTCCATCTTTTAATGCATATATGACTAATTGTATGTGTTTTGAATTTTAAATATTATACAGAAGGTATATCTAATGCCAGGACTGCTTTGCTGATTGCAACGGAAATGATTAGTTTTACCATCATTAATTAATTCATATTAAAGGATAGTTGTCCAGTCACGATGCCATTGCTCGTGTACAATAATTTACCCGTTGGGGACAAGCTGATTTTGCTGTCACACGCATTTCCCACTGACACCTGCCCAAGTATTGACCGATTCTGTGAGGCGGTTTGTGTATTATCGGCATGGGCAGCGCCATTACTGCGGTGTCCCGGCCGACCCCCCCCCCCCCCCCTCCTACATTAGCACGTGCACGGAATGAAAAACTGATGCATGGTCGCTTTAGCCAATAGGCGTCTCGTACTGAGTGCGCGAATGCTTGCTTAGCGCGCGAACCTTTGTTACATGTGCGCGTACTCCTGCTACAAGTGCACGATAAACATGTTGCCGTGGGGTGGGGGAGAGGAGGGGGTAGGCTGGGACACCGCAGTTTGAGCTAATGGCTGCGCCCAGTGCTACAACGAACCCGAATGGGTCAATACTGGGACTAGTCCCTAGGGACTCGTCTTCCATGGGTTGATTTGAGTGTTGATTAGTGTGTGTATGTGATTGTATTTCTGTGTCTTGTGTGACTTTTAGATGCTTTGGATGGGGAGTTAGATTGGGTCAGGGCGTCAAGAAAATGAAAAGAGAGCATTATGTGCTCATATAACTAGAGTTCGCAAGTTTTGAACTGTTAGCATAACATGAATAAGAGCCTTCATTTAATGCACACATGTATATGCACACACACACTCAATCCAATTAACAGACATCCTCAAGGAACATTGTACCATAGTAGGCAACTACATTTTTGTAGACCATACTGACTTAGAGCAGATAAAGGAACACAACTCTATTACAGGGGAAACTCGATATAACGAGATGGTCGGGACCGAGTCGTTTTCCTTGTTATAGCTGATATCTCGTTATATCAGTACTCCAGTAGGCATTAAAAGAAAGCATAACATAAAGACATTCATTTGCACATGTTGGACTACCCATCATCTTTCAATCAATACTGATAACTTGGTAATGTGTGTGAGGGAATTGCTCACCTTTATGGGTAAGAAGATGTTTTTCGACAATGAAATCCAATATCAAGAATGTGTTTCTTATCAATTGTAGATGTTTGAATTTGTAAATATAGCACGCGATTGTGTCAAGATCGTCTGTGGATTGGTATGTGGTTATGGTATGGGTGTGTGTTGTGTGTGGAAAGCTTGAATATGGTCTGCACAATGCTGTATGTGTATGTGACACATTCTGTATGTACATTATGACTGCGTGTGTGTGAAGATGGGGAATTCCCTACGTAGAAAGCCGATCACAGCATCAGATTGCCTCACACCTGCTAAACGTCATGATGATATCATGTATACTTACAGCCGTCCCACCACATTTTCTGCATGTATCAGTGTGCGCACACACACACATATACGTACAACATGCGGTGCTAGCTGTAGAGTGCACTGAAGAAAATATTTGTGTACAAGACTGTTTTTGGCACATCAAGCTTTACAATCTTGGAACATGATAGCACAGGCAAAGTAAAGCTTTACCCGAAGACATTTGCTTTACCTCGCTATAACAGGTTTGATTGCCTATATTTTTCTTTGTTTGGAAATCACAAACTTTATCTCGTTATAGCAGTTATTTTTTTATAGCTGATCTTGCTATCATTTTACATAGACTTGTGTGGAAGGAAATTTGGGACTGGGAAAATTTCCTCGTGATAACCGATATCTCGTTATAGCAGTGTTCGTTATACCGAGTTTCCCCTGTATTTATTCATTTTACCAGACTATACCAATAGTCTATGGCAGTCTTATCATGCATATGCATCAAAGAACGGCCTAAGTCCACATGATTCAAAGAACGAGCCAAGTCGCATCAAACAAAAAGACCCCCCCCACAAGTAACGTGAATGTTAATTTTGATAATAATGTACATATTGATATGTATTTACAGTGTTGCCTTACCACCATACTTGAATAGATTGTTATTGGACAAATGGAAAAAATATGAAGTTTTTTTTTTAATTTGCTCGAAATGACCTACCATGGACTTGGGTCGTTCTTATATTCAGATACTCAATTATACATCATATTCTATGGGTCTTATTCAATACTCTCTTGAGTTTCAACTACATTAGAAGCTACTGTAATTGAAGTTTAATTGATAGTATGTGATTGAGTTGTTACAATGCGATGTTTTGGTGTGTGTTCTCAGGTGCTAGGGTTCAGTGCCCGCCAGCGCAAGGCTTTCCTGAATGCCATCATGCGATGGGGTATGCCACCCCAAGACCCATACAACTCACAGTGGTTAGTCCGAGACTTGAGGGGCAAACCAGAGAGACACTTCAGGTAAGGAGGCACTTTAGTTGGAAGGAAGAGTGTACTGTAAATATGATATATTCGCGGCACGAAATTTTCGCGAATTGGAACCGACGGCCTTTTTCGTGGCAAGAAATTTTTGCGAATTGCCTCTTGCGTTCAATGCATACAATGTAGATAAGAAATTTCGCGTGCATTTGAATTTCGCGAATCTTGGCGCTCGCGAAATTCGCGAAATTAAAATGCGCGCGAACATTTCTCGTTTTACAGTATTAACTCATTGAGGATGAGCTGATTTAGCTATAACATGCATTTCCAATAGACACCTGCTTGAGTATACTCAGGACTGGTCTTCAGTGGGTTAACCTGAGCTAAATCTTTTAAGTTTACAGCCTTTAACTCTTTCACTATAAGTTTGAGTGCTAATACCTAAGGTTTGACTGAAATTGCATGTCTATGCTGCTGTATATTTCTGATTTTAAACTATGGCAAATAAATAGTGACCTGTGTAGCTTCAAAAGAAGTTTAATGATTTTCCCCAGTAAATTGAGAAGTAGTGTTTGCACTTGTCACAGCTATGGCTGCTTTTCTGTCATAATAACTTGCAAACACATATCTCGGCTTTCTACTGCTAGTCATGTATCTGTTGTGTAAATGTTTATGTTACTGAACAAATCTACTCAATAAATCAACTCAACGAATGAACTCAGCAATCTAACTCATTTGCCGTCTTCCACTGTGGACAAGAACTGAGTTCATTCAGCTCTGAATGTTTGCTTGCTTTTAAAAAGTAACCTGGTTCTATAGAAAACAGAAAACACATCCTCAAAATTTGTCATACCTTTTATCCATACAGAGCATATGTGTCTCTGTTCATGAGACATCTGTGTGAGCCAGGCTCTGATGGAGCTGATACGTTTGCTGATGGTGTCCCAAGGGAGGGGTTGTCACGGCAACATGTACTGACAAGGATTGGTGTCATGAGCCTCATCAGGAAAAAGGTTAGTTACAGAAGTATCACATGATTCTTGTCTTTGCCAGTAAGAAAATCACTGTGAGATTTTACGAGGACTTACAGTGCTTATGAAACTACCACTTGGAGATTGCAGTGATGTTGATGGTATTATTTCGCTAATTCCCACTATGCCTTCACCAGTTATTGGGACAAGACATGCTGTTTTAGTTTAGATACACTGCAGCACTGAAACTATTGTCAAATTTTCATATTTCTGTTGTGTCTTAAAATCTTATTTAGATAACTTGCAGAGTTCTTTAAGGAGGAAAACCTTTCATAAGCAAGCTTGTGTGTCCATAACAGTGATTATGATGTCATGTTTTTGCATAGGTGCTAGAGTTTGAACCCATCAATGGCAGCGTTAGTCTACCGGAGCTGATTAGCCAGCTGACAGGGAAAGGAACATCTAGCAAAGGTAGTTCCAGAACCTCCTCCCCCATTCCAACCCCAGCCCGGGTGGCCTCTCCAGCTAGCACTGTGGACTCCAAGACCAGCGATGCTGAGGCAAAGGCTGCTGCAGCCAGCAATGGGGAGGCAGCGGCAACCAAGCAGGCTGAAGCTGAGACAAAGACTGAAGCAGCTAAAGCTAAGGCAGAGCCAGAGAAGGACAAAGAAGATCAGGGAGAGAAGAAGGCTGAGGCAGAGAAGAAGGCTGTGGCAGAGAAGATGGAAGTCGACGAGAAAGAGGAGAAGAAACCAGAAGTGAACGATGATGAGGAGAAGACAAGCACGGAGCCTGAGAAGATGGAAGTTGATGAGAAGAAGGATGAGGAGGGAGAGAAGAAAGAAGTGAAGGATGAAACAGATAAGGCAGAGAAAGAAGACATGGAGAAAGCTGCCGTAAAGGATGAATCCGGAGCAGAAGCAAAAGGTGAGATTTTGATGTCGACATTTCTTTGCATCTTTGCAAGAATAAGAACATACTATCAAGCTTTACCTTAATCTAGATCTTGATTTTCTCTCCCAATGGAGTCATGACAATATGCTTCTGGCAGGCACTTCTTTTTTATCATATTTTCTTTTTAGAGACCTTATAAATTGAAATCATGAGTGAAAATAGGAGTGACTCCAATTTTATCATCATGGGGAGACGTTAGGATTCTGATTTTGAATTGTTTTATACAAAGAAATTTTGCAAATATGTGCAGATTGTAATGTATGAAACTGTATGTCACGGTATTCTAAGAAAGGCTCAATTCTGTATCACTGTTTATATCAGAGCAACTTTGCAGATTTCTGTAGGAATGTACATCTGTATATTGGATGCTTTTCTTCTTGGCATATTAAAATTCATGCTGATCAAAATTTGTGCTAGTTTCTTTTCTCCAATTTATGTGTTGAACTGTCTTCCTCAATGCATTCCACTGTTACAGGAGAGGAAGGAGAAAAGAAAGATGAAGAAAAAGCTGAAATCAAAGATGAAGAGAAGGAAGAAAAGGAATCCAAAGATGAGAAAGAGGAGGACTCCAAGGAGGAGAAGAAAGACAACAAGGAAGAAGAGAAGGTGGAGGCTAAAGAGGAAGAGAAGAAAGAAGAGGAGGGAGAAAAGAAGGAAGAAAAGGAAGGAGAAAAGAAAGAAGATGGACAGGAGGAGGCCAAGAAAGATGAGAGCAAGAAAGAAGAAACCAAGAAGGAGGAGAAGAAGGAGGAGAAGAAGGAGGAGAAGAAGGAGGAGTCTGAGACTAAGCCTAAGAAGGAAGAGAAACCAGAAAAGCCAGTTGTGAAGAAACCTGAGAAGAGACCGTTTGTCTTCAACATCGCTGATGGTGGCTTCACAGAGCTACATACACTGTGGCTGAATGAGGAACGTGCAGCTAAAGAGATGTGTGATAATGAGTCAGAGATCTGGCATAGGAAGCATGACTACTGGCTCCTTCATGGCATCGTCAAGTATCCTTTTCAGCAGCTAGCTTTCAGCTGGTGTCTTTTGTTATAACTGTGAGACTCTGTGAGGAAATCAGAAGTCATCCAGATTGACTTGTAGTGAGATGAATTTAAATGTGTCCATGTGTTATCTTATTGTACAGTTCTTATACAATGCTCTCCTGTTAAAACAAACGCAGTTATAACAAAATTCCGGTTACAACAAAGTAAAAATTCAGGCCCCAAAATTATTTGCTCTATGTCTTTTATTTTTTATTTGTTCGCGTATGATAAAATTTCTACATAGTGAAAGAAAACGGCTGGTCCCGAGGACTTCATTATAATAGGAGTTGACTGTATAGCATGATATTTAAGAATTTGGATTATACGTATATTAGGGAGGGGGAGTCTGATAGTCTTCGTTGTATGACAACCTCACTGCATAGTTTTGATACAAGATTGAAACATCTACAAACCTCTGTACGTGCAGTGCATTTTATTATCCTCCCAATGGCAGTGTGTATGGCACATATGCATAATTCTGTTTATTATTCCTGTCATGTCAATCCATGCACATACAGTGTATTTAGCTGCCATGTAGCAATGGTGGGCCAGGAAATATGAATTCTACATGCGATGAGTTCGTACTAACTGCTGTTGAAAGCCTTAATGTCATTCAACCCTTGACGTTTGTTTGGAACAACCATCAGGATAATTGATAGTTGTAATTGAACCTTCCTTGTGTATGACCTTAATCATGTACCCTTCATCAGACATGGCTATGGTCGTTGGCAAGACATCCAGAATGACCCAGCCTATGCCATCCTCAACGAGCCCTTCAAAGTAGATCAAGGCAAAGGAAACTACCTTGAAATCAAGAACAAGTTTCTTGCTCGTAGGTTCAAGGTAAGAGAACCATGCAGGGTCATTGCATTGATTACGTGCATTGCGTGACATAGTTAGATTCCTTTTCTCATGAAAAGTTTCAGCTTGTATTTCTCATTTGCAAAGCTTCTTGAGCAGGTGTATTTTCTCAAACAAAAATAGACATTCATGAATGGGATTATGTATGTAATGCACTGTGCGTAGTTTCACATTTGCATTTCCTTTGCCTGATTTATTGTAAACTAGTGAAGTATTATAATTATGTGTTTGTGCAGGATGCATGTCTTACATTGAATCTTTGAAATAAAGCAGCTCATATTACAGTTTTGCAAGTCAGAACCCTTGCAAATACTTACTTTTGATGAAGCCTTGTTACATAAAGAGTAACACACACAGTAGAGTAATACACACACACTTATCACTGAGAGTGGCAATACCTTGATCAGACATAGACTTTCTTCTTATCTTTGCCGTTATTTGTAAGAGGAAGCAGCTGGGGCAAGAGGCAAGCGAGTGAGATTTGTCATGTGTTCAATTTCACAGCTGTTGGAGCAAGGTCTAGTGATTGAGGAACAGCTGAGACGAGCAGCCTACCTCAACCTAACCCAGGATCCTAACCATCCAGCCATGGCTCTCAATGCTCGCTTCGCTGAGGTGGAATGTCTGGCAGAGAGCCACCAACATCTCTCGAAGGAGTCCCTGGCTGGTAACAAACCAGCGAATGCTGTGCTTCACAAAGGTGAGCAATGTGAGGGAAAAAGAATTGTATGCTTTGTAACAGTTTATAAAGTGGTTTCTAGATATCTTGCAAGACGGTCAAAGCTAAATCCTCTCCTCAACCAAAACTATACAGTCCCTAATACTACCTTGCCCTGTCTCACTATCAGATTTGATCTTAACCCGTTGAGGACAGACTGATTTTGCTGTGATACGCATTTCCCATAGACACCTGCCTGAGTATTCTTGGGTTCAGTGTTGCAGGTAGGTGCAGTACTTTTGTGCTTCAATCTTAATATTCAGTGCTGCAGATAGATGCACTACTATTCTTTCTTTGGAGAAAGGAGGAATGTGGAAGCAAATTATTGCAGACTTGTGGAAACAATCTAATTAAGAAACAAAACAGAACGATATAAGAATTTACCAGTGACACCAACTGAATGGTAACCAGATATAGGTGCTGAAATCTGTGGACTTTGTACAGGGTTTGAAGTCATGTGGTTCTCCTTAATACCTCATCTGTAGATCAGATATGAATGTTTTACCCTTCATGTACTGTCTTCTCCCATGTGCAGTTTTGAATCAGCTGGAGGAGTTGCTAAGCGACATGAAGTCAGATGTAGCCCGCCTACCAGCCACTCTCTCTCGCATTCCTCCTGTGGCTGCCCGCCTCCAGATGTCGGAGCGAAGCATTCTCAGCAGGCTTGCCACACAGCCACCACCTCAGGCCCAGGTAGGAAGTCTAACAGTAGGAGGGGTAGCAAGAGAAAAAGAGAATCATGTCCTAGGGATTTTGTGTCCTCTCTATGATTGGTCAGCATTGTAGATGATTCTTTATCATTTTGTTCCTGCTGGGAAGTTGTGCTTAAATCAAGTATTATCCCTTCATGTCAATCTAAACTCAAGTAGCTGCTCACAAGAGCCATTTTGTTTCAGAGAAAATGAAGAGCTCTTAGTCAGTGGATGTTAATCATTTGTTTGCTTTATACATGGATTAAATAAAACAGAACAAGAGATAATATGTGGTTTTGTGAGTGCTTGATTGCCGGAGTGCTGTTTCAATGTTTCAATGTTTCAATGTTTTTCTTAAATGTGGAAATACCAGTGTAGGTAACATTTTGTGCAGCAGAAAATTGTGGACATTTTGAGTGTACAGATGATATTCAAATGTCATAGGTAGATGTTCCACATACCCCTTTGATTTGGTATAGTACTGTTATCGAGGCTTAGTCTTGAAGAATTTGCTGTAGTATTTTGAGTTTGATTATGGTGTCTACACTCTTTTTTGCATGTCTGGCAGTATGGAACGTCATCATCTCCAGCTCATAGAGCTCATAGAATATAGTGCAAAAATAAATGTGTGATGATGTTGAAACATGTTCAGATGTTGCGGATTGCTGAGTACTTCAAAAATATAAGTATTGGTAATGTGTACCATTTCATGAAAATACAGTAACTGTAATATCTTCCTAACACCTTGTGTTATGTTTTACTGGTAGGCTGCTCAGGGAGCTGTTTCTGCACCCACCAGCCACAATCCCTACGCCCAGTACAGCAGTGCCAGCAGCTTTGGGGGAAGTTTTGCCACCAACTATGCCGGCTACCGCCCCACGGGTCAGTACACGGTAGCTCAGTATTCTGGGCTGCACACACACCTCGGTCAAAGTAAGTGTGTCGTCGGGAGGAACGGAAGCTAAACCACGACTCTCTCCTCTTCCTAATTCACAGTACTCTGGGAATCTAATACTTGACAAACAAAGAGTGTCTTTATTAATAAGATCGTATATTCAAGTTTCACAAAGCTCAATAAAAAAAAAAAAAAACCCTTTTCTCTTGCAAAAAAAGAATCCCTGTCCAAAAAAAAAAAAAAAATGCATCTCTTTTCACATGTGACCTTTCTCCTCTCATGGTTTTGTAACACAAAACATTAATTTGCTCCCCTATTATTTTACTCTTTCATTATCTATGACAAAGTAACCCTTCTGTTACATTCCTTTTCATGCAATAATCATCATTATCGACAACTTTTGTTTCTTTGGGTATATGTGTGCTGTGAACGCACTCAAGTTACAGCTGGCTTCAAATTTGATTATCAAGCATTTCTGACAAGAAGTAAAAGCTTTAATTATTTGTTTCAAGAAAGGCAATAGAAATGAAGTACTTGAAAAGCACTCGATCATTTTGGCACCCGTAAAACAGTGCTGCATGCATTGTGCTTGTGTTGGAGTTGAGAACTGGAGACGGCTCTTTGCACTTCTGACGAACACTTCGTTGCCCTGTGCACCTTTGTGTGATATTAGTGGTTTGAAATCACTTCTAGTATTGGTGACATACTTTTAGCCTACACCTCATGTTTTGTAATTGTCTACCTAGTACATGTCTGTATTGAGAGTGTGATCGTAAGTCGTGGCATGGTGGTGATGAATGGAACAAAAAAATAGAATGATATACGAAAATTTATGTTGTCTCTTTTCAGGGGATACTTGGCATTCATCAAACACTAACCCTCCTGATAATTCAAGGAATCATTGTACATTAATTCAATGTTGATTTAAGTTTATGTTTGAGTATTGTGAATTCTGTGTAATTTGTGAGTGATGTATCAAATCTCTGTATCGCTATCATTAGGTGATGGTTTTTGTACTGGTCTTTTCAAAAATTTATCTTCTGAAAACAATTGATATTCACTGCATAAAAGAATGCAAACAGTGAAGAAGAAAGGTCTGCCCTTTACAGCCAGGCTAACATGCTGAAATTATCCCATTGTCTGGTAAGGAATTGCCAATTTATTGTATTGAGTTTTCCAATGCTCAAAGTCCAAAGGAAAAAACTGAATAATGTGTAGCCAAGATTGAATTACCTGGTACGTGAACCATTTCCTGAAACTGTTCAGGGTTTGATACCTTCTTTTGGCACCTTTCTTCCTCCTTCTTTTTATTAAAAAAAAAAACTTTAAACAACAACAACAACAACAACAAAGAACTTTTGCATGAATAATGACTTTAATCAGTTTGTGATAAGTATTATGAATATTCAGGTGGATAGGCTTAAGTATACAAAGCCTTTGATGAGTTCTTGTGACTTTTTTGTTGTTGGGAACCTGCATAAATTAAAAGCATAAATATCTGTATATCTTTGCAGCATACATTAGTCGAGTTTTATGCTCATCTTATCAGATGTTTTGTGCTTACCATCGTTTGATGTCAGTGTGCAAACTATTAACTTGGGTATTGCGTGCCCTTTTGATGTTTTGTGTTGTTTTGGTGTTGTCTTTTATTAGCTGTGTTCTGTGTTGTTTTGTGTTTGGTGGTGGATCACAAACTCTTGTCTCTAAGCTGGGCTTGACATGGAACTACCCTAAACATAATTGACCCTCCAAAGAAACATGACACATTCCGTATTTACTGCCACTTTAACTGTGTAGAAAAATTACCTGTTGGAAAGTGACATATTGTGTCTTCCAAAATGTACAACATTTATTAACATACTTTACTATTACCAAGGGTTTTAAAGGTGCTGTGTTTCCAGGCCATTTACATTCATTTGTCCATTCATGCATTTGACATTACTTCACATTTCTTGTGTTTTCATGTTTTTTTGTTTGTTTGATTTTCAAATCATGATGCTCAGTTTGCTGTACTCAACATGCCATCGCGTGTTGACTGAAGGCGTGTTAGTTAGTACGATGATTCTTGTTGTCGTGATGCCACTTGTGTTGTGTTCCACTTTGTAAATCTGATATTGCTCTTTAATATTGCAAAAAGAATTTACTACCAATGTTGTCTTACATTTCAGATATTTGGTTTTCTTGAACAGGAGAAAACCAGGTGTAAACTTTCTTTTGAATGATAAATCATGAAGTGTTTTTGTGACATGAAGTAAAGCTGCTGCTATGTGACGTATTACATGAATCAAGACTCTGCCAGGCTAAAGAGTGAATTATGTATTGTGTTTTCTGCTAGTTTTCATGAAGTTAAATATGTGTTATGCCTCTATAGTGTGTTTGAAAGCCATATATGTGGCATGAAGTTAAATATGGATTTTCATAGAAATTGTAAGAATGTGGAAGTGAGGTATTAAAAGGTTTTTACTCCATTTGTAAGCGATCCTTTTTACAGTCTTGTTTGACCTGGGACTGCCAGCATTTGTTTTCACCGTTGTGAGATTGAGAATGAAGCCTAGATATTACGGTCACACTTATGGGTATGGGATTCTTGTTTTATGCAAGATAAGCATGAAAACTTTAAAGATGATGATGAAAAGAATGGATATTTGTTTTGGCATGTGTACAAACTGGAAGAGATTTACTTTGTGCGTTTAGTTGACTTACAAGATATCCAGTGGCATACCATCTAATTACAAATATTAGTATTCTGAAACAGCCTTGCTTGATGTAGTGAGTCTTTTACCTAAATTAAAGAGGCACTCATTTGTATTTCAAAATTTGCCTCCTTAAAGTTAGCAAAAATTTTAATGACAAATTGAAAATGTGTTGATGTCTGGAGGATGTGATGATGAGTAGCTATGACTTTTGAACCCTAATGTAGTTTCTTCTCCTCTACCTATAGCTGTGCAGCCGATACCACAGGGTAACGTGCAGGTGGTTCCAGGCAGTTCTCGTCCCCAGGTCCTAGCAGGAGGCAAGAGCTCTGGCGCTGCCTCCACCTCCTCCTCCTCTGGGGGTCAGCCCACTAGCAGTAACTACTACTCCACCATGCTCAGCAATGCCTCCAGTGCCATCTCTAGCTCTGGTAAGTAGGTGTGACTTATCATACCCTCCAGATATGAAGGGTACACATGGGACCAACATCCGAGCTCTTACAGAAGCCATTAAAACTTTCCTTAATCTCCCAGTGGTTCAGTCTGATGGACTCTGATGGGATAAGGATTTTCTTGGTGGAATTTGTTTTGTCACTTTTATGGCCCTCGACCAATCAGAGGACAAGAAGTGATTTGTGAGGGATATATTTAGTATAATTTATGTGAATTCATAGTAATATATGATGAGGGCATAGCAGTATATAGTAAGCTCATAGTGGTTTTGTATGATGATGAAATAGTATGTAATGAGGTCATAGTAGTATATGATGATGACATAGTAGTATGTAGGAAGGTCATAGTGGTTTATGATGATGAAATAGTATATGATATGGTATGAAATAGTACTAGTATGTAATGAGGTCATAGTAGTATATGATGAGGACATAGATATAGTAAGGTCATAGTGGTTAATGATGATGAAATAGTATATAAGGTATGAAATAGTATGTAGTGAGGTCATAGTAGTATATGATGAGGACATAGTAGTATATAGTAAGGTCATAGTGATATATGATGATGAAATAGTATATAATGAAGTCATAGTAGTATATGATGAGGACATAGTAGTATATGATGAGGACATAGTAGTATATAATAAGGTCATAGTGATATATGATGATGAAATAGTATATAATGAAGTCATAGTAGTATATGATGCGACTGTGTCTGTGTCCTTTCAGGTCCCTCTCAGAGCAAAGCATCCTTGTTGAAGGGGGAACCCGGCCAGGGTAAGTGAAAGGTGTGCACGAAGCTCTTTTATTTTCCTTACTACTAACAGCAAGTTTTGGGCATAAACATTGTCATTCTGCCAGTATAGGATAGGTCATCATGGTTCAGATATTCAAACACACAATGAAGGAAAAAGTTCATCATATCTATCTTAATATGTTTCTTTTCTATACAAAGAACAGCATTAAAAAAAAACCAAGTGCAGCATGTAAGCATCAAAACAAGCTTTACTGTCACCCAGAATCATTGAGGAATCTTGTGTCCTTTGCTATCTGATCCATTGAAACAGATTATTGAGCTCTTTAATATCCTGCGTTGTAGACAAACTGAAAGCTTCGGCAAGGGTAGACGTTTCAGTCGTTCACAAGCTACATTACTTCGTGGAGTTATTGATAACATTGTGACTTCGCTCAGACTAAGAAATCTGCCCCTCTAATTCTTGTCAAATACACAGACATTGTTTGTTCAAACTGCTATCAAAAATTTTGGGGTAACAAGTAACAGTCAACACTGGAAAGACAAAACTCCACGATTGGAATTGGTGTTAAACTTTTGATCTCAATACAAGCTATTTAGCTGTGGGATTTCAATTTCAGTTGAATTTCCAATATAGATGAGCTTCTACTCTAGTAACTCCACAATGTTCAGTAGAATTTCAGAGCTGTTATTATCTTTTCTAATCAATATTAGACCATTCAGTTTAAAACCAAATTTTCAATGAGTATTCTTTATTTGACCACCATATGCTAGTACATAGATATTTGTTCAGTGTTATGTTACCCGTAAATTTTCCAATTTGGCAAAATTCTCATAGACTTTCTTTGAAGCAGTTGTGGGGCAAAGTTATCTCTTATGAAAGTGTTCAGTTGTGGGGCAAAGTTATCTCTTATTAAAGTGTTCTAAGAGATGATCTTGTGAGGGGGGGGGGGGTAATGCACATTGGAAATATAAAGTAAAGTAACATCCTGAAATGTATCCTTTTACTGTGGAAATGCCCATATCTTACAAGATCATACTAGATACCCAGATACAAGGGTTGTAGTCCTCAGTAAATTTGATCTGAAAATTGAAGTGTTTTCATGTTTGAACCATGTTGTGAGTATTGATCTCATTGCCCGTTGACTAATCCCATGTGAAAATGAATGGTAAACCTGTGTATTGTAACCATGTTCATTGAGGGATTTGGATGGCTAAAGCAAAATGTTGAGATACTGGTTTTATTTGCATCTAAAGTTACATTTGAATATGCATGTTGGTTGTTTCTTGGGTTATCAGTTCTTGTGAGAGTCCAGCTGCAAATGAGTTTTCTCCATAGTATAATGAATTACGTCAACTATTTAAGCAGTTTGTACTTTTTTGCAGTAATCTTTAGTGACTCATGAGTAGCTTATTCATTGAAATCAAAACAGGGAAGCATTAGCTTCATTACATGTGAGCTTATCATGTACTAAAAAGTGAGAAAAGATAGGAAATGGTGAAAAATGTACTGCATTCTGGTTGTTAACCCGTTGAGGACGAGTCCCGAGTATACTCGGGCAAGTGTCTATGGGAAATGCGTGTTGTAGCAAAATCAAACCGTCCTCAACGGGTTAAAGTAATAGATTTTAATTTTTTTAATTAATGCTGCCGGCCTTTGTCATGCAGTATCTTGGAGATAAAATCTACATTTCAAAAGAAATAATTGTGGAATTTTGAATGATGTAAATAGTATTTCATCAATGGTTGTGAATAGTTGATGAGTTCTTGCAAAATTAATCTAGCATCATGCAGCCATGCTTCTGATAACATCACACACCTGGACAAAGCATCATATTTTGCATGTGTCTTGCCTAGTTCCCCGAATTATGGTGTGCATTTGTAAAAGTAACATTTTGGAAATGTTGAATGTTCACTGCACTCTGCATTGAAAGTGGGTCTGAAGAATATCAAACTAACCTCTGCCAATTATTTTCTACCATATCCATTTTTCAATTTGCCTGCTCATGTAAATTTCTTCATGCATGAAACAATGGTTTCACTAGAATATTGTCACTTTAGGAAAATGAGGAAATTACAAAAAAAAAAGTTGTGATCATGCTAATATACGGTAGGTTTCGTATGAATAGACAAAGATGTTTAATTTCAATAGCCAAGGGAAGACTTAACTGGAAGTAAGATATTTTAAGAAGTGATTAAAAGAGTCTGAACACACAAAATGAGGTCAATCAGTGCAGAGGAATGCGCCATTATGAATGGCCTCAGTTGTGATATTTGAGCTATATACATTACATAGAGCTCTTATCATGTAGCCATGCTGTGGACTAATTAGGTGATGTACTTTTATCCTTATGCCACTATGAAGCAAAGTGTCCAGAAACATGCATGCAAAGGGCCCTTTGTGCATTTGAGAACTGCGTATATCTTGATAATGTGATATATGGAAGAGATCCTGCAGTTTTATCTTGACTTTTATTTGTATGTACAGCCAAAGACTACGGGAGGAAAGGAGAAAGCAGCGGAGAGAAATCCAAGGAAGTGATTCTCATTGATTGATCAGGGATCTGAGCAAGCTGAAGGACAGTGGGATGAATGTTTGTATAGTAAGACTAACAATTGAAGAAATCTAGGACATAGTACTGAAAAGATGTCTGTATGGAATACTGGAAATATTGTAGGTTTTGTTTTTGTAATGGGTTATTGTACCTCTTGTGTAACTAGGACAGCAAGTCCGGTGGTGTATTTATACACTTTAAATGCGTAGCCAGTCTTGTGTACAAGTTATTTATTCTAGTGGACACGTAAATCTGGGTGTATGTGTGTGTAATATCTTGCTATGAATCCTTGTTCATGGTGAGGTACCAGTAATCAGACACAGTAAGTAAAGCTTTGCGTAAATGTGACAACTTACACAGCTTCACCGCGTTGGCTGAAATTCCCAAGCCTGAAAGTGGTATGGAGAATCTCTGCTGTGTGTACCTAGACCGCTGGTGATAATGACATGCCGTTACTATGTTACTTCTTTGTATTCTGTTATTTGTATATTTTGATCTCAAGTACAGGCATGTTTCTAACTTGGCTGATGATTGGAAACTTTGATGCGCTTCTTGTTGGCTTGAGTGCAGGATGCTATACCCAAGTGTGTTAATATGGAAGCAAGAATAAAAAGGATTATTTTTATTACGGTAGTGTAGAGATGGATACATGGTGTATTACAGCAGGTTGTGAAATTCTTTCATCTGAGAATCTATATAATGTTCTACATAGAATCATGGTGGATGTTGGCTCGATTTTGGTCGAAATTGCACTTCAAACACTAAGTGTTGGTGTATTCCAACAAGGAAAAGGACATACCTCAAATTATTCAGTGTCAAGTGTACAGTGTAATGCGGACAGGTTGTGGCTTTTAGTTTGTGTAATTCTTTGTCAATATTAGTGTGCGTGTCAGTGCTGGTATGAATCACATTCTTTGGAACACTCAATATCTCATGTCCCACTCATCCACTCTATGTGGAAACACTGAATGTTGAATGTCTTGTGAATTTGCCTCAAGTTTGTTTTGGCATTAAAACTACGGGGTTTGAATAATGGTAAACTAAATGTACTCCATTTTTACTCCATTTTCTTTTCTTTTTTCCCAGGAACCAATACTAAACTTTAAGTGAGGATTTTGTTTCATGACGACAAATTCCTTGAGGAGTGCAGATCAACTAGAACTTTGTTTAACCTGCATCCTTTATTCTGATAGCTCTTGTGACAATTGCTCTGTATGTAGTCCCATATCATTTGTATTCCTGTGGCACAAGTGACTTGTTCTCACAAACCTGACGTTGCACTGTCGCAATGTAGCACCGTCACTCTATTCCTATTCAAGAGCTTTTGTCATATGTATAAGATGCAGTGAAACTAATATGAAGAGTTGCTAAGTGAAGTGTTAACTGTCTTCACATTATTTTGGTCATGTATGAACCATACAGCCACTGCATTTTGAGTTCAGTCAAAGTAGATTTCTATAAGACTTGTGCTACAGAATATTACCAGAAGTAGGTGTTACCATACTCAACCCTGAATGAAGCTGTGCAAGCCAGACTGAAAAGTGCTGTGAAGCTTTCATTATTCAGAAAATTAAGTACATGCCATATCTCTTGTAATTTTTCACAATGAGGTCATCATTTTAATTCTGAGGAGTAATTTCCATGTAAGTCTCAAATTGTGAGATCCATGCCAAAGCAAACAGTGCTGTCTGTAGTTGACAGCACCTGGATAATTTGCCCCTTAAAAAAAAAAAAAAGAGAAAGAAAAGAAAAAAATATATATTCTGCACCCAACAGTGAAAGCACTATTGTGAAACAATTATGTATTGTGTTCTTATGAGTACCAAAGTGATGATATCACAGTCTTTTGTTCGAGCATGGTAAGCATCTGTTGTGTTCACAGATATTTGGGTTATGTGATGTTTAAAAACAGTTTCCATGGTAATGAATGACTATGGTGTCACACTTGGGTACTCTGTTCTGCAGTCAAGATGTAGCTGACCGTTGAAAACAGTGTTCAGTCTGTTGGAAAACATCACCTAGTTCCCTTTTTCAATCCATCACCACCCACAACTTTGATTGATGACCTAGATTGGTGTTATGTAACCAAGAGTTTAATGTTTTGGGGAAAAAAATTGTGAATTTTCTGTAAGAATGTAAATGAAGTTGGTCCAGTAATAAGCTTCACTGCACTTTTCAGTTGGAAATTGTTCATACACATGTTCTTCATATATAGCTTTCTGTAATCAGAATGCTAATGTTTGCCAGCTGATTCCCATGTAGAATGTACCGTAGTCAGTGTGTCAAACAGCAAGGTCCTCTGAACTTGTACTGTGATTTAGTGTTGTCATGTGAAGCTGAGTCTTGTGCTTGCTTTGTAAACTGGATTGCTGACATGGTTGTGAAAACTTAGTGCCTTGGTTAGAGCTGAAATTGCCAATGTGCATGTAGTTTGTTTGGGGCAGTTTGAAGCTGTCTGGTGTAACATGTAGTGATGTCTAGAATGAATGTATTTATGGATAATGCTTCAGGAAAGGTGGATTGCGAGAACATATTCAGAGAAATGAGAGGTCAAAGTTGATGCAATGTTCAGGTTTCTGATCCAGAGACCAAGCCAGATTGAGCCCTCATGAAGTCTGTAGGCAGTTTAAATCTCAATGAGGTAGGATCTCTGAGTCACAAAGCAGGAAGCTGTAAAATTGTATTCGATCTTGTGCAAAAAACAACAAAAGTGGTTCTGTATACAGTATCTAATCACTACTTGTTGAAGTTTGAAGGGTATGGGAAACGTCGAGTTAGACTTTGCTGCAATCACAGACACACGACCTGTAGCTCTGCACAAATTTGATGAAGAATTAGCATGTTTGCAGATGAATGAGTATAATTGTCCTTTTGCAGTCAGGAACCCTTGCCACTAGGAAGGAGTATCTCAAAGCAAAATTGGCAATGTTTTCAACAAATTACACATATATATTTATTTATTTTTTTCAAATAAAGCTTGATTCCTGGCTTTTGCTTGTTTTTCCTCTTTTTTTCGCCAAATTCAATTTCTTACAATGAAATTCAGTTATCTCACACCAGACATTGTAATGTAGGACAAGCTTTGTGTAAAAGCTATGGCAGTGCTGTCAGGGTAATAGTTGTGACAAAATGAAGCATGGAACTCGAACTGAAATCAATGAATTGAAAAAGAGCCATGAACATGTTACAGTTATCCAACCAGTACGTAGCTGCTCATTGTTCTGTTTGCTTTCCCAGTAAAATGTCTTTATATCCATGCCGTGATTTATCTCGACTTCCGTCCAATGTGGATTAAGTTAATTCTCTTGAGTGCAGGTAATCATTTGTGATAACACTGTTTGTTGGTCTGTCCGTTTATGTAACCTGAGATGTGAGAAAGCTTGGCCACTCATCCACATACCATGATGTCATACACATGCACATCTTGCAGCTCACACGGCTTGACTTGTTTGAGTGATTTAGTCAGATACATAGGATGACTTCTCTCTTTCCAGTTTAAATAACATTGAATTAAGATTAGCAGGGGATGCTGAGAATTCTCTCAGAGACTGATGGGTGTAAATTACAGTGCATTACCACTTTACTGTAGACCATTTATTAGGAAATGCAATCTACATGTACATCCTGCTGCTGCTAAAAGGTTTGGTGTGTTCTGCAGCCACGTGATGGCTTCCAAGATTGATGTGGAGTTATTCTAGATCAGGGTTCACTACACTCCCTCCACAGATTGAAATCTTGCCATGCAGCATGTAAAATAAATGCATATCATTTATTCCATACTTCATATACATGTAGAGGGTGTAGGGGACACATGTTACTTTGTCACCTAAACACTGGAAAGCCAGTGAAAAAGAGGGTGGCAAAGCTGTTGAATGGTATTGTCTTCTGTGAGAAATACAAGTCAATTTCAATTAAACCTATTACATCACCATTGGAAAGGTGGTGCTCATCAAGATTCAGTGCAAGTAGTTTGATTATATGAGGATGTTTTTAAGACTTCACCATGATTGCAACTTACAAAACTGTTGTTGCCACAGCAAGATAGTGATTACTGGCTGTTTGCCAGCTTCTACCATTATTCAGTTACTGTAAGTTGCTGTCATTACAAAGTGTCCAAAAAATGGGCTGCAGGTACTTGGTAGCCTTTTTGACTGTGGTTCGTGTCAACGCTTGTGATAAGACTCCCTGTTGTGATATGCAAACTAACTTAACTTGATATGAAATGATATTCTATGACATACTTGATTAATGTAAGACAGGGTTGATAGTATAGCTGTACCTGCTTTATGCTGTATTTGACACATTCAGCTCACAGTCAATTGCTACTGTGGAAACAGGTCCAATCTCAATTCATGTATGTATTTATTAAGGTTGGTTTGTATCACCCGAGGATACAGAGAAATAAATGCAAAATCAGTTGCACCAACAAGTACATCACCTTTAGCGTCTCTCTTTCTGTGTGTGTGTGCGTTAGTGTGCGTGTGCGGGCATGTGAGCAAACTGCGACGTACAATGTATCATTCCTGGGTGAAGCCTGTTGGATGTGTGTGTGAATGTTCATTACTGTAGTGATAAAGAAGCTGGTTTACCAACATTGTTAAAGTTTGTTCATTCCCTTTAACTCATTACAGTGTGTCACGTTCGCACGCCAGGCTCAGTCGACGGCGTGCCAACTTCGCATATTCTGCTCAAATGCACAAACCTGCCCAAACTGATTGATAAATCGCCAAATGCCACAGTACATGTACAATGAAAGCGTTTCTTGCGATTCCGTTCCTCTCAAATACAATTGTATAGCTTGCATTCTGTGTGGTGTTTGACCAATAAGTGGTGTTCCCTATTCAATTTACGTGTAAATTACAAGTTTCTGTTACTGTTTTATGTGCAAAAGTCATGCCTTTACAGTAATGTGTATACTGGTCATCATTTGATAGAAAAAAAAAAACCCTCACATTTGTCATACAATTTCCGTCAAAGCAAAGCTTTGCATTTTCTCTGCAACTTTGCCCACTACATGTCCAACTTAGCAGAAATCTATAAAAGTTACATAGATTTGAAAAACAGAATGTTTTCTCAAAGCATGACTAAATTGGGGTCTCAGAATAATGTGGCACACAGAGGGTTTCCACCATGGCACATAAAGAGTTAAATGATAGGATGTTCCCACCAATCAGACAGCATGTTTAATACTAATCTGACATACAACAGTAATCTGAAATATTGACAGAACAGTGCAGTTCAGTGACAGTACATGTAACATTGTAATTTTCATCAAATTGTCCTGTTGTAACAAATTTAGAATTTCCTGGTACATTGCAGAGGCTACAGTACATGGACTCCCGTTATAAACGAACATGGTTACAACAAAATTCTTAATACAGCCAAGTAAAGATTCAGGTCCAAAACTATCGTCTATATATACTATAATGTTTGGCTATAACAAAATTTCAATATAACGAAAGAAAACTGCTGCTTCCGAGGACTTCGTTGTAACAGGTGTCGCTTGTACTGTAAAACTAATATTTCACGCTCGGCTGGGTAAGAAGCTTGTTGCAAGAAACTTTCAACACCACGAAAATTTCCACTTTTACAGTATTTTTAAAGCACAGTTTACATGTCACATGTTCAAATTCATGGATATTTTCCTACAAGGCCTTAGTAACAAGTTCTTCTATCCACATGTTATACATACTTATGCACCTATCCTGTGAATGCACTTAGTATGCACGAAGTGTTGCTATGTCAGACAAGTTTCAGGCAAGCTGTCTGGTTGGTAGGGAAAATCTTTGTTCAAAATGTATGCATATAAAGTTTGAATGTTACTGTTGTTAACTGGTCTACTTGGTAGCTGATGGTTCATGATTGCAAAAACAGCATTCATGTTTGGAGGCATGGATGAATCCATACACTTGTAGTACTTTTGATTCCTAAAATCTGATGATAAAATTACTCATTCCTTGGATGGGACTGATTAAAGTGTTTGTATATACATTGTAATAAATGTGCTTCGCTTGAACATACCCCTAGTTCACCCTACATGACACAGGCTACAACAGACAAACACACAATGTAAACATAGAAACCATACACACCGCTCTCCTTATACTACTGGTACTCCTTCACACTTGCGCCACTCTCGACTTTTTTTACACCATTATCTTCTGTATCTTCCTCTTTTTCAGTTAATCAGTCTAATAAATGTATGCATGTAATAGACTTTTATACAAGTTGTACTGCAAACTAAATTGAGCTTGTTTCTTCAAGTCTTTCCTACGGGCTCAATATTGCTCTTCATTTTCCTTCTGTTGAACCATGTTTATACATGAACTACTTTGAATATATGGAGGATTAAGATCAGAATTTAAGTCAGGCAGTTCACTTATTATGACAGAAATGATGAAAATCACAAGCACACTAAAGTTTGTATACCTTTATTTGTTATCATGTACAGCATATACACTGTATGCACATAATTAATGTACACAATCTTAATAATACGTAAACTACAATGGTATGCTGGAAAAAAAAATGAAGAAGAAGAAAAAAAAAAAGGAAAATCCCAACCTACAAGCCCCCAGAGGGCAAATACAATGTTCACATAACCTATACAGATGTTGGCAAATTTGATAAAACTTAATATTGATGAAACCTCCCTGTGGCAATCTGATGGTATGTTGTTACCTTACCATGACTACAAATGACTGTAATGTTTTATTCTCTATTTTATAGGCATTCATACAGAGCACAATTTACCTATCTGGACAGACACATTTATAAGTTTATAGATAAGCACCTTTATCCAAAAGCCCATTTGGGGACCAAAAAAATCTTAAGATGATTCTCAATTCCATCACAAGGATGATTCTTGTCATATGTGATAAGAATATGTTATTGAAAAAATTGATTCCCTCACCCATACCTCCTGATTATTCCACCAATGGACTAGAGATTTGCACAAAGTCTCATTTGGCAGTTTTAAATATCACAGCTGGAGTAATAATAACACAGTCAAACATGACAGTCTGCAAGACTCTGGGAAGGTGGGGACTAATTACATTCTTGCTAGGTTTACTTTTTCAATTCCTCATAGCTTCACCTGGTAGAGTGCTGGTGGATTTCTTCTTTTCATCATTGTGTTTGATGAGGAAGAGAAGCCGAGGCTGATGTACATGTGAAGAGTTTGTTTGCAAAAACCGATAAGTCATATTTGTCAAATGGAAATATTTTCGATTAAAGGTCAATAAAAATAAAGAGAATAATAAGAACATTTTTGCTTCTTTTGACCATAACTTCAAAAATATACCTTTATATGTAGTGACCAATATATCATTTAAAAGGTATCATTTTGTACTTTATGACAGAGACCGTACTTCAAAATCTTCAAAAATGGACTTATCGGTTTTTGCAAACAAACTCTTCAAGCATTACCAAATAAGTGATACCATTTTGCAAAACTTGCAGTGAAGTAAAATACCTCATAATAAGCCAGTTTGAAGTTAACTCATGAGCACATTGGTACAAATGACCTTTCTCTTTTTCTCATTTAGTTAGTAATTTCACTCTTTTTCAAAATTACATAATATATGTTGTAAAGCTTGCCTGATGCAACAATTTATTGGAATATATGTTCAAACAAAAAATAAACTTGCGAAGACAAGGTGGCCAGACTAGTGTGTCAATCAACACTTGGGGAAGCATCCATTTCTTTGGTTTGCATCGGATGCATTATCAATATTGTCAAATACCAGGCTTGCTGTCAGGTGGATGTACAGGCAAGCAAGAACCATTAATATGTGTAGAACCAACAGGAAAATATGCCCCCTTTTGATAATATAATCTACGCACCACTTGAAACATAACCCCCTTTACCTGTAATGGATATGGAGTCTCTGTGAGAGATTTTCTCTCACCCCTACACACGAGTGGAAGAGTCCAGAACAAAAGAACTGTGTGCACCAGCTACGTTGGCTAGTGGGAAGCTCTCTCACAGCATTCGATCTGAAGAAGCCTACAGATCCAGTAGGCAAAGCCTCATCAAGAACAGGTAATTTGCGACTGACTGTGGCAAAATGAACTTTCAACCAAAGGACAGGGTAATGTGTGGCCAGAGCAGCATTAGGTAACCCATCAGCTTTTTGATTGCTGCTTGTGCCCAAACAACCCACAAAGACGTGTCTCCTCCCTTCTTCTTTTAAGAACCTCAACCAACCAAGCTGCCTCTCGGTGCAGTTGCCACATTTGGCAACCCTACCAATACGTCGCCTGCCACAGGGCTAAACAGGCAGATGTGATGTTTAAGGACCGACTGAACCTGTAGACCATCCCTGGCCAGGTACCTGTTTAGACACCATGAGCCTTGAGAGCATCAGTCAGACAGTGCAGGAAGGCCTCCATAGGCTGGACGTGAACCAGCTCCTTCTACTGGAAGAGAAGCTTCAGATCCCCACGACAGACATGGAAAAGGTAAGGGGGAATGTTACAATGGGTTAGGTAAGTGTTTTGTTAGGTACTTTGCCAGGGAGGAGGTAAAGGAGATAGATGATACTGGACTTGAATATCTGCGCCAGGTAAGAGCATACATCAAGGAGATAGTAGGAGAAGAAACCAAGGGGGAAACTGCAGAGTAGACTGGGAGATCTGTGTGACTCTAGACCAGATTGGCAAGCCTGGGCAGAAAGACAAGATTACCTATGCAAACCTCAACAGGCAGATTGAGATGGCACAGGCAAAGGGATATCCAAAGTCAAAGATACTCAAGGGTGTCCCTCCTGCTATCAGCCCTGGAATGAGGCTACAGAGCTATCTTGAGAGCAAAGCAAATTTAAGATTGTCTACACTGGGTTATTATTATTATTATTATTATTATTATTATTATTATTATTATTATTATTATTATTATTATCATCATTATCATTATTATTATTACTATTATTATTATCATTATCATTATAATTATTATTATTATTATTATTATTATTATTATTATTATTATTATTATTATTATTATTATCATTATTATCATTATTATCATTACTATTATTATCATCATTATTATTGTTATTATCATTATTATTATTATCATTATTATCATTACTATTATTATCATCATTATTATTGTTATTATTGTTATCATTACTATTATTATTATTATCATTCAATTATCATCATCATCATCATCATTATTACTTCTTTGGCTTTCAATAAAAAATATCAACATTACATAATACAAAATCAGAACATAAAATGGAGAATAGTTGTGGGTGCACCAAGTTGGGCAGCCCAGGTCTGCAAAGAGCCAACTAAGGTTCAACAAAGTAAGTGAGATGGTGAGACAACCTCCCTACATTGAAACCAAACAAAGCATCAACACCTTCCATGATGCTTTCGACTCTAGCCCAGCCATCGTTGACTCAGTTATAAGCCTCCAACAAAGTATAGAGGAAGAAGATGAAATAGGTGTGGTAAAACATCCCAAGGGCTTTACAGCAATTCCTAAACAAACATCAACGTTAATGACACGCAGAGTGACAGCCACAGTACCAATCCAACCCCCAACAGAGGTATACTTTCAGCCTGACTGCTGCAAACTCCATGATGGGTTGTGTTTAATTGAAGGATTGGTCTGCCTTAAACCAGAATCAAGCTGCAAGGTAGAGATATTGGATACAAATACCAAAAAATATGATAACACTGTCCATGGCCCAACGATTGTGGGATGGGTGCAATGTGCAGCTGCCATCATACCAGGTCATGCCATGACTCCCCATGGGTTGCCAGAGGTGGAGGTTGCTGTGGTTACACCAGATACCATGGTTGATGATGATTTCATCCCTGATGTGGACATATCCAACCTTAACTCTGAACAACAAGAAAAAGTGAAAAGGGTTTTATGACAAGAAAAGGATGCATTTGCAAGGAATGAAAATGATATAGGATGCACTGAAGTCCTGCAAATGCATATCAATTTGACCGACCATTCCCAAGTACAATGCACTAACATGTCTATCCCCTGTCCACAATATCAAGAGGTCTGAAATTACATCAAAGATCTGATTAGCTGTGGGTTCGTTGAAAAGTCTACAGCTTCTTATTCATCTCTGGTGGTCTGCGTTAGGAAGAAGGATGGCGGCTTACGGCTGTGCATAGATTACCGAGAATTGAATAAGAAGACCATCTGTGACCGCCAGCTAATACCCCACATCCGAGATGTCCTCGATGGGCTTGAAGGAAGCCAATGGTTCACTACACAAGACCAAGGCAAAGCCTATCATCAGGGGTATATGAATAAAGATAGCCAACCTATGACTGCATTTTGTCACCTCCTGGGGCCTATACCAATGGGTACGCATACCATTTGGCTTAAAGAATGCCCCAGCAATATATCAATGCCATATGGAACAAACCTTGGATAGCATAATTCATAGGTTTTGCATTGTCTACTTGGACGACATTATTGTATACAGCTGAAACTTTGACGAACACCTCAACCACATACAACGGGTCTTACAGAGGATGAAACAGCAAGGGATAAAGTTGAAACTGGCAAAGTGTAAGCCATGTCAGAAGGAGGTGAAGTACATGGGCAGGATCATCTCCAACAAGGGGTAGCGACAAGATCCGAAAGATACAGCAGCACCCTAGTCCTTGAGAAATAAGTGCCCAAAGAATGTACGTGATGTGAGACAAGTGCTGGGTCTAGGATACTACCACCAGTACATCATTGGTTTTTCCCGAAAAGCTAAGTCCCTCTTCGACCTGTTGAAGGGACTAACACACCATGACCCAAAACTAGACAGAAGGACAAGCAATCCAAAGACCAGGAAAACAAAGGCAAAGAAACATTTAGTCCCATCAAGTCAGCCTATCACACGGACAAATGACCATCAGATGATACTGGACAATCTCATCAATCAACTAACATCATCCTCGATCATGGCATACCCAGATTTTGACAGACCGTTCGCACTTTTCGCGGACCCATTGCAGGAGTGGCTAGCTGCGGTCCTGACCCAGGAACAAGATAGAAAGATTCGCATGAGCGGATTTGGTTTTAGGACCTTGTCCCCTGCCGAGAAGAACTATCACCTGCATATGGGCAAATAAGAATTTCTTACCCTATTTGTTCAAGTGTTTCATACAAAAGAATGCCACTGATGATATATCATGTATAATTACATGTAGTAACCAATTAATCTATTAAAGATAGATAGGAAGACCTGTACTATACAACAAAATATGTGCACACCCTGTTATGGTAGTAACAGTCCCAGGAATGGGATTAATGCAGAAATCGTGGAGGACCGATCTTCAACATTTTATGATTACGATGACGATATATTTATACAGAAACACTCATAAAGGAATATGTCCTTTGATTGACTAAGGTCATCATCTTTATAATGGTATTGAAGTGTTTATTATGCACACAGCTAAAGAAGCGATATATTTACGGTTATACCATTTCTGCTAATGTCATGGAAGACATTATTTTTAAGAGGGGGAAGATGCAAAACCCACAGGAAAATATGCCCCCTCCCCATTTTTTGTTTGTTTGTTTGTTGTATAATCAATGTACCACTTGAAACATAACCGCATTTACCTGTTGGAATCTCTTTGAGAGATTTTCTCTTACCCCTACTCAAGAGTGGAAGAGTGGCGCAGCTTCATGCATTCTGTAGAGGCACTGAACAAAAGCCCTGACAAGCAGCGTGTATCCATGTGGATTGAACGTCTTACCCATACACCGCATACAGTGTCTACTACCGGCCCTAAGGAAACTACACCATCAGGCACCAGTGAGGCATGGCCTTTCTGGTCTTGCTGCAATCGCCTAAGAAGTGCTGTCGGCCGCTGCAAATCCAACTTCGCAAAGTGGGGGCATAGTGAGAATGATGACACCACCTGTCTGTGTGGAGAGGAGCAGATCATGCAACATCTCCTTGTCTGCCCACTTCTACCAGAGCCTTGCACACAAGAAGATCTGGCAGCTCTGACGCCCTGTGCCAGGCAGTGCATCCAACAATGGACTGGACGAATCTAACGTTCCATTCTGCGTAGTGACTCGAGAAGACGAAGAAGAGTGGAAGAGTCAAGAACTACAAGAACAAGACAATGTCGGCCAGAGCAGCATTACCAGATCCATCACTTTTGCTGCTTGTGCCCACACAACCCACTAAGACATGTCTATTCCTTTCTTCTTCTGTTAAGAACCTCAACCAATCCAGCTGCCTCTTGGGGTGCTTCATTTGGATTACTTTATATAGATGATGACTGGCGGGGGAGGGAACATACTGAATGTTCCACCCGAAGGGTTTGAAATGCTATTGAGGGAGATTATAAGTCCCGAGACGAAGTCGAGGGACTTATAGCCTCCCTCAATAGCATTTCAAACCTTGAGGGTGGAACGTTTGGTACATGTTCCCGACAACAAAAGTCATCATCTGTTATATTATATGGGTTAGTCAAATATGTCAACGTCAACCACCAGCACAACGCACTCGATCACTCGCTCGCGCAGAGCCAAATTCACTGCGCGCGTGGTGCTAGGCCTTCTGTCATTTGTTACATGAAAATGTTTTCCCATGGGAGAACATTCATAAGAATGTTCGCCCATGGGCAAACATAACGAATGTACCTCCATCACGTGACTGTGTTTAGCCAGTCACCTTCCGGTATTTGACTAACCCATTTGATATAAATAATCAATATATCACAAATGCTTATCTGTGTGAATTCAAAACCCACCATGCCTGCTTGTACAAAATAGAATGACCATTTTCTGCTCATGCACAAGCAAGAACTTCAAACTGGCTTATTATGAACTTGGCTTATACAGCTATACCTCTACAACATCAGCTGGCAGTTTTGATGATTCTATAAGCCAGTTTGGAGTTCCAATTTGAGCATGAGAAGAAACATGTCATTTGTACTGGAGATAGGTTGGTTTTTAAATTCACTGACATTAGCATCTGTGATGCAATGATTATTCATGTAATCCTTATTTACGGTGCCTGCCAGTTCATCTACCTGACAGTAAGTCTGGTATTTGGCAATGCTAACAGAAAAAGTTGGTTAATGTATTCAAAACAGCACAATAAAATGGATGCTTTACAAAGTGTTGATTGACTAACCACTCTAGTCAATTGATCTACACAGGTTCATTCTCAGTATGAATATGAGTTCCATAAATTGCTATGTTGGGTAAGCTGATGCATTATATCGCTTTAAATCAAGTGAATTGCCTAACAAACTGAGAAAAAGGAAAGGTCATTTGTACCCATGTGCACATGAGCTATCTCTGAACTGACTTATTGTGGCAGAATATCAAACATTACAATCACTGTACCCAAGACGTCATACAACGTTGACTTGCTGGAAATAACTATTTTCTCTTTTCTGACAAAAATGTTATATAAATATATTTTCACTGGAAATGGGACATTTTCAATTATTGTCACAAAGATAAGCATATGTACTAAAAAACAAACCTGGAATAAAACATGATTCTGCTTTGAAGACAATCATAGTTGCAGAAAGCTCACAAAATCATGATAGTCACTTTGTCCATGTATGTGGTAGTTATCATTGCTTTCTTTCATGATAAGTCTTTCTTTTCCAAAAATAAAAGATACAACGTTGACCTTTGACCTGGCTTCTTCATTTCTCATCCAGATGTCCATAGACTCTCCTCAACTTCTCCTTCTTGCCACGTTTCTGTTTCTTCCAGGGTTTCCCCATGACCCCGACCCCAGCCATCCCAGGGGCAGGCTGTACCCCAGCCATCCCCCTTCCAGGAGGCAGGGCCTTGGTATGAGCCACACTGGGTTTGCTAAAAAAGCTCTCATCAACTTTCTTCTCTGGTGATTTCTTCACCTACAAAAAACAAATAAGATAACATACAACAATTTCCTTTAATACACAATTATTGCGACAGAGTCTACCAAATTAAACCTATGTTTTGGTATGTGACTGACTGCAAGTTGTTTTTTTTTTATTTTTGACAACTGGCATATCCACTGACAAGCTTTCTTTGCAGATCAGAACAATTCCTTTCCAAAGATTTTTATTTGTAATCAAATCATCCTGTCAGGCTTCAGTTTGATGTTTTCTTTTGAAGGAGTATACAGCAGACTGGGTTTAGACTTAAATAATGGCAAAGTTTAAATAGACTGAATTACACAAATGTGAAAGATGATGGACTCTTCTTATTACACACTTCCTAGGACAAATAAAGTAGCATTAGGTTTCGAAAAACAGAGAAATACAATACAGTGCAATGTAATAAAACATTTGTACATATATACAGTATTTCTCCTACAACAAGGGAGCATATCACTTGCTTCGCAAAACTATTAAAGAGAAAAATCTTTATGGACTTTTGAAAAACTGTCAGAGATGGTAATTCTTGGATGCTCTAGAGGAGCTGATTCCATGGGTGTGGGGCAGAGCTGATTCCATGGGTGTGGGGCAGCAGCTGAGAAAAATTTATCTCCAGTACGGGTATGAGTCCTGGGGATAAATAGCAGGGTTTGGTATGTGGCAGACCGCATTCCTCGTCTTTCAGACTGAAAGCCTGAAATTAATTCCTTACAGTAACTTTGGAGTACAATTCTGGAGTGTCAGTGACCTATAGGACTTTGTATGTGATTTGCTTTTGCACAGTGAGCCACCATAATTATCAAAGAAGAGGTCATGTTTCTTGGCTAGAAAAACCAACGTTGCTGCTCAGTTTTGAGCATGTTGAAGGCCCTGAGCAAGGAAAGATATTTAGGGAGGAAAGATTATCATACTGACTAATTACATTAAGGAAGAAGACTTACTGTTTGACCTCCTTCAGTGATCATAGGCTTGTTGGCGGACTTCTTGGGTCGCGACCCTGCCTTGACCTCTCCGACCTCCTCACTAGGGAAATGAATGGACTCAAATTCCTCTGGGCTTACATCAGGAGGAGGCACACGATACAGGAGTTTCCCCTAAGAGGTCAAAGGTCACAGAAGGTCATCATTAAGAAGAATCAGAAGAATCAAACTAAAAGGTCACAGGTCATACTTCATGTGATGGACTACAGACTGTGTGGAATCACAGCTTTGTATGAATGTGACTGCACACAATGTATCTTTCTTGCTATATTACTTGGCTCCAATTTCACTTAGAATAAGAAGCAAACTCAGATGAAATCCACTTCACAATAATTCATGTCAATTCTTGGGCTTTTCCTTGTAACAATGTCTTACAATATCTAGACAGAATAGAATTACAGCCCAAGCATGATTGGCAATTCTGGCAAATATGGGAGACAAAAATGAAAGACACAGTGTGAAAAATTTGCTGAAAATCATGAATGCTAAATCACGGCAATGCAGTGACAGGATTTCAACTCAAACCAGCAACAACCACAAAAAGTAAACAAACCAAGTTACAGAAAAGTGTATTTGACATAGGATTACATTCAACAATATATGCTGATTTCTCAATCAGATGAAAAAGTACCGGTATCGATGATTTGATCAACAAAATTGTGCTTAAAAACTGATTTTGTAAGCTGACTTTGAAATTTACAAGTGTTTGTGTGAGGAATCTTTCACATGATGTCAAACAAACAGCAAATGTGGGAATGCATTCTCTGTTAAATTCCAGTGATTTTTTTTCAGTTTTACGACTGGGATATAAGATGAGCTGTTATCATGTATTCACACAGTCACCAGAGTAGACACTCCACCCTATGCATTACTTCATAAAGCTATAGTATACTTCCCCAGTGAAGCTGTTATATACGTATACATGTATTCTATTAGGCTGCTGTAGAAGACTCCTGTCTTTTTTATTTCTTTTTAGATTATACCCAAAACAGCTTAAAGATTTCAGTAAAAACAAAAACAACTTAATGAAATTCATACGTTATTACAAAAATGGGGAATGTAAAATAAAGATAAAGTAAACAGGAATCCCCAACTAGCAACCAAACTGCAGTGCAGGGATAAGTCTATTCTGTGGACATGGCAATCCTGGATTAACCTGACATCCACTTCATTTAATCTGACTAGTAAACAGTTACAGTTAGAAGCAGCTTGAGAAAAGAAAGCAAGTGTGAACAAGGCAAGTGCCAAATTGTGTCTCGCCCATTCGCGCACAAGAAATTAATATTTTTCTAACTCCCAGAAGTTCATTGACCCGTCTATGACCTTTGACCTTGTGGTGACCTTCAACTCCCCAAGGGACATTTACCATCCAAGTTTGGTCACAAACGGACAAAGGGATCAAATGTTATGAGCCATAATCGAAACGCGCCATAAAAACTTAATGGGCCCTGAAAATTTTTGACACCTTTCTGTGACCTTTGACCTTGTGATGACCTTTAATTCCCCCAGAGACATCTACCGTCCAAGTTTGGTCACAAACGGACTTAGGGATCAAAAGTTATGAGCCACAATCGAAACAGGCCCTAAAAACTTAACATTGGGCCCTAAAAGTTCATTGACCCCTGTAAGAGACCTTTGACCTTGTGATGACCTTCACCTCCCCAAGGGACATCTACCATCCAAGTTTGGTCACAAACGGACAAAGGGATCAAAAAACCTTGAGGTGCCCTTTATGTTTGGTAAAATGTGTAACTTTGTATAACCACTCTACCCTCCAAGTTTGATTGAAATTGAAATCCTCAGTAGAGAGTTATTCAAGTTTTTGCAGCGTTACGGACAGACGACGGACGGACAGACGACGGACGGACAGACGCCACAGGCGATCCCTTAGTCTCCCCACACCTCCGGTGGGCTCGACAAAAATGAACTCACATTCACATAATCCTTCAGAACAATTCTCGCTGAGCGGAAACAGTCTGGTACTCCCTTGTGTGTCATGAATCCTCGAACGTCTGACGAGGGAGAGAGATAAAAAACCCAACAAAACAATTAATAATAATAATCTCTTATCAAGAAATATATATATATTTTTTATATCTTTCAAGAATACTAGAGAGGGAAACATCTTTTACATCTATTTTAAACTGTTTGAAACAGCTCGTCTGACATCTTCATTTTTGAGCAAGTTCTTTAAATCTAACTGACTGGTATTCAACCATAAAGGTAAATAAAAAAGAGTTCATGGACCCATTTTACAAAACAAATAATGCTAAGGTTTGATATACTGCACAGATGTAGCTCACTCTCGGGTATTCACAATGTTGTACAACATCACGCGGTTGCAACTTGTGCATGCTACATCATTGTAAATACCCTCAATGCACTCTCACCTGTGCAACATTGCACAAGAGAAGGAAGGATACAATGAAAGAGGGTTTTTCTTCCTCTAACTGGCATTATAGTGAAGCTTTTGGTAAATGAAACACCACTGAAATAGCTTGGAGAACCGTATCTCAGTCAGTGGATTGGCAGACTAAGAGACATTACTTACAGGCGTGAGCATTGAGGAATTCCAGGGCTGTAGGAGGTCTGTCTGGGTCTTCTCCAGCTTGAGGTTTGATCAGGTTCATCCCATAGGTCAGTTCCAGAACTTCCCTTGGCATCCGGACACAAAGGTGGACATCAGTGGACGGTCAAGGAAGAAAAATGGGCTGTCTTGCCTTCTACAAACAAAACTTGTACATGGTACATCTCTTCATATTTTCTGTGTAGCTAGAATGACTCCTTATACACTGTATATCAGTAATACAAGAGCAAAGATGCGCTAAATCTCAACAATTTGAAAACTACGCTCTTGAGAATTGAATCAGGAGATGAACAAAATGCAGAATGAACATTACTACAAAGAATAAAGGTTATGAAGCAGAAGGATTCAACAGCACAGACTGTACGATATGAATGTCTTCCTACCAGTCAAATAATGATACACTGCCTTAAAAGTATGAATCAAAGGCCCTTTTACAATCTGGTTAACAAAAGTGGAGAAAAACAATGAATTTTTAAAATCTTTCAATCACTCTATCCTAGCGGACAAGCGTCAAATAAACTAATCAACAGATCTGTTAAAAAGAGCAGATACCTTGCAAACCATGTTATTCATACACATACCCTATACTACTTGAAGCTCAATTGCACTTTGCAAGCAGAGGAAAACTATTGTCTAGCTGAGGAAAACTATTCAAATATCCCGACAAGAAAAAATAATGGAGCAGTTGCAAAAAAGTTTGATGTATTTCAGTCGAAATGAATCAAGACAAACATAAAAATCTTATATGGTAAATGAATCTGAAGATTAAGGACTACTCTCTCTAGTCTTATGGCTGTGAGGTAGCTGAGTTGGTAGTATATCTGCCTTTCAATCATGGCTCAGGCTCGGATGCAGGTTCAAACCCATGTGAGTCTTACTGAACAATGTTGTCTGTTACCATGTGGTCCCTTCAGTCAAGGCAAAATGTGCTGTTCATCTGATAGGACATGAAATGGAGGTCCCATGTGTGAGAGAGTCACAACCCATGCACAAAAAAGATCCCACTTCATTCATTCATCGCAAAGAGCAGGGTGTATATCCCGACAATGTGGTCCACCCAAAGAACTCACACTTGGATTCCAAGGAAGACCAGCTATTGCAGCTGAATATGGACCATCCAGCCATCTTGCCAGATGGAAAATGAAACAAACAAAAACAAATACCAAATCCACAAGGCACTTTACAAAAAGGATATCAGAGAGACAGGAGCGGTGAAGTCCCTCATCTGGTCGATGGGGAGTATTCCGTTGAGGTACATGTCTGCTTTGGTGGTCACAAAGGAAGGCATCACTAGACCAGGACAGTCACACAGGCACAGTGTCGGTTCTACAAACAATGTCTGCATGGGGGATACATGGCATTGTGGGTCAGATAAATAATCATGGGACATACTGCATCTTGTGATGCTTGTATCTGATCATACAAATGGCATTTTCAAGTAAGATGTTTGGACATCGTTGTTCATCTTTCTCCTCCCAACGATGTCCGAACATCTTACTTGATTCTCACTCTATTCCTCCTTACCACTCTCTGTTCCTTTCTTTTATCATTTCCACTAGTACAACTTCAACTTCCAGCCCATTACTGTCCCCCACTCTTCACTTTTTGCTCTCCTTACAACCCCCATATGTCGCTTCCCTCTTCAATTCTCCTCTCTCTAGGCTCTTCTTCTGCCAAACAACGATCCGGTTAAGGACTTCATACGCATGGTATCACCGCAAATCTTTCTCCCTCATATACTTCACCATGCAAACCTCCAAGCACCACAATTTTTATGACATTTTCACTACACAGGGTTCCAGGAAGTCATATGATTTGTGGTCCTTGGTATGATATGAATGGAATATCACCCACCAAATCAGAACTTTAACTTAAATAAACCACGCTGAATAACAGCTTCATTTCAAGTCACTGACAGCAGAAGCTCAACCAAGAAGATGTACAGTTAACTACTGCTTTGATGCCCCCAAACTACAAGACTAAGAGAACTTACAGAAGTTTGGTGAGTTTTCAATAGCTACTTTTTCATTACATGACAACACAAATTAACTACTGAATTATTTCCATAGTACCATGTTGATAAACAAAGGTTTACCTACGTACATATCTCAATTTCAGGATTTAGGAAATTTCATTCCCACTTACTCACAGCATTTTCGACATCTTTTGGCTGTAAGAAGTTTTTCCCTCATGAGAAATGTTATAACACTGATTCAATGAGGGACAGTCCTTTGTCTACTGTTAGAGACACTATTTTTAACACTGGGAGCAATGATTTAAAAAATAAAATGTTTGAATTATCACACTTGATGCATATTCATGTATCACAAAACACAACCTACCATACACAAATTTTGCAATAAAGCCGAAAATATAAGGCGATATGACTAATTTTTTCAATAAACCATCACTGCAGGAAGACTGGAGATTTTCGTATGAGTTAATTTTTGTGAATGGCTGGATAGGATAAATGTCACCTGATTTTAATTTTATGGTCAGTCAAGCTGATTGAGCGAGTGTTTGAAACAGCTCACTGCTGATATGGCAGTTGAGGGCTTAGGCAGCACATACTACAGAAAAAGGTAATTTGTCCCCACTACGAAAGCACATTCACTCACACTGCAGGAGTAGTGAACATGAAGAAAACTATGAATAACATAGTAGTTACTTATCTACAATACACCTACCTTGAAATCAAATATCATTACAAGCACAAAATTTGCATGCTTTTATTTTTTGCAGTCAAATAATGTTGAACAAAATGTGTGAAAGTTCTATCTTTACAGTTTTCAAATGTTACTTAACTCACCTGAAAGTGTTTGGTCCTTCCTGGAGTTGCTGAGACTGGGACTTTCTTCTCCCTAAGCAGAGCATTGATGGTTGAACTCTTTCCCACATTAGGGTAACCAACCTGCCACAAGATCACATTTATATCAATCACGCCTCTGACAACAAAGTGTAGATGAAATTATCAGTTATAATCTTGTTATTTGATCATGATGAAACATTTTGACTGGAGCAAGGAGTCAAGGAGACTTGGTGGATAAGATCAAGATCTCCAAATCATGAGGTATTTGGTTTGAGTCCGCTGGCGGCATTTCTTGTCACCCTACATGTAAGCGAGTCACTTCATCCTAATTGCCTAGTTCTTCAGAGGGGACTAAACGCTGTTGGTCCTGTGGTAGCTTAATCATAAGCACTGTAAATGGTTCCTGAGTGGCCATGTTGAATAGAAACAAACATATCACCCAAAGCATAAAAGAGTTTGAGACAGATTAGAAGCTGATCACAGAAATCATTCGGTTAGCTGGGATACTTGATGAAATTGAACATCACTGCACAAATATGAGTCATACGTGAATAACATAATACATAATGCCAAAAATACTCTAAAAAGGAAAGAGTTCTAATGTTGGTACCTGGATTTGTCATGAAAAAAGGAGAGGGTTTTCCGTAAGTCTACAAATCAGGTAAATTGCATTAACAGAACTACAGTAAAACAGCATCCACACTCTTTCATTAATCAGAGGACAGTTTGCTTTTATCATATCAGTATAGTGATGCCAATGCACATTTTTTTTTGTCATTTTCATCTTTAAATACCTCCTTTATCATTATTTTCATGCCAACAGCAACGACTCTAATTTAACCAAAAGGTAGCACCTTACATTCATTACCTCCGCCAAGGGAGGAGGTTATGTTTTCGTTACCGTTGGTTTGTGTGTTCGTTCGTTCGTTTGTTAGTTAGTTAGTTAGTTAGTTAGTTAGTTAGTTAGTTAGTTAGTTAGTTAGTTAGTTAGTTAGTTAGTTAGTTAGTTTGTCCGTGTGCAAAATAACTCAAAAAGTAGTTAACGGATTGGGATGAAACTTGCAGGAAAAGTTGAAAATGACACAAGTAACAATCGATTAACTTTTGGTATTGATCCGAGAATTTTTGGGGAATTTACGAAGGATTTTTGATATTTTGGCAGGTAGGGTCAATGAACTTCGGAGTTCAGGCTGCGCGTATTTGAGGTTTGCCTGCGCGCACTAAAGTGCATGCTCTAGTTTCTGCTGGGGTGAGGCGCGCCGTGCAGCTGAGGGTTTATGACGTAACAAAGGCTTCTATATTGGGAAATCAGGCAACTTTCAGCACACAATGCTATAAGTACATTGTATATGTACGTACAATATAGGTGGAAATCACTGATATCTCTATGGAAGAACAAGATCAGTGGTGAAAATGATTTGCATGCTTGGCGGAGGTCTGCGCTCTCAGAGTGCTTCTCTACTTAATAATAAAATGATACAACCTCTGCTCTACTTCATACAGCAGTCCCAAATGTGAAAGGTTCCCCCCCCCCCAAAAAAAAAAATGATTACAAGTGGAGAATACTGCTTGCTCACCATGCCGATAGTTGTCATAGAATCATTGACCTTTGGCCTTCCATCATGGATTTCCTTCAAGAACTCCAGCAGCTTTTCACCTGTTAGGAGGTGAGACGCATTGCTAACCGGTGACAGCATCAAACTTTGGGTGGGATCTGTTTGGCTTCCCTCCCTGGATGCTTCTACTGACCCACCTGCCCTGGAAGTATTATCACCGCCATCATGGACATTACTTGACTCAGTTTGAGAGTTTGATTGACCACTTTCTCCCACTGGGGGTATTGTCCTTGCCGAAGTTCTTTCAGTCCCGTTATCATCGCTCGTAGTGTCCCTCTCATTATCATGGCTGGGTAGTGATGCATCAACATCACTGCTTCCTCCATGCTGCTGCTCTGCATCACCACCCCCCATTGCACCGGAAGAAGGCAAAGTTTCACTCAATTCTACCCGAGTCCTTTGAACTGAAGGCCTGTTATCGCTGGAGATGGTCAGATTGTCGGCTAATCTGGTCAGACTAGCTGGGCTGCCTTCACCTGCTGTGTTCTCATGTCCCTCATCTTCTTCTTGTTCATTGTCATCATCAACATCCTCCTCCTCCTCCTCCTCATAATCTCCTCCATCATCATCATCATCCCCTTCATTATCTTCATCACCACTTTCATCATTCCCTTCAGCTGTCACATTAACTGTCACTTCTGCCTCCTGTTAAGGAAAAAAGAAGAGTCATCGAAATGGATAGTATTGTTGGGCAAAACTTTAGCAATCCCTATCAAGACATGGGGTGTAAAAGCAATTTTGATTCAGATGGAAGGCAGAGCAAAGAGGAAGGTATTATTGCACATTATATTTTTTCTTTCAAAATAGGACTTGGTTAACGATGCTACTGACAGACATGAGATAATTGACTGGAAAATTACTGAAGGAAGTATCAGTTGATTATTGGTAAAAAATTTTCCCAAATCTGATCTGAAAAGATGCTCTGTACCTGAAATGAAAATATAGAATTGTCCTGCTCACTCTTTCCTGCTACAATGAGACCATATTGAATTTCTACCAAGCTCTTTGATTTCTTACGTACACACCTTACCTGGGAAATCATCTTTTTATTTCTCGTATGGCATAAAGTTATATATTCACTAGCAACAGTCGTTTTACTAGCAATAGTCGTTTTACAGTACATAGGCAAGCAGTTGCAAAGACAAAACTATCAAAAGACATACACTGACTGTATAACCATGTTGCAGAGAAAATAAAATGTGGGAAATCATCACAATATGTCATAAATAACCTTTCTGTTTAAAAAAAGATAATTAAGTCAAGTAATTTACAAAAACTGAAGAGTAACCTTATTTTGTTATCACTACTCACTGACTAACATTTGCATCTCACCTTTTTCTCCAGTCTCTCCGTTTCCATGACGGCAGACCAGAAGGCTACTCTGATGCCTTGTTGGGAGAAGTAGTCTGCCCATGCTTGCCTCTGGGTGGAGGTTAGAAGGTCAGCTTTGCTGATCAAAATCACATTTTCTTTGTTCTCACTCACCTCCTTAACATACTTTTCCTGAGGAGAAAAACAAATCAGTAATAGGTTTTGTCTTAGATTTCAAAGCCATTTATTACTTTCTTCCCTTGTTTTGTGACAAGTGCAACAATAATGTTTACATTTACATCTATTGGTACTGATACAATACAAATCAAGCATACAAACTGTGGGGTGTTACATATGGGTCATTCCATTGGGTTGGGGCAACCTTTGTGATGTATCAGAATTAAGAAATTATGACTAATCATGTGCTAAGTAAATTTATCGAAAGGAAATGTAGTGAAAAAAATGTGGCAAACTTTGTAAAAGTACTCAAACATTATTGTTTTTAAAACTAAAGACTCAAAATATTGTTTTGAATGTCATGTATACATATGTCCCGTAATGTACGAAAACAGAAACTGATTTGACAGCAAAACTATCATACATTACCGACTGAAAAAGGTATGAAGCTGGTACGGCACAACTATGTATTCACTAGATCAGAACTCTTTGATAGATGAATTGATCTCCAGTGTGGAATAAAATATCTCATTATCTACATATTTTTATTTATATTTATATATATATATATATTTTTTTTTTTTTTTTTTTTTTGGGGGGGGGGGGGGATAAGCAATCCAATGGAATCAACCATATTCCAAATACAATACACCAAGTTCCATCACAAATGAAACATATTTACCTTGCACCTTTACAATGAAGACTTCAAACTTTATAATGCAAACTGATGAATAATATACATCTGAGTATAACCACCACTACATGACGCAATTTAATTGCAGCGTAATGGCGTTACATAACAGCCATAAATATGATGATTGTGCCTGTACCAGTCTACAGTGCTTTCATGACAAAATTGGCCAAACTTACTAGATCGGTGCATCGGAACAGAAGAGGATTCCTTGCGTCAACGATCTGGACGATAACATCGCTCCTTTCTATAACTCGCCAGAGTTGTCTCCAAAAATCTAGATTCCTCTCAAAGGGTGTGAGCACAATGTGTTCTTTCTCCTGTAACCTGAAACATACAAAATACAAACATCTTGACACAATGAAGCCATCTCCATCACTCGCATCAGTGATCAAGACAGGCTATACAAAGTCTTTCAGGTTGTGACTCATAACATGTTTGCTTGTTTTGTCACGTGATTAGCACAGTAGAATCACATATGCACAACTCGTAAAATAATTCAACAAATATAGGATTTACATCATAGCAAATTGGTTTTGCTTTTATACATGTATCAAAATATGCATGAACACTTTCTGAGGCTGAACTAAAGATAAACAAAAAGCCTCTCAATATCTAAAAATATTATGATGCAAATTTTCATTACAAACCTGTGAAGATGCCAAAAAGAAATCATCAACAGTGAAGAAAATATACCAAGCTGAAAAGGACCATTTCAAACAGCTTTGACTCAATTAGTAAAGTTTAAGGGTATCAACCTCAACCCATTTCATATTTCATGACGTGAATTCCACGTTGTGTATTATGACATCATGCCACATCTCTTCCTAATTTCAAAACTTGCAAACAAACTTTACTCACACAGCCAGCTGTCTCCGCCACTCCAAGAATGAATCCTTCTCCTTCTGGTTCAGTTGTTCAGCTGTGGTGGAGGAATCCCATTTTGGTCTAGAAAAAAAGTTTGGTAAAACAACCACACACTTTAGAAAGCTCTCTGTTTTAAAAATTCCTCTCTGAAAATCTGAAAATATACATGTAGATGTGATAAACACTGCATTCTTGTTGTGCCAATTTACTATGTTAACAGCACCATACTTAATGATGGCACATAAGCTCTACCACAGGTTTTGTCATTTAATAAAAAAAAAAAAAAAAAAAATCACATACAGTTTACCTAGAGATGGGCCTTCTTTCAACTGATGAGAGTTGAATTCTTCCTGCCATTTCCCACAATCACAAACAGAAAAATAACTTTGAATTTGACTAGTCTCCAGAGGCTCAGAAAACAACAACATATAAAACTAGAAATGTCGCTATGGCGACTGGTATGCCTCCGCCATAATGCATGGTTCTCCTAATAGGTCTATAGTACAATGTCTTGACAATGTGTGATGACAGTTTCACACAATTGGCAAAATATTAAAATGACAGGTTTGCCACAAATGTGCTGAATGTTCACTTTCCTAGAACTAGGTTCAATTGGATGAATGATTAAAACGTTAGAGTGCAGGTATTTGGGGGAACTGATGATTTTTACTTGACTTTTGACCCTTTTATAAGTTTATGCATTGAGTAATTTTCAAGGTATTGAGAAAAAGTATAATTTCAGTATCAAATGGTAAAATAGTATTATCTAAACCTGGCCTTTGACCTTTAACCTCACAGTTCCAAAGAGAATCACTGTTAGGTAGAACATGCATAAATCTGTAAGTTTCATGATAATACCTTGAGTTACTTTTGAGATATGGAGGAAGAAGTGCAATTTAGCACTTCTCACTTGACCTTTGACCTTTTGGCAAATAACTTCCCACAGAATATATATTGGGTAATACATGCATACATCAAGTTAAAAAAAAATCCTTCAGGCATTGCATAAATATAAGGAAAGTAGTGATATTTTGAGGAGTTGACCTTGACCTTTGACCCCCTGACCTTTGACCCCCTGACCTCTGACCCCCTGACCTTTGACCCATGACCCCCAACTTCCCTAGATAATCACTGCCCATCGGTACATGCATATATACTAAGTTCCATGAAGATACCTTGAACCATTTGCGAGATATGGAGAAAAACATGAAATTTCAACCTTTCTTTCACAAAATAACCTGTGACCTTTGACCTTTGACCCCGTGACCCTAAAATCCAAATAAAGTATTATCCCCCCAGGATATACCCTCATACCAAGTTTGATGTAAAACCAACTCACGGTTCTTGAGATATCGACAAAAACAAAACGGGACAGACGTACGTATGGACGTACGTACGGACGTACGTACAGACGGACGGACGGACGACCCGAAAACATAATGCCTCCGGCCACTTCGTTGGCGGAGGCATAAAAAGAAACTTACTGCACAACAGCTGATAGAAGAGCTCTTTTTATCAGAATTGTTTCGATGAAACATATTACACTTTCATTTTCTATGAAGTCTTCTGTTGATGCACGACATGGGCTACAATAAGCAACAACAGTGTCTTTTGTTACTGTTCTTACTTTACTTTAGGATGTCTTACCGTCTGGGGATCTGCAAACATTGAATGTTTTCTTTCTGTGCTTCAGTGATCGCTATCGTCTCAGCAGCCGTTGGCAAACCCGTATGCTGTCCGGGGTCAATGACCTTCACATTTAGTCTCTCTGAAAAGAAAACACAAAAATGAAAAACAAAACAATAAAATGAAGCGAGAGTAGGAAATTAACAAGAAACAAGATTTTCCTTTTCTCAGCGGTTCATACACATTAAACACATTTCAAACATATAGATCTGTCAAACACAAGTAAGAGTAGGAGATGATATTTCCATACTCATAATACACCTGCCATAAAGTTTAAACTCATGTGATAAGTCTGCACAAACCCAAGGTTTGAATGTTGATCTTCAATAAGGCATGTCATTGTGACAATGTCAACCACAAATTCCTGACTACAACACTGACTGCTCTGCCAAAATTGATAGAAAAATAACAATCTCCACAGACGAACACTATGCCATGGTTATTTTTGTTTGCTAGTTGTATATTTTCAGAGCTGAAATTTGATGCACCTCCTGCATCATCATACTAAGTTGCAAAACTAAAATATACAGTATATGCACATCTTTCATTAACAACATTTGTTTGCATGACTTTATTCTACAGGCAAAATTCTAGAAACATGTTAAAGCTCAGTGAAAATTAAAAACATATCATCAGTTTTCATTTGACTATGTGGAAAAGGATATGAAACAAACTATAGCACACAAAATTCTTCTTATTGTACATCTGCATGTTTTTACTGTCCTAATAGAACAAAAGGGGTAAAACCAAGCTGCTATGAGAGGAGTGGGGAGAGAGAAACAGTTATTCAAGCCAACAAACCAGCAGTGAACTCTGTTCCTGCAAGCTCAGCAGTGGTAAGAAAGTCATCCAGGTTGCTCTGCTCTGTGACGGAGCGGAGGTTGATTCTGTTCCAGTCGTATCCATCATTAAGCTCACTGGTGTGCAACTAAAGAAGACGAAACAAAAGGAATTTAAAATGTTACAATTGATGCCTTCTGCAAACAGAATGTATCCATTTACAGTGGCGGATCGGGGGGGGGGGGGGTCACACTGCCTGGGCACCCCCTCTTTATTTTGGGTTTTTAAAAAAAAATGGGGTGGGGGTGCATGCACCAACGCACCCCCTTGTAATACTTTTGCAAAGGCGCTTCCCCTTTATGGAATTTCTAGATCCGCCCCTGATTTAACATAGAGATGTATAAAAGCAAGAGAATTATATCAACGAGCGGCAAAATCATAAATCTGAGAGCACTGTAATGTCTGACATAGATCCTAGGATTCCTAGCTATATTCCAAAGCCAGTCTTATCTATATAAAAAAAAAAAAACAACAGTCAACACACAATTGAATTATTTTCCTTGCCCTTCTTAGATGAATGAATGAAGTAGCTCTGTGAGTTATCAGACACGTGTCTATTAACTCCTTGGTAAGATGTAGCTAGGAAACATTTGTAGCGACTTAGTGTAAACAGATTTCCAAGGATTTCTAACATTTGTCGAGTCGTAGAAACTAAGAATTAAATTAAACTTTACTCACCCACGAGTCATAAACTTTGCTGCTTTTCGAATTTTTGCTCCGCTCCTTAATGATTCCTTTTCCCAAACTAGACGTTTGATTCCCCTTCTTCTTCCCCATTGCACAAATATGGATTAACACGCACTTCTTTAGATGGTGGCAACTAGTCGACTGGACTATACTGTAGTTGCACAAGGTGAAAATGTTACTGTCACCAACAAAGCAAACTCCAATATTATGAGAAAGATTACACGTAACTCAATGCATGGGACTATGGCTAGTCGATGTGAGATTGCGTCTACTCGGGCGAAATTGCGTAACCCGCTCACGACAATGGCCATGCACGGCAATACGAACACGCATGGGACACTGCGTGCACGTGTGTGTACAAGTAGTGGAAATGCGTGTGACGTTCGCGCGCGGGGCTTTGCAAATGATCTCTATCGCCCACATCGGTACTCTTTCGATGATTCGAACCTCAGCCCCTCCCTGGTTTTACTGCGACACTGTGTGTATCCAGTGTATCCCATGCATTTATATTGTGGACGTGTGTATGTTAGGTTTTGTAATGAGAAAATACAGCGACAGAATACAAGTAATTGGAAATTCTGTTGCTGTCTCTTTTTCGTTGTGAAAGTGAGAACTATGTATTACAGGGGAAATCACAAAGAGACTTTGAAGTAAAATTAAAAGGCATTCTGTTTGTTTCCTTCGACAAGAGGAAAATATGTTTTATATAGCTGTATTTATTTTTACATATAAGTGGGATCAGGGAGGTGAGAGGAAACCACCTCCCTGGTGGGATATATATCAATGGGTGGAATGGAAATAGGAAAAAAAAAAAACTGGGAAAAAAAAAAAGTGAGTCAAAAGCTTATGTGGGAGTGGGTTATAAGAGTTGGGGTTGCACTGTTTTTAGATTCCGTAAGTTCTTTCTTTACTTTGTTTGATTATATTATACCTCATTACTTCATCACTACAATCTCAAAATAAGGCGAACTATTTTCAGTCATCTGTATTAATTGTAATAAATTGACTTGTACATTAAAAATAATTTCGCATTTTTTTTCCGTTCATTTTTAAACACATTTTCTTTGATGTATTAGGCCTACATGAAATCAGGACTTCAATACGATTGCTGGAGAATAAAAAAAAAGTCTCTCTGTGTGTGTGTAGGACCTACATGTAGGCTATAGCTACTTATAATTTATATTTTTCAAGTTAAAATGTAGCATCGGTACTATCATTTTCAGAATTCAATTGATCACAACATTTATTTCAGAAAGTTAAATACTACTAGTACATGATGCAATAGTAGGTAGGGACCTAAGAAAGTGCATAACATCTAGGGGCTTCAGTCTTAATTGCCTATAGTCATTGCTATAATAGTTTGCTAGGCAACTTTCTTTAGGGCCTATAAGAGCCAACATTCTTGGAGTTTGTCACATAGCACTTTTCAGAAAATGGATTGTGTGAGAGATCCAATTTTCTATTGTTCATTTCATTTTATTTCATTTGAAAATGGTGAATATTTGTGTGTAAATCAATAGGACCAATATCACAGGTTTTCTGTTATGTAAAGCAAAATGTCACAACTTTTTTTTTATAGTTTTACTCAGTTGGATTTAATCAACTTGACCCAAGTATATCAATGTTTTATTTTCTTTTAATTTTTCTTAAAACCTATTAACTAGAGTCGTAGATTGCATCTGATAGGGCCTAGCTAGCGTGCGAGAGAGAATATTGATCCCCCTACCCCCTCCCCCTCCCCCTACCCCCCCCCCCCGGGCGGAGGGACGGCATGCACGTTCCCAATAAAATCTCTCGTTTAGGGGTAGTTTTCACGAGACGAAATCGGGCTGAAGAATTGTTAAAAATAGAGCAAAAAGAAAAAAAAGGCGTACCGGTACGTGAATTTACTGTTCATACACAGATTTCTTTTAAAAAGTTCTCCTGCCCCCTCTCTTCTCTTTGGACTGCTGAGAAATCTAAATAGGGGTTATTAAAAAATAGGTATACTACTACGTCATCTTAAAATGTAAAAAATAAAATAAAAATTAAACAAATCCCGCAATCATAATTTCCTCACCATTAACAGAGATTTATGTCACATGGGCGTCACCAGGGGGGGGGGGGGGTGCGTTGGGTGCGAACGCACCCCCCTTCAGACCCTAAAAAAAAAAAAAAAAAAAAAAAAAACCTTCAGTCTGCGAGCGACCTCAACGCCAGACACTAAATGATTATTATTTTTTATCTATTTATTTATTTTTTTGAAATTTTGCATCGGGGACAAAAAGAAAAAAAGAAAAAATCGTGGGCAAAAGCAATTCGCACCCCTGGTTCTGGCAGCACTGATTTTATACATAATAATACTAGTGCAAGTGTATTCTATACAGTGTTGATTATATACATAGATTTTGGACATCCTTCCCATACTTGGTCACTTCGACGCCACCTCGCTGGTCATACCTCCCCCAGTCATGAACATAAACCGACACCCTTGACTACCAGTGGCGGATCCAGGGGGAGGGGCGCACCGGGCGTCTCCGCCCCCTCTTAATTTCCAAAGCGAAAAAGTATAGCTACAAACGGCAGTTTTTGGACTGTAAAATGTCAAAATTTTCAAGCTCGCTCGCTGGCATTTAGTTGTAAAGCCATTCTGCTGAAGTTGCTGCCAGTAATTGCCGGCAGTTCCACCCGGTGCTCCCCCCCCCCCTTACTGCAAAAAATATAGCTACAAACGGTAGTTTTGGGACTGTAAAATGTCACAATTTTCAAGCTCGCTCGCTCCGCTCGCTCGCATTCATATTCTCCTAATATTGCTGCCAGTAATTGCCAGCAGTTGCGCCCGGTGCGCCCCCTCAATTTCGAAAGCAAAAAAAGATATAGCATCAAACGGCAGTTTTGGGACTGTAAAATGTCAAAATTTTCAAGCTCGCTCGCATTTAATCTTTATGCAATTCCCCTGATGTTACTGCCAGTAATCGTCCAGTTGTGCCCGGTGCGCCCCCCCCTTAATTTCCAAAGCGAAAAAAATATAGCTACAAACGGCAGTTTTTCTACTGTAAAATGTCAAAATTTTCAAGCTCGCTCTCTTCGCTCGCTCGCATTGAATCGTTATGCAATTCACCTGATGTTGCTGCCAGTAATTGCCAGCAGTTGCGCTCGGTGGCATGCGCTCCACCCCCCCCCCCCCCGCCTTAATTTCCAAAGCGAAAAAATATGGCTAGGAACGGCAGTGTTTGGACTGTAAAATGTAAAACTTTCAAGCTCGCTCGCATTTAATCGTTATGCAATTCACCTGATGTTGCTGCCAGTAATCGCCAGCAGTTCCGCCCGGCGCGCCCCCTCCCTTAATTTCCAAAGCGAAAAAATATGGCTAAGAATTGCAGTTTTTGGACTGTAAAATGTAAAATTTTTAAGCTCGCTCTCTTCGCTCGCTCGCATTTAATCTTTATGCAATTCCCCTGATGTTACTACCAGTAATTGTCTGCAGTTGCGCCCGGTGTGCCCCCCCCTCCTTAATTTCCAAAGCGAAAAAATATAGCTACAAACGGCAGTTTTTCTACTGTAAAATGTCAAAAATTTTAAGCTCGCTCTCTTCGCTCGCTCGCATTGAATCGTTATGCAATTCACCTGATGTTGCTGCCAGTAATTGCCAGCAGTTGCGCCCGGTGGCATGCGCTCCCCCCCTTAATTTCCAAAGCGAAAAAATATGGCTAAGAATGGCAGTTTTTGGACTGTAAAATGTAACATTTTCAAGCTCGCTCGCATTTTATCGTTATGCAAGTCACCTGATGTTGCTGCCAGTAATTGCCAGCCGTTCGACCCGGTGCGCCCCCTCCCTTAATTTCCAAAGCGAAAAAATATGGCTAAGAACGGCAGTTTTTGGACTGTAAAATGTAAAATTTTCAAGCTCGCTCCCTTCGCTCGCTCGCATTTAATCTTTATGCAATTCCCCTGATGTTACTGCCAGTAATTGTCTGCAGTTGCGCCCGGTGCGCCCCCCCCCCCTTAATTTCCAAAGCGAAAAAACAACTTGACGGCAGTTTTTCTACTGTAAAATGTCAAAATTTTCAAGCTCGCTCTCTTCGCTCGCTCGCATTTAATCGTTATGCAATTCACCTGATGTTGCTGCTAGTAATTGCTAGCAGTTCCGCCCGGTGCGCCCCTCTCCCTTGATTTCCAAAGCGAAAAAATATGGCTAAGAACGGCAGCTTTTGGGCTGTAAAATGTAAAATTTTCAAGCTTGCTCGCATTTAATCGTTATGCAATTCACTTGATGTTGCTGCCAGTAATTGCCAGCAGTTCCGCCCGGTGCGCCCCCTCCCTTTATTTCCAAAGCGAAAAAATTATACCAACAAACGGCAGGGTTTTTTTTTACTGTAAAATGTCAAAATATTCAAGCTCGCTCGCTCCGCTCGCTCGCATTTTATTGTTATGCCTTTCTCCTGATGTTGCTGCCAGTAATATTGCCGGCAGCTGCGCCCGGTGCGCCCTCCCCCCTTTATTTCCAAAGCGAAAAAATATAGCTCCAAATGGTAGTTTTTTTTTTACTGTAAAAGATGAAATCCTAGCTACGCCGGTGCCCTTTCCCCGCTTGGTTTCCCTCAACAACAGTAAAAGTCTAGGGATTGAGAGCTTCCTATATTCCAAATGTCTGTCCCCAAAAAAAAAAAATCTCGTTACATTAGGGTCAAAAAGCACCCCCCTTGAAAAAAAAGCTGGTGACGCCGCTGTGTCATTATATTTTCATTTTTTGTTATGAAAGTTCCGAGATCTCATTTTGAACACACATTTTATTTTTCCAAATGTTTTGTGAATGACAGCTCACGTCTGAGATGAAGTGGGGTGTCTGTCTTGGAGTTGAGATGGAATGAGAGCTCATCTGAGATTTGGGGGGTGTCCAAGGCAGGAAAAGCCTGCGAAAATGGTTCAGAAATATTAGCAGTTCATGGGATGGGGGTTGCTTTCAACAAGCATACGCCTACCAGTCTGCGGTACCACATAATAACAACGCAATACTAGTACTGAAGGGGGCGGGGGATTCCCTAACTTTTGAAGGTCATCGTCCTCCATTTGATGTACACTCTACTGTACTGTATCATGGAGCTACAAACGTAGCTCCATGGCTCTTCATACACTTTCTGTACTACTCAAAATATCACTTGCAGCTCATAGATATCAATAATTCAATGCACCTTAGCCGCGCTCACATGGTGAGCAAAGTACATGTACTGAGTATTGCGAGTCAGCCGGATATACGGATCCGGGTGACCACCAGATTCTTGACTTCAGCTGCATCACTTCGGACTCTCGCTCACAGCTCACCCACCCGGCATTGCATTCTGGATGGCATTCACTGCGCTGCAAGTATTTAATACTACGCTGGGGTGTTCCGCATCGAATCATAGTGTCTGTGGTGCTGTGTAACGGCCACCGAACTAACGGCCTGTGAAAATGGCGAACATCTACTCTTCGTTGATGCTGCTTTTTCTCATTTTTGTAAATTGCTCAGAGAGTTCTCTAAATCCTTACAAGACGCTCTCAGTGAGCAAATCTTCTTCTCAGCGAGAGATAAAGCGTGCATACAAACAGCTTGCGAGAGAGTGGTAAGTAGTGTGCATTTCTGTGGTTTGGAGAAATCTTAGTCCCACACATTATTTTCTGTGTATTTTAGCTGTCGCTGGTGACTGCTTTGTCATTGTGTAGTAAAATTTACCAGTATTTTAGCTTACTAAGTTACTTACCCAATACTTGAACTTGTTTTAGTACCACATAGCCTAGGCTACGTGCATCTACATTTGAATGATATGAAAACATCTTATTCTATTAAAAACTTAATGTGTGTGGAAAGTTTATGGAATCAGCCTTTGTTTAAATATGGGACAAACTTGGGAGCATCAATCATTTTGATTTAAAGCAAAATGTTTCTTCTTCTTTCTTCTTCTTCTGGTAGCCCTGCATCCTTCATACTTGAAGATTATTACAGGCGTGATTCATGCTGTGCGTGCTGTGCTTGTGCGGGAGTGCAGTTGTATAAATTATCTCATGGTGCAAGTAAAAATCAATTAGCAGTGTCAGTCTACACTGCATAGCTTGCCATCAGCTTAAGCCGGAAGGCTTCCACTGATGGGGCTGATAAGATGTCAGGGGGCAGTGAGTTCCAAGACCGCACAGTGCGTGGGAAGAAGGACTGCTTATGAAGCTCATTTTTGGAGATTGGCAGATGGTAGCCTTGACTATGAACATGTCTTGTTGCTTTGTGGACTGGAGTGATGTAGGGTGCAGTGCTGAATTCGACTAGGTTGTGGTGCATTTTGAAGAAGAGGACAAGACGCAGGACTTCTCTCCTTTGCTGTAAGGAGTGCCATTGGAGTTCGCGAATCATGTCTGTTACAGAAGAGGTTTTATGATACCTGTTGAGGACAAATCTCGCAGCTCTCCTTTGGATCATCTCGATTTTCCGGATGTTCCTTTCTGTATGTGGGTCCCACAGAGGAGCTCCATATTCCAGGAGTGGTCTCACCAGAGATTGATAGGCCATGGTCTTGAGTGGAGTGGAGGAGATCCTCAGGTTTCTGCGGAGGAATGCAAGGGTATTGTTTGCTTTGTTGCAGGTGTTGTCAACATGCCTGTTCCAACGGAGGTCTGAGGAGATTGTGACTCCTAGGTATTTCACTTCTGGGAGAGCCTTGAGAGGTTTGCCATAGAGGGTGTACTGGAAGATCTTTGGATGTCTCTTACGGGTGACCCGTAGGACTTGGCACTTATCCGGATTGAACTCCATCAGCCATTTCTTGCTCCAATCAGCTAGAGCGTCAAGGTCAGCCTGGAGTTTTCTGGAATCCGTAGCAGTTTTAACAGTCATGTAGATCAGGGTGTCATCAGCGAAGAGTCGCACACTGGAGTTGAGGGATTCAGGCAGGTCATTGATGAAAAATAGGAATAGGCAAGGCCCAATGACTGAGCCTTGAGGCACTCCTGATTTCACAGAGCCTGCATACGAGGTTTGGCCTTCTAGCACAACTTGTTGAGTACGGTTGTGAAGTAAGTTCTCGATCCATCTGCCTGTATATCCTTTAATACCATAGAAATGAAGTTTCTGGGTTAGTCGTTGGTGGCCGACCTTATCAAAGGCTTTACTCAAGTCCAGTACAATGACATCTGTTTGGTTTCCCTCTTGAATGTTGTTCTGAAGATCTCCCAGAAAACCAGCAAGTTGTGTTTGACAAGACATTCTTGCTCTAAAGCCATATTGTGGTGGGAAGAGGATATCATTAACTGTGGCATGGTGCATAATGCTGCTAGTTATAATGTGTTCCATTATCTTGCTGCATATGCAGGTGAGGAAAATCGGTCTGTAGTTCGATGGGTCTGATGCACTGCCCTTCTTGAACACAGGGACAATGTTTGCCTGACGCCACATGTCTGGAATGAGCCCAGTCTTGTAGGATTTTTCATAGATGCAGGTCAGTATCGGGGCAATAGCTGGAGCCAGGTTTTGGAGTATTCTTGGAGTAATCCCATCAGGACCTGGTGCCTTGTGGACCTGCAACTTTTCAAGAAGTTTTTGGACGCCTGGTGTAGTGATCACAACGTCTGGCATATCTGGATATGGTGACACTTTTGGAAGAAGGTCGTCAGGTGGTGAGGTCTCTTGAGTAAACACAGATTCAAACTGCTGATTCAAGGTATCAGCAATATCTTTTGGATCAGTTATAATGTCCCCATCTTTCTTCAACTGTGTTATGCCGGCATGGTCAGTTCTGTTATGCTTAATAAACTTCCAAAATCTCTTCATACCCCTGTATTCATCATTCTCATCGGGAGTAATAATAGACTCTATATATGACCAGTAAGCTCTCCTCATCTTTCTATTCAGTATGAAGTATTATTGGCAATATTGAATTTAATGGAATAAACTTTAAATTTACATTAAAATGGCAGTAGAGGACCGAACTGGATCTACTAAGACTGGAGTAGAAATGCAGTTAAATGACAGCCAGCTCCCTAAACCCCGGGCCGGGCGCAGTTACCAGCTCCCTAACCCCGGCGCGGCTGCGGGGCACTGTAAATTTAAGTGTAACTAGTAACTCGATATGTGTTGGGGTCACTGGTGCGGTTACCAGCTACCCAGTTGCACAAATCACATCACTGGTACTTCACAGGCTTGGTTAGACTTACTTTATTTGAATGAAAATTGTGCTTAATAACACCAACATTGATCGTTTCTATTCTTCCCCCTCCCTAATAGGGATTATGAAATAGAGCCTAACTGCTAGTACTAGTAGGGGAGAGGCTACATTATTTATGTTACATTTTGCACAGATTGTTCAACATTGCCAATTGCATATTTGCAGTCTGAATGTCTGTCAATTTGAATTATTTTTGTTGGCATTGTTTGTCTGTTGACATTTTGTTGTTTTTTGAAAGATTAATTACTTTCTTCATCTTTTCATATTTGCTAGGCATCCAGATAAGAACCAAAGCCCTGGGGCACAGGAGAAATTCATCCAGATTCAACAAGCCTATGAAGTAAGTGACTATGGAAGTTCCTATAGGAAATCAGAATGATCCAATATGATTATATATATAATGTAAAGCAAAGTTGTTACCTCCTTTTCCCTATCATGTAAAAAACCTGCACCAAGGTTTGACATGAACCGCAAAATTGACCGCATAAACAAAAGCATCTGTTTTTATATGTAGCCAGAGGTCAAAATTTGGACAGCGTTGTTGAATTATGGACAGCCTGCTTTGTTTATGCAATTTACAATGAATAATAGAATGTACACTTGTATGTAGTTTCTGCCATTATGTATAGGACACACACTCACATGATATGTGCATGTCTATAAACCCTAATTGCTAGCTCTGTGGTGTTTATTAGATTTTATACATCTTTTTCTGCTTTTGTATGTCACAGTTTCTCGTGTTAAAAACACAATATTTTGGATTGTAGCTTTGCCTATCAACCTCATTTAATCAGGGTAATGGGAAATTCATTTTTCTGTTTCTGTGCAAACTTCTTAATTGTGATGTTTAAGTCAGCTGCATTGTTTGCAATGAGCCTCTACACACATGATGTTTTGAGTCACACATAGGCCCAAAATTACAAAAATCTGTCAAGATTGGCATGTTGCAAGTCAGTGTTGGTAGTTGAGAAATAGAAACTTTGGAGTGAAATAGAGAAAAAAGTTTTGGCTAGGAATATGGGATTTGATATTTCCTTCTGATAAATTTCTGCTGTCTATCAAATCGAAGTCATCAAGGGATTGTCTTCTTTACTGGTTTGTGGAAATGTTAGCAAAATCTGGAATCAGGTTTCAGAGGTAGCTTTAGAGGCCATATGATACAGAGTATGATAGCTACCCTCTTGCATATGACAAAACTGGTATCCTTATTGTCTTTTATGTCTATGATACTTATTCATCTTTGTGGCAAGATCCTATCCGATGAAGGCAAGAAGAGAGAATACGACCAGTTTGGTTATGTGGACCCTCATGAGAACAGACAAAACCAGGATCCATTTGGTGGACATGGACACCCCTTCCAACACTTTGACTTTGGAAGCCATGGAAGCTTCAACTTCAAGTTTCAGGGATCCAGGTCTAGTGACGGTCGCCGAGTGACACTTCATCGCTATCAGAATGGCATCTTACCTCAGAGTCATGAGAAACCTTTCCTGCTGCTTGTCACTGGCAACTTTTGTTTCCAGTGCATGAACCTAGAAGGAGTTTGGGCAGATGTAGCACCAGAGCTAGAATCCTTGGGTAATGTATTGTAGTTCCTATACACTTTGGGTGCTGAACATGTTTTGACAGATATGTACCTTTAGATTGTGCAGAGCAGACAATGGTGTAAATGTTTGACATGTTCATCTTTTTGTGTGTCTATTGGAAAAATGTGTAAAAGGTCAAAACTGACAGTCAATCATGCACATCAGTATATACAAACATGGGAAAGGATGTTTGGTACTGATGTGATTGTGGTTGTTTTTTTAAGATTGTTGTATATCCAACCATCCAAACATTTGTCTTCTGTGCAGGGAATAGCACATTCATGGTGCATTGATTTATAGGTGTTTGATATCAATCATTACATTTGAGATTTCAAGTAGATCTGTTTACATAAATTGTAAATATGCATTTCACAATGTTGGGTACTGATTTAGAGTCCTGTTTGGCTTTATGATTAAGCATGTAAACATATTACACTTTTATGAAGTTAGAATATCTTCCTGTTTTTCCTGTTTGTTCTATCATCTTGATAAATGCAGTGTCATTAATCTGCCATCATTTTTTTGTTTTTTGTGAGTGTGTTTTCAAGGAAATTTTGAAGCCACATGCAATGTGATATACCTAGTGATAGAGAAATGATCTGCCTTCTGTAAGAACAAGAGGCTTACAATGTAACTGAAAACTTTCTTTTCATCAGGTGTTGGTATGGGAACAGTGAACATTGACATGGACAACAGAATATCCTCTCTCCTTGGAGTGCGTTACCGTCCTGCCATCGTAGCCATCATCAAGGAAGAAGTGAGAAACTATGGCCAGGGTACAGTCACTCTCCGGAAATTAAAAGAATTTGTTGATGGTCTCTTGCCTCATGGCCTAATTCAAGAGGTAAGTACCTGTCTCAATTATTACCTGTGCACGTCCCCTCTAATGTCCTTGTTTATTCTAAGTTTTGGCCAATGCCTGTAGGCAATAAATAGAACAAACAAAACAACAGTGCTCAGCAGCAACAACACCCCTTATTTGCTAAGTGTGTGTGCACACAATCTTGGTCGTTGCTAAATTGGTATTGTGGTGGGCTGATTTGGAAAAATTCTTCACCAGTTATTTCTTTTACAAAGGTATTGATGATCCATAATGCAAATTGAAAATTCCAGCTTTTCTTTCAATTGTCTTATCTTGCCATCCACTTTGACAATTTGCCATTTCATGTGCCAAGTAAACAGTGAAAACGAAGTACTGTCGTGTGTGTCTGCTGACATCAGATAGCAAGGAAAAGTAACTCCTACAATAAGTCCTTCAGTCACAAGTTCTCCAAGTATCTTCCAACTCTTTTTTGAATCTTGCAGTCTCAATTAGTTTTGGTTTGTTCCCATGGGAAGCATGAGGATCTAAAGTGTGATATGACACTATGAAACCTTCCATTTCTACTCTTTAGTTTGCTTCCTTGATTGCTTGTCATATTTGACTACAGTGCGCTCCCGTTATGATGGACACGGTTATAACAAAATTCCAGTTACAACAAAGTAAAAAGTCAGGCTGCAACATTACATTGTACTTGCTCTCTGTTTTTTCATTGTCTGTTTGTACAGTTATAACAAAATTTTGATATAACAAAAGAAGACTGCCGGTCCCGAGGACTTTGTTACAACAGGAGTCCACCCCATGATACTGTAGACATAAAGATTAGTAAATTTCTTCTCTTTACAATTCAGAGGATCTTGTTTCTATTACATCCATACTTCTAACCTTTTACCCCTCTTTTTACTGTAGGTCAACAACAACAACTACAAGGAATTCTTAGCTAGTTTCTACAATGAGAACAAGCCCCGAGTCCTGCTGTACTCTCAGTCTCCAGAACAAGTGTCTTTCATGTTCAGACTGGCGGCGTTTGCCTTCCAAGAGCACCAGACATTTGGTGTGGCAATGGCCAAGGATGCTAACACTGACCAACTGGGCAAGCACATCGGCCTGTGGCCAAGAGAGGGTGCTATTCTTGTCTTCAAGGAGAATGTCAATGATTCAGTAGATAGGTTGGAGGTAAGACAATCAGAGGATAACTAATTTGGAAGCAGAATTAATTGACCACACCCTCAGAGGATCACATACACTTGTACATATGAAATGTTTTATTTGACTATGCACAGGTTAGAAAAGAAGTGCTGCAGAAAGTAGCAGTATTCATTTTATATTGGATTTGGGGGCAATATAGATATGTGATATTTATATTAACCCGTTGAGGACGGCCTGATTTTACTACAACACGCATTTCCCATAGAAGCTTGCCCGAGTATTCTTGGGACTCGTCCTCAACTGATTTATTTTGAGGAAGCAGTTACTTTCCTTGTATTAAAAATTGATCAGTCTCTTATTTTGTGTACAGAAGACAGCATAAATTTTGTCTTTTACATGTTATTCTATGTGTTCAAAGCTTTTCAGCCCTGTCTTCAGACTGAAGTGAAGTAATTGTTATTTTTCCAGGAAAAGGCAGTGACCAGGGATGGTCTCCATCACCTTCTGAGTTCCAACAAGAATCTCATCCTACCCCGCCTCTCATCTCAAGCCCTCTTTGAAGAGCTCTGCCCTGAGTCTCCCCTGGTCCTCGGAAGAAAGTGAGTTGGCCCATGTAACCATAGCAACCATTGCTATGTTTTTTCTCGTGAGTTGCGTCTAAGCTAATTTGTGAAGATGTCAGTATTTCTGTAGAAAATTATTGTACAGTTGATTTTCAGTTATTAAGAATTTGATAAAACTGGTCTGAAAATTTAAAGCACTATCAAATTTTCAGGATGATTCTACATTATCTGCTGAGGGTAGAAGTAGATTGGACTGTGCAAAATATTTGAGTTACTCTATAAGTTATTCTATAAATCTAGGAGCAGTTTTACAACCATTCAGGTACAGAAATTATTTTCATTTCCAGTGGTACTAGAGCAGTATATCAAATCAGTTCCAGTTTGCTTGACCATGAGTATAAATGCCATTATATCTTTATTTAATGTACAATCTACATGAGGTTACTTGTAAGAATTAAAAATGTGAGGATATCAAATTTCTGGCTTGATCTAATTAAGTTAACTATACACAATATGACTGATAGGTAACTGCAGTATAATTATGTGACTGTTGCATACATAACTGCCATGAAATATTCCTAAAACACTTCGGAGGAGAAACTTGTTATCACACACAGTGCCATCATGGATCCAAAACTCTACAGGAATTTAAATGTTTATTTTTCCCCCCCCCCCCCCCCCCCCCCCCCCCCCCCCACTGTCACAGGTTGTGTGTGGTCCAGATCACCATGGCCACCCCAGAACATGAGCATTTCAGACTGTCCTTCAGACAGCTGGTGATGGAGACGCCTTCCTGGCCACATCAAGCCACCTTGACCTACATGCTGTATGACAGACAGCAAGAGGTTGCCATGGCAATGGAAGATTTGGAGCTGACTGATGAACATTCTGTACCGGTAAATTTTTACTCTTCTAGTCTGGATCCAAAGTGTCCATACGAGACTTCTATGCAAGTAGCATACAGCTTTTAAATGATAATGAAGTCTCTTGATAGATTTGAAATCTGATTTCATATTTCCTTTTTTTTATTAAAGTTAGAATTACTCATATCCTTGTTCATGAGGGTAATTCTTCTTTCAATATACATCATGGTTTTCATTCGTACATGTGTTTAGCTTTTTCTAGAGGTCATATGACAGGGTCAGTGTTGATGGTGCAAACTTTTCTCTTTCTTTTTTTTGAGAAATGTTAAGCCAAACTTAAACTTGATACATCTATAAATTGGGAGAGAGTGATGTACTGTTGTGGAGTGTTGAAAAAAATGAGGTCAAGGTCAAAAGTCTGCAGTTATGCAATAATTATAAGATGAGCTGGTGTAGACTATCACAGAGCAACTCATGTTTATCCTTTTAACCCTAAAAAGACTGGGGGATGACCCCCTCCTTCCTCCGCAAATTTTGCGATAACTTTCAGAATTTATAAGATCTCACCCCGAGACTTTTTTCTTCAGAGTCTTATGTTTTGCCTGTTTAGGTTATTCAGTAGTTGTGGAAGTACTTGATGAAAGGCAATATCAGAAATTCAGCGTTCATACCAGTATCTCCATTACACCAATTGGCAAAGCATGATCACATCTGTTTTCTTATTGAGTCAAATCTATTCAAATTTATCATGTAATAAAATCCACTGTTTACTCAGGTCCCAAGGCAAAGCCTGTTAATGTTTTTTTACTCCATTGAGTAGTGGATTCCTATCATTTGGATATTCTCAATGTCCGTCTCAGATTGCAGTGATTTGGCGTCAAAACGGCAACCAAGTGAGGCTGGCCTGGGTCCCAGACCGCTGGGAGGGGGACAACCTCCCTGGGGAGAGGCGTGCACTCAAAACTTTCCTCTATGCTCTGTATGATGGCACAGCCAAGTTTACTCACAAACTGGTCCTGCCTCAATTCAATGATGAGAATGCTCCGGTGAGTACAACAGTCAATTTCCCATTACTCCCATGGCCATGCATTCAGCATTGAAGAGAAAACTTCCCAAAATAAAAGTCTCAGTTTTTTTTTTTCTTTTGTTCCACTTGCAAACTGAAATGACCTTATTCATCATGATGTAGAATACTTGTGCATACCGACAGATAGTATCTTTAAGTGTTAATTCCGTATGACTTTTATCATTACAAAAGTTCTTCTTCATTATTGAACTTTTCATACTTGATTTTTATAATTTGGTAACGGTAAAATGGTTCATTAGAAATTCATTTGCAGCCAGATGGTCAAATTGCATAATTTTGTGCATTTGGTGGTGGCATAGATAATCATCCAATCATAAGTCAAGTGAAATATAAAATCACACAATTATATTAATAGAAGTAATATTGTATCAAATAGAAGTGCAATTATGATATTTAGTAATGGATATGTTCAATGAAGGCTTTTGTAATGTGGAAATAACATGGCATAGTTATTTGTTTTCATCTTTTTATTTCTCAGGCATGGTACATTCAAATCATGAATGGACTTATGATAACAGCAAAGAGCTGGTGGACTGAGATAGTCAACTTTCTTTACAGATCAACCGGGTAAGTCATGTGTCTAATGTCAAACTATTTATCTATTTATTCATTTTTTAATGCTTTCACCCCAACGTTCTCCATCCATTCTGCCCCACATCTCAAGGTCATGACCCTCAAGGTCACTAGTCATTAAGGTCACTAAATCGTCAGGTGAGAATGAGAAGGGCATTAAGTTGTCACTGAGCCGTAGTGTTTGAGGCACCTTAATGCCCTTCTCATTAGTTTTGGCTAAAATTATTATCTGGTCTTGACTTCAAGCAAGAAAGTCCAGTGATAACATAATTTTGTATATAGGGTGGATATCCATATCCTTTATATTCCATGAAATGACAGTTGTGAAATGTCAAAGGTCAAAGGTCATTGTACTGTGACAAAAATGTCATATTTCAGCCATCACTAATAGCTATTAATGTCCAGAGATGATTCTACTTGCTAAGGGGGTGGGGGGGGGGGGTAGAGGTGAATAGATAGCAATATTTTTCATGAGATGATGAGGATTTTAATAAGTTCAGTGATCATGGTGCGAAGTGTGTGAAATTCGTCAGGGTGTATTTTTTTTTTCAGCCAAAACTTTAGCTAGGACTTTAGTGCTAATGTTATTTAGTATGATGGTTAGAAATAGGGAAATGTTGCTGGCAGGCATGGACTGGTTTGGTCAGTCTTTAATGCCTGTGGTCAAGATCAATGATCTTTTGCAAAAGGTAAGTAATGGGTCATGTATTCATGGCAAATAATAGCGAGTGCGTAATAAGGAGGAGTCATCCTAATTTACTGTATGATGCAATATAGTGCTGTAGTGTCTTCTGGCAGTCTCTTGCAGCCAACACCCTTTAACATTACAATGCACTCTTGTTGCAACAAACATGATAATAATGAGATTTCATTACAATAAAGTAAAAATTCAGGTCTAAAATTATCAACTATATATCTTTGTATACTCTATTTGTTTGGCTACAACAAAATTTGATATGACTGAAGAAGAGTGCCAGTCCCAAGGACTTTGTCATTATGAGAATCATCTGTATTATCTTGTTATTGAGGCATTTAGAAAGCTGTGAGTGGAGTATAATTATCTAAGCTGAATAAGAATCATAGATTTCAACCTTGACTGCAGATGTTTTTGTATTCCAGATCCTTTCCAGAATAAGTATATTGTGTTCACGTATAGTGAAGACTTCTCTAACTAGTGTGTCGAAAATGCATGGAAATGAAAGGCAGATTTTAACGTAATTTTTGAATTATCTTCTCTTTTTCTCTGTCTTCCACAGGGATAGCAGCAGTCTTCTGGTCATTGTCATGGGTATCTACATGTTATGCTTCATGCTAGCCTTTCTTGGTCTCCTGCCTTTAGGGTAAGATATTTCGTTGTTTAAAATTCTTGTAATCTGGTCAGTTTTCTTCTGTTTGCGTTTGTTACATACTCAAAAAGCTGCATCACTTTGGAGACCCCTCGCATTTATCCCCAAGTTGAATTATCCTACGGGTTTATGCCAGGTTTAAGTGTCTGCATGTGTGTCACACTGTACTCACACACAAACACACTGCTATAGCTTCTGACCATCTGAGCATTGAGAATTTAGGGTTTCTGGGACGAACACTGAACTACAACTGTAGGGCTTTTTGTAGCTCAGTCAGTAGAGCACCGGGCTAGCAATCCGGAGGTCTCGGGGTCTAATGCCAATGGAATCCCATTTTCTTTGCTGATATTTCCACTAATTGTAAAGATGTGACATGATGGGAGGATGGATGTCATGAAGTATAATGTGCTCATATTTGCAATTATGATACATGATGCAGTGATGATTACAATAATAGTCATCATGCTGCTAACTTGACTTTTTTTTTTAGGTGAGAGTGATGACATGAATGTTAAATGTTATGATGGAAATGGCTTGATGGTGACGATGATAACAATATGAATTCCTGTGCTCAAAACATTTCGTTAATGCAATAGATATAATGAAATATAAAATATTACACAACACCTAATTAGAATGTAGCTATCCGATTGGTTGATTGCCCATCATGTGACATTTAGTTAAAAGTTCCATCTCATGCTGCGGCTGTCAGCCGTGCAATTTTGTTTGAGCAGAAATGGATAGTGCATGGCTGACGTCACCCATTTCCATTGACCCCCAAGTACTTGTTCCGGCTATGATGTCACAATAAACAAACATTTGCCGCCCGCACTCAACAATTACAAGTGCGTTTACAACCATGTACTTTTGTCTCTCATTTTTGTAAACAATTTCGTTTTGCGTATATACGCACGTACATGGTGACTGTGACTGTGCGGCTACTCATTTGTCTTTCACAGAAAATGGCTGCCATTTCTGCACTAAATTCAAGAATCTGTGTGGACAACATCTTTTGACATTTGAGGTGTTGTAGAAAACGAATAGTGTATAGTCTTTACTAGTACAAATTAGCAATGGAACGAGATTTCGCACTCGATGAAAGCTGATGCACACTACGGTGTATTCAACTCGGCTTCGCCTCATTGAATAGAGCGTTTCAATCTTTCACCTCATGTGAAATCTTGTACCATCGCACTCGTGACCATTCACTATTTTGTATACTGGTAGTGAAATCCCAAATTTGAAGGTGTTTGTAAAATAAGAATGTCCCATTTGAGAATCGAGTGAAGGTAAGTGAATGGAAATCAATATCATTGGTGGAGATGATAGTAGAGAGATAGGAATATCAAGCAGTTGAATGCTGAAAGTGATTGGACTCATTTGTAGGAAGGGCCCTGAGGGGGATGGACCCAATGTCCAGCAGAGACAACCCAATGGTCAAGCGGAGCAATCTGACCAGGCCACCAGACAGAGACCTGCTCCTAGAGGGTGAGTAGAGGCTGACCTACGTGTAGTACAAACCTCGTCTGGATGACTACATACACATTATACACACACCCGCATCCATACACATTATGCACACACCTGCATCCATACACATTTACACACACATGCTCAAAGACACATCCCTCAGGCACATCAGCAGATGTTCAAAATGCACCAAGAGGCATTTTCTTCCTAGCAAAGTATCAGAATTCTTTGTATAGTTTTATGCATTTTACTCTATATGTACAAAGAATTGTAATTTTATGATTGTATTTGCAGTACAAATATTCGACACTTTTGTTATATTTATATGTATGCATCTTGTCTTTTATGTAAAATTGTGAGCAATTCAGCAATTTCATAGCTGCAAGTCACGATTTCAATAAACCCATGAATGATAATAATAATGATAATGATAACTTTGAAATTCCCACAACAGTCTGCAGTACTAAATCTGCCAGTGGCATTAACAGAATTAATCTCTCCTTAATGCCAACAATCTCAACTTTCACTCTATTCACCCTTGTAGAGTTACTGATGTAGATGCCATGAATATCTTACATAGTAACATTAGCCATACTGACAGGATAATTACTGCATTCCCTCAAAATTCGTTCCACTATGAACATTTTAGCCGTTTGTCAATTTAGAAATTTGAACCTTCTGTTTAGAAGTCATATCTGGTATGTCCAGTTGATAGTGCAAGGGATCTTGGAGTTTTGTGTCACAGAAACATGTCATTAGTAGGTCACTTTGTCCAGACTTGCCTTTATTTCTCTCTTGCTTTTTAGAATCTCAGCCACCTTAGCAATACTTAGACTCTGTGGCCCGAATTCTCGAAGGTGGTACAAATGAAACCATGGTTTAAACCATGGACAAAAACCATGGAGCGCCAAGTGTCGTATGGAATATTTTGTTACGAAATCAGTCAATTCGTCGATGAATTGTTTATTTTGTAACGAAATGGCAACATTTTGTAACTAAATGAACATTTCCTCCACGAGATGATAATTTCGTTAACAAAATGGTCATTTTGTTCACAAAATGACCAATTTCGTAACAAAATATTCCGTGCGACACTTGGCGCTCCATGGTTTTTGTCCATGGTTTAAACCATGGTTTCATTTGTACCATCTTCGTGAATTCGGGCCTGTCTGTTTGTTTTCTGACTGTATGTTTGTCTTACTGTGTGTTCCTCTCTGTCTTTCTATCACGGTTGTTCATTCCTCTCATTGCAGGGGCTGCATGTTGAAGGAGCTGAAGGTGGGAGAATATCAAACTATGGTGGCTAGTCGACGGAACATGTGGCATCTTGTTCTCCTAACCAGAGAAAGGACAAAGGAAGAGCTTTTTTATCGGTTATCCAGAGAGATTGGAGGCTATCGATTACCGTAAGTTATTGAACAGTAGAGGGCCTCCTTTCAACCCTTGTATACTTTGTTCATCCTAAAGACGGCAATGGGCTGGTATTTTATTCTTCCTAGCCTTTTTGTATTTAAGGCAAAATGAAATGATATTACAGAGACTTCCCTAACACACTACATCCTAAAAAGCATCACTATGAACATGGAATTGTTGGATTAGGTTGCTTATTTTTCACCTATGAGAAGAGATATTTCAGCAATTCTTTTCCAAGTTTTTGCATTCAGTACATTGTCTGTAAGCCTGGACACTTCAAATGATGTCTTTTCCTATGTGATCAAGAAAGAAGCAGAAATTCTAAAAGCTCTCATTCATTGTTTTTTTATTTTCAAAGTTGTGCTCAGGTCTTAAATATTTATGTGTGTAGATGGTTGAGATAATTAAAAGTATCTCTACCCCATGATAATAATTTCTATTTGGATACCTGCACGTGATTACAACTACGTATGCCTTTGCAGTAATTTTGCATTTTCCAGATTGTACTAATTTATGTGAAACACTTCTTTGAAAATTTGTTCTTACTAGGTGATATGTAGCATATACATATTTTCTTTCCCCCCCCCCCTAAATTATCAAGTCAAATTAGACAAGTTTTGACCTTTGCAAGGTTTGATTTGTTTTCAAAATTATCATTTGTACACTTGCAATATGAAATTGTTTGATATGTGAAGATTTACTACAGGTTTTGAAAGCAGAATGATAGAGTAATATGCATTGATGGTATATGCTTAATTCTTGTGGGTCTGTGTCTAAACTAGTGGGAAAGGTAGTTAGATATTTTGAAAAATACTCAGACAAGCTGGATAGTCACACATATCTTGGCCATCATGTGATATGACGTCTGTATTATTAGTGTGTGCACTCTGCATTCATTATGGTTTGTGTGTTTCTTTACTCTGTCTTACAGCTTCCCTTTCAGCTCTGTGAGTTTAGACAGACAGTGGGCGTGGTATAGAGCCCTGAATCTAGAGAGTGAAGACGGGACAGTGATAGCTCTCAGGATGTCCAAGAAACATTTTTGTGTGTTTAGCCCAAGTCGGTCATCTCAGAGACCACACTCTGCCGTCAGGAGGAGGCATCTCCATGGCAACGGGGATGCGATAGATGGACAGTTTGTGGGTTTGGAGGACAGTGAGGATGAGAGGGATGAATGGAGGAACACATTCCAGGGGTTGACCCTCTGGTTGGATCGGTTACAGGACGGGGAGTTATACAAGCATGTTGTAGAGGAGTGGCCTGACATGGTATGATGACTCCTGACTTCACTCTTCACATCATGGAAACAGATATGTGGTGGATACCAGCAGCATGCACTTTCCTAGTGTGTTCTGCTTACAGCTCACTTGAGAACCAGAAGTTTGAGTGGTAGATATTGGCTGAGGATGTGACTGGATTCCAGTGGTCCTTCTTGAGCTTTTGATGGAAGAAGAAGAAGGATGATGCCACTTGTGTTGACTGACCATAGCACTTTAATGGTCGTACATGTATGAGAGGGTTCATGGCTGTAATGATTGATTGCTTTTGAAATATTATCTTTGGTGTTTTTGTTTATTTTGGAAGTGGTGCATATATTTTCAACTCATTACCCAAGCAATGGTGAATATGTGAATTTTGTTCTTTTGATAGCCATTACCTCATGCAACTTGTTTTAATTTGTTCATTTACTCTCACTTATCATTTGTTCTCTTACTCTTATGCACGGAAACACTGTGTGTGATTTATTATGTCTACATTATGCTCCTCTTAGGCTACAACCCAAAAAATGCACAGAATTGTATGATAGGTTAGGAATAAAAACTCGGTAGTATGCACTAAGGAAGAAAATGCATGATTTCTTGTACTGGAATGCTAAATATGAAATACGTTAGATATCTAGCAAGTTCATAATTTTTTGTCAGGTAGATGTGAGCATTCATATGATATTCTTCTTAGTGCATAATGGTAAGTTTATGGCTATTGCAATGAAACCAGACTCTAGGAGCTTTTACAGCACCCATTCTAAGTCTGGTTCTGTTGCAACCATTCTGCTGTTAAATTATTTTGCATGAACAGTTGAGTGCATGTTGATGGCATTAAGATTTGGGGTAGATGGATACTAACTTCAGTAGATTAATACTTTCCATAGAATATTATTGGAAAGTCAACCATGTCAACCAGCCATGTGACATGATCATATGCAAAGATGTGTAACTGATTAAAATGACCTTTCCAGATTTAACATACACACACTACACACATTTGTGTGTTACACACTCACTAGCAGCTGGACTGTGATTGCAAATCTTTGTGTTCTGAATAGCAGAAATCTAGTGGTTTTAACTAGACAGTTTGACATATTTAAGATTCGGCAGTCAATAGGCACAAAACAACAACAGAACTGAAACCCAAAACAAAGTAATCTCACTTTTATGTACTAGTAGTCACACTTTCATTTATTCATTTCATTTTTATTTTCAAGCTTTTTTGACAAGCTGCTGGTTTCACATGCACCTTTGGCACACACTTCTACACCAGTAAAAGAACCACTGCCTTGAATGTGACACTCTTGGGGTGGAATTCTCCTTCAACATTGCTATAGTAAATGGAACAAAATAGGTGGAATTCACAAAGGTGGTACAATCTTGTCCATGGTTTTAACCATGGACAAAGAAAGACCATGGAGTGCCAAGTGTCGCATGAAATATTTTGTTACGAAATCAGTCATTTCATTTCAAAATAATCATTTCATCGACGAAATGACTGATTTTGTAACGAAATATTCTATGCGACACTTGGCACCCCATGGTCTTTTTCCATGGTTTAAACCATGGACAAGATTGTACCACCTTTGTGAATTCGGGCCATAGTTATTAGTATGAGAATGAGCTAGAGGGTGTGCAAGTACTAGGAGAATGTGGCTCTGAAGTCGTAATAGTGATGCTTTGTCTTTATTGACACTCTTATAGATTATCAATTATTGACAATTTTTCAATTTCTCAGAAAAGTCTTATTCAAAGGGAATCGCTATGCTAAGGAAGATGTGTTGTTTATCTGTTTTTGTCTTAAATATATATGCCAATGAAATATCAGTAGTGTAAGTGTGGTTTCCGTGAAGAGAAAACTAAGAAATAATAGATGGAATTTAAGTGAAACATGTAGAGTCAAACCTGTCTATAGGGACCACCCAAGGAAGATGAAAAGAATGGCCATTATAGGCAGGTGGCTGCTATAGACAGGATCTTTAACATGGCTTTTTTCTCGGGGCCATTTTTCAGTGGCTGCATACAGCAGGTGGTCACTATAGACAAGTGGCCACTAGGACAGGTTTGACTGTATATGGATTACATGAATTCCAAAATAGGTTCAAAGTTACTGGGTCCACTGTATCTACAGGATGTATGCTGATGAAGCACTGGTTGCACACATAATACATATATTAGGTACAGACTAGTTATAATAGTATCACACATGCACAGATGGTGGTTGCAGGGGCCAACAATATACCACTCTCAGATTACATTCATTGCATCAAGGGATGTCTTGTTACAGAGAGCTGACATGGCTAAAGATCTTACAAATGTTGTTTTCTATGGATTTATTGTTATTAATGAGATGAAAATAGTTGTTGTTATTAATGAGATGAAAATAAATGTGATTTGTTTTTGAGTGCTGTATCTGTCATGTAGCCAGGGAGTACCCTCTAAGCAGTGCATTTAGAGCTCCCAAAGGTGATTATTAGTGACTTTATATATGACTCCCGCCGCTTTGGTTCGGAGGTTTGTGCAATTTGACTCTTTATGTGCCATAGAGAAAACTCCCTGTGTGCCACATGTAACTCTTTTGTCATGCCGGAAATGTAGTTAGCAAAGTTGTAGAGAAAATGCCAAGCTTTGCTTTGATGTAGATTATATGACAATCTATGATTGTTTTTTTTTCTGTTAATTTACCAGTAGCTACATTATTGTATGAAGGCATGACTTTTGCACACAAAACAGTGACAGAAACTTGGAATTTACTGGGAAATCCAGTAGGGAACACCACTTGCTAGTCAATTACTACATAAAATGCAAGCTATATGTGAGAGGCATGGAATCGCGAGAATCGCTTTCATTGTACTGTGGCATTTGATGATTTATAGATTGGTTTGGGTGGGTTTGTACATTTGAGCAAAAAATGCAAACTTGGCACGTTATCAACTGAGTCGGCGTGTGAACGTGGCACATAAAGAGTTAACAGAATAAACTCCACTCCTCTCCACTCAACGCTGTGGGTTGTGTTGGCCAATAGAGGGCGCTATGCTGTCAGACCAATGTGTGCGATTTAGAAAAAAAAAAAGAAATCTGTTCTCCATTAGGTCATGTGGGCAGAGAGGGGGCTAATACAATCTTTGGCACAGCTCTGCCATGAGATATTTCTGATATCAAGGTCTGGTAATTTTAGTCCTTCATGATGAAGAGGAGAAACTCAGAAATGTGTGATTTTCAGAGTATGTACCAGACTGAAGGTACAAAATAAAGTAAAATTCGGGACTGAAATGGTGAGCTCAGGTGGTTTGCCATAGTGAAGAACTAGTGTCAGACAGGGGATTTGGCATCTGGGTGTTGAAAAATGCTTTTGTCTTTCTTTTCTATGATAGTGGTGATAGTAATTATAAGGTAAATTCATAGCACAAAGTGAAATAATGTGTGCCAATATGTGCATTTCAAGTATAAGAAAAGTTGCTAGCTGTTTCATTTTTTTTTTTTGTAGTATGTAGTAATATTTGATTACTGTTTTAGTTGATATTTGTTATTTTTCTTCTTCATCTTTTTGATATTGCTATTATGATGATGATTATTATTTATTGTTGTCATCATCATGATTATTATTCTCAGTCTTATTGATACTGTTAGTACATGTAGTGACAAAATTGGTAAATTGCAAATAGTAGAAGTATTTCTCAAAGCTCACTGACAGCTACACTCAAAAGACTGTGACATCCTTGATGCCTGGTCCTATGCTGACATTCTTACTTGCTTGCTTGCCAAAGTAACTATTGTGTTCCCTCTTTCTCCAAAATATATGTCAGGATATACTTTTTTTTTCACTCTTTTAGACAGTGGTGTCATATTTTTATTGTAGTAAATTTTCTCTTGAAGCCTCAATAGTCTCAAGGGAATGGGATGTTAATGAAAAATATAGATTGTAAACAATTTGTTAGATTCATAAGAAGTAGAACAATTAAGATGATAATTGTGTCTGCATGTTAGGGATATTTGTGGATTTTCTATTGTGCCCTGCTGCGTGTAAACACAGCTTTTTCATAGTCTCCTTTATGATCTAATAAAAGGGGTAATAAATTGGTTAGAGTGAAAGTCACAAAGCAAAATGTATGTGCCAAATTTTGTTTCCAGACGCTAGAATGCTGGCTAGTCTTGTGTTTGACTTTTGAATATTCTTGTGTTCAGTTGATGGTCGTCAGTATGTATTGTTAGTTGTACTTTTGTTCCATGTCCTCATTTGTTTGACATAACACAATTCTCATCAATCAGAACAAAGATCAATATAATATGTACTCCTTTACAGTAACCCCATTCATATTGGCCCTTTGTTGTTCAGTGAGAGTCAGAGATAAAAGGAGCTCCCTGAATTGAAGCTAACACAATAGTGACACTCTTGCCAGATGGCCGTAGATTGTGTTCTGTGAGCAGGAAATGGAGCTGTGGTTAGGGTGAAGTCACTAATAACATCAGCTATTTCAGTCTTAAAGTTCACTAGGTGCTAGCCAAGTCAGTCAAATGCAAGGTGGTGGCAGTGGCAGTGGCAGTATGAATACGACTACCAGGGACTTCACTCTTTAGTCATGTGATAAATATGGTAACTTCTCTAATGGGATGATGTGATACTTTGTTAATGAAGTTTTTTTTTTTTTTCACATGCTGGAATATTACTGATTAGAAGGTGCACAGACGCACATAATTATGTTAGGTTCACATAATCACACTCACACACAAATAGACAATCACAATAAATTCACACGTACATGCCCAAATACATAATATAATGATTCTGATAATCAGCCCATAGTATGAACAATTCTCATGACTTGTCCACTTGCACCCTTTCTGTAAACTAATATCATACAAATGAACCTTATATTGATTATAATTCTAATTAATATGCATGTCTTTGTCTTGATTTTTACAAGATGATAATCTGAGACTACTGTGTACATGAATCTCATGTGCAAAAGAAGAAGGAGAGAGAAAAAAAAAGAACCTGCACAAACCGATATAAAAGTTTGAAACAAGTTAATGACAGACTGCTACCCTAGAGTGTTTCCACAGACTTGGCACACACCAGTCCTAGGCCCCTATGAATCATAGCAGTTTGGACTCAATACCTCTAGCTTCATTCTCCTCCACCCATGCACCAGTATGTACTTTACGTCAGTTTTAGAGGTATGAAAATATGACTGTAAGATATAAAACTGTGCACTTGCTATTTCCAGCATCATTTGTGGTTAATTGGATATGATCAATGCCAAAAGGAAAACATTGTACAAGTAAATTTGACCATAGTATATGCAAATATGGATTCAGGCTTACAACAAAAGGGAGTTTAATGATTTGATTGTTAACCCATTGAGGACGAGCTGATTTTACTACAACATGCATTTCCCATAGACACTTGCCTGAGTATATACTAGGGACTCGTCCTCAACGGGTTAATGAGGTTTTCACCATACAATCTCCATTAGCCTACTTGGATCTGGTGACATTGGGATAAGTGGGTTGGTGTGTATAGATAGATATGATAATGGCTCTCCTTTATTAGTTTCTTTCTTATTATAATCACAATCAAAGGAACTCAGATTGCAGCTTACAGTAGGTTGAATTGAATTTCTAGATTATTCTTTCATCTCTTTGTGCATAATATTACGTGGAACTGTGCTGCAGTGGTCTAGTGCACATTTTAGGTGTTGGGATTGAATAGTACTCTAGTTGGCATCACTGTTTGACTAATCACATGCAGTGTATGTATAACAATGCATCACCCAAACTGTATGACTTGTAGTGCACACAAGCTCATTTTTTAATTTGAATTGCTCTTTGTGCCCATTAGTATCTGTGCCACATGATAATATTCATAGAAAATAAAAAAGAAAAGAAAAATATAAATATATAGACTCAAACCTTAAAAGCTTGTGTAAGGTTTTTTAATAAGACATGTTTGTCCAACTGAGAAGTAATTTTTTCAAAGCCTTCCAAGCTTTAGGCACAGAACTGAAGCAGGTAAAATGTGGAACCCATGTTAAGAGTTTGGAGCTTTGCACATGAGCACTCTGTTATACTAGGCGAGTGAATATTAACTTACATCCGATAATCTTAATGACAAATGCCGATGAGGTTTCCTGCAAGTGACATAGGATATTCCTTTGTGAGGATGAAGAAGAGAAAGGCAGTAAAGTCTCTTATCTCTAGTGAGTCATTCACCTTCTCATTAGTGGCCTTCTTCCTGTATGAAGACCACCTGTCAGACAGTGGGTGTCTTATGGAGTTAACCCAGTGCCGTGGGTGTTTGTGCCTATCTCCAAGACTCTCAGAGTGTCTTCTATCTTGAGTAACTCTAGCTGAGGTGCACAGTACATGTTGGGTGAATCAAAATGATATAGCATGAACAGTGTTTTAGTGAATGATTTGTGCAAATTGGTATGACTTTACATTTGCACCACATAAGTTTGTTTTTTGTTTTGTTTGTTTAGTTTTGTTAGTTTAGTTTAGTTTTGTTATTTTTTGGCCAAAAAATCCAATATCAAAAACATACAAGATTAATTTGACAGATGTCACTGACTTAACCCATTGAGGACGAGCTGATTTTGCTACAATACGCATTTCCCATAGACACTTGCCTATGTATACTCAGGACTCGTCCTCAGCGGGTTAAATTAAGCACTCAAATATTTCTAGGAGGACAATAATTATAGCAATGAGCCTCCTAGGGTAGTGGGTCTCATGAATTATGTGTGTTAGAACTAAACTTTGCTGTCAGCTTTCAATTCATGTATCTCTTATATGTTGTCCAATACAGACAGTATCTGAACATGCTGCTTCATGTTTCCTTGAAAGTTTTTTACATCTGATTTGTTACATTGCCATTGTACATTCAAAGCCAACATACTACTGCTCTGTTCTGTAATAATATTGTGATTCTGAAAATTGGTTACAAGAAGCGTGGACAGATAGAATTTCAGTACCCTCTGATGCTGTGATAATGAAAAACATTATAGGAAATGTCATCTGTAACAAGATTATGTTACAGAAAGTTTTAGAGTGCCCTGAATGGCCAAGTTATAGCAGGGTTTGTATGAGAACAACAGCACGCAAAATGTCAATATCTACTGCTTGCATCATTTCTGTACAGTATCAGGTATCAGAATTAGAGAATTTGATTGCACATGATTTATGTTTTGATGATGTATATCATTGAAACATGTCGTGAGTTTCAGTCTTAGAAATGTAAACACACACACAAAAAGTAGACATTTAATAGTAAAAACATGGATCACTCTGAAAAAGAAAAAGACTTGTAGCTCAGGATGAGGTTATTATGTAGTCTTAAATAGGTTCTGCACAGAAGCCTTCTGCAACCACTGTTTGTAGTGGGAGTTTCTTTCACAGCTAAGTTACATTACTTGATCCTGTGTAGCAAAGAATAACAATTGACTGACTGCTTAGTCATAAGAGCAAATTTGGGTCTTTGTGTATACGTGGATTCTGATTGGCTACTGGCCAATCTGTATGTGATTTACATGACTTACAATCAATCACAACTTTCTGTGTGAAATGACACTGGTATGAGTTGAGTGTGAGGTAAAGTTTTGGTTTGTTGTAGATAGTCACTGTAGAAGAAATTCAAAGCATTTGCACATTCTACAAAAGAACATAACCAGAGCTTGCCTTGCATACCAGCATCTGGTATTTATCTAATTGAAATGTTTCAAAAGGATTAAAAGATTACAAACCATGTAACAAGATATTCCGTATTGAGTGAGAGATTCTATCAAATTTCAGAGTGACTAAAGCTGATTTCTCTTTGCACCATCATGAGGATTGATGAATGAAGACATTGAACATGTGTATGAAGTCTTGCATCTTTACACTTTCTTTGGTGATATTTGTGTTGTTATACCCTTGATATGATGAGCATGTTTGTAATTTAATGACTACTCTATGCCTATGTGCATATTCTCAGCACTTTTTATACAATGTGCAATAGTGGAGTGTATGGGTGTGCAGACTTACACAATTACATGTATATCCAACAGCATATTTTGACCAGATTGTAAGTATGAGGTTAACATAGAAACAGATGGAATATTTAATGTGTCTTGATGATTTGTATATGATTGCAGGTTTATATAGTTATGATTGTATTAGTGTGACTTGTTCATTATAATGCATAATATGACAAATTTTGCATATTCAATTGCATTTTGTAGAAATCAGTCAACTTTTCAGTCTTGATGTGACTCCAAGTCATTCACTTTACTCCCATTTTGTGTGGATAAATTTGTACATGTATATTTGGAATGTTTGAAGGATGAAATTGCCATTTCTCTCTTGATATTGGAAAGATTAACAAGGGGATAAATTTACCTTTTTAGTTGTGGACAAATAAGATGATCATTAGGATAAGTGAAATTAATGGCCATTTGCCTTCCAAACACGTCAGTTGCCCTATAATGGTCAATCAAGTGGAAGCATATCTATGCATATCAAACTATAAAGTATCCTTAATAGGTTAAATCAAAGTTGATAATTAAGTTGTGGTTCAAAGTTCCTTGAAGTGTTTTGCCTCTAAACAGCAGGTGTTTATGATTATAACTGGGGATGTTGGTAGAAATCACAGCAAATGCTCATTCAGTCATAGACTTTTGCAGGAGCTTTGTTGTTTAATGGCATCATGTCAGAACTTTTGAACATCTTGATTTCTGAGATCTATCAAATTTGTAGCATTCATAGCTTCCGTTTTTGTCGAGCCCACCAGAGGTGTGGGGAGAATAAGGGATCGCCTGCGGCGTCTGTCTCTCCGTCATCCGTCCGTCCGTCGTCCGTCCGTTGTCCGTCTGTAACGCTTCAAAAACTTGAATAACTCTCAACTGAGGACTTCAATTTCAATCAAACTTGGAGGGAAGAGTGGTTATACAAAGTTACACATTTTACTAAACATGAAGGTCACCTCAAGGTCAAAGGTCACAGGCAGAGGTCAATGAACTTTAGGGCTTAATGTGAATGTTAAGTTTTTACGTTGCGTTTCGATTATGGCTCATAACTTTTGATGGATATGTCCGTTTGTGACCAAACTTGAATGGTAGATGTCCCTTGGGGAGTTGAAGGTCACCACAAGGTCAAAGGTCACAGACAGGGGTCAACAAACTTTAATGGCCCAATATTAAGTTTTTACGGCGCATTTCAATTATGGTTCGTAACTTTTGATCCCTATGTCTGTTTGTGACCAGACTTGAATGGTAAATGTCCCTTGGGGAGTTGAAGGTCACCACAAGGTCAAAGGTCATAGGCGGGTCAACGAACTTCTGGGAGTTAGAAAAACATTAATTTCTTCTAGGCGAATGAGTGAGACACAATTTGGCACTTGCCTTGTTATTCAAGGTCATGAATTGTTCTACTTAATCTAAGTAATATCACATATCCATTCTTCTTTCACACCATGAATTGAGCAAACTTTATGATGAGTATCTAACTCCGATGCGTCAAGACATTTTAATCTTTTTTGTTTCTCTACCCCTCATTTTTGTAGTCAATGTACAGCACTTCTTTGAAGCTGTGTATATGTGGCTACAGAAGTGTAAGATTTTTAGGTTATCGGAATATTTGGCAGTGTGTATTTGTTTTTGATTTTACATTGTTGACCATGTTATTTTTCTCAAATGTATTTTGCAGCATCATAAATTTTGGTTTTCATTTCGGTTCATGGTTAATAAGCAAGATTTTGATTCAATATATGGTTCATGGGAAAAGTTGCCTTGGTTCAATGGGATGCAGTATCAAGCTTGGCTATTCATGTTTTAATTGTCCACTGCATCTCTTTTTGTGACGATATTTTCATATTTATGACAGAGTAGTTCGACATATTTTTGGGAAAAATCAACATGTATCATTATTGGAGCCAGATAGGTTCAGCATTTTGTGGGACTTGGCAAGATTGAAACGGTATTTATCAAATATTACCAGAGTGTGAGAGATTTCCCACAAAGTACATGTATGATTCGTTATTTTTTATTTGTTAGGGATGTACTGATTTTTTGTTTAACTGTGTCTATTTCTTTCAGTTTTGTCATGAAACTTGTTATGCAATGCAGCATGAATTGAATAAAGTTGCACTTTTCAAGCTGGTAATTAGACTGTGAGTGGAAGCTTTTTGCTCTCCGTTAGTTTGTTTCTTCCAGAATCAAGTCATGAAAAATCATAGACCTGTCTTCTTGTCTAACATTATAAGGGCGATATGTTTTGGTTCACGTTCTATTGCCATGTTTAGTCTGTAAAGTTAATCAACATGCTAACATTATTCTTTATATAAATACAGTACAGTATATCATTTAATGATTGATTAATGGTATCTCTATGTCAGCCATTAAAATCGTTCAGCCCGAGGCTGAATTACAAATGATTTCACAAAGTATGAACATAGTATATAAAAATGGGTAAAATGACGCTATAGGCCCTACATATAACATTTGAACTAAAAAAAAAAGTACGATTTGATATTGAGTGAAAACGCAACGTTATCTTTTCAACTTTGCAGTGTAGACGGGACAATTATGGTTTCAAAATTATGTTTTTTAACATTATATCTTCGTTTAATAGTGAAAAGGAAATTAATGCTACTAGCAGGCGAGACCAACCAAGGAGGAGAAAACCAAGCGAAAAGTATCGATATCAACTTGAAACGTCCTTTTCGGAACGGATAATGTAGCCAAGCTTTGGTGGAAGAAATATTTTGATTCCAAATGCATGCTCTTTCCATGTACAATGGTTTAGGAAAAGTGGACTTTAAAAGTGGATAGGCCTATGGTGTGGACATGAAAACTGGACATGGTGTAGCGGTCTGACATTGTTAAAGAACAGCGATCTTTCGATGTCACCACTTGAAATGCCAATTTTTACGCTTTGCTTTATTTTTTTAGGTTTTTTTTTCTCAAAAATATTGTGGGTTTCATGGTTATTACCGGTTTTCCCTAATTGTGTTATAATTACTACACATGTCTTTCGTAGAAAAGGTAAAATAGTGTTTTTTTCACTAAGAATTCACCTTTTCAGCCCTCAAAATACCATGAATACTGCAATGTTGTTTACAAGGTTGGCACCCCTACACCACTCTCTCTCTCTCTACATCAGAATGTGAATCACATCCCCAATAAAGACACTCGGTCAAAGTCGACTAGAAAACAGCCGTCTCGTATCGATAAGATTCGAGACATATCCAAGTGGCAGTTGGATCTAAAACTTGATGCTCGTAATTTGATGTCAGTGTACGACGTTATTAACATATTTAGTATTTATACAAAACGTTGTAATCAGAGTTCTTTCAAAACCTATCAACATTGTCTTTCCTGTTTACTGGATTCCAATGCAAGTTGATTCATTCGGTTTAGAAATGTATGAGTTGAATGGCTTGTTTCTCCGTTCTCGAAGAAAGTAATATGCGCAAATTTGAAATATAATTACATTATGGCCTATATCAATATGAGATAAAATTATGGATGAAAATTGTGAGCTGGCTTAGCCGAAAGTTTGATGCCACCTTTAAGTTAAGCCTGGGTGCAAGTTTTAACTCTCTGCTTCCGGATGTCAGCCTTTGTGTTTTGGAGAGTCAGTTATTTATAGGCACTCAGTGAGCACGTGGGCTTGGTCGGTATCGGAGGAGGCTCTCTCTCTGAGAGGAATTGTTTGTGACAAGACTTAACTTACATGACATCACGGATGACGGCTATTTTGGAAGGTGTTTTTGGCGTTCATGTTATACACTTCTCACGTGGAAACTGAAATTAAACGGGTTACCACCAATAGATGTATATTGACTGGGGGATGGTTTGTCTAATTGAGATAGGAACTTGCGTCAGATTATTTTGGTGTCTTGTCGCCCACTTTGGACTGGAATGAGGAAGCAGAATTCAGCGAAATATGGCTGCCAAGGCATGGGGTGTTGGTGGAGTTCGGGGTATATGGACTACAGGGTGTAGAGGAGACAGGCACAGGATTTAATCTAGTCCGTAAAAACAGAGGAAGGGGAGCTGGGTGGTAACACTGGTCGGAAGGTGATCATTATATGATTATTGTACGTTGAGAGGTGTACGGGAATTTATAACTCACAACAGAGGACTGTATGAGGGGGTAGATAGGACAGGGCGCAGGGTATAGATCTCATTAACAGCAATCGTTCCGCTGGTAAAGAAAGTTGCTACAGAGGGTTTTTCCCACATTAGCGAATGGGTGACTTACAATATTGCTGCAGCACGCTATCCTACGACAGCAATATTGATATGATGTGACTGTCACAGTTCCCCATTGTGCACAAAGCGCAGTCCATTGTATAAAGACCCAACAAGATTTCACGTGGCCCATCACACTGATCCCTGCATCCTCCTAAACAACCACAAGATAACACCATCTTCTCCCGTTGACCTATTCTCTTCAGAGGTGACCACACCCACAAACACCTGCTATGGTAGCCACTCCTTTGTACCACACTCTACCCATTTCATACTCCTCCAAAATGTATGTAAAAAGATTCATTTAAAAATCCGAGAAGACATTTCGTCTACCATAATACTTTTGATAAGTCCCGTAAGTTTGCTCGGGTGAGACAGTCCTGTAAAATGCACATTTCGAATGCTCTTAAAAATGCATTTACCATCCGCTTATGATGCACGCAGACATATGAATTATCGCCATTTAATTCGACGCCCTCTCAGTTCCAGACGGATGATAAGATATGATTCGTTTTAATCATGTGACAAACAGATTAAGATATGAGGAAAAATATTTAGAGAGATATCTGTGTAAGGAGCAAATGAACACAGTGGATATGAGACAAGCTGCTGTTGTTAACCTTGTGAATCATGTTCTATGATCCCAGTCATATCATGTAACGTGGACATGGAAAGCACGGTGAAGGAAACGGAAAAGCGTTCTTTATCTTCTCTGCCTAATCTCAATCAGGAAACTAAATCACTACGAGTCTGATCAACTGAAAAATATCGCCATGAACATTATTGTCACGATTCATGTGCGATGCTATTTTTGGTAGCCAACTTGTTCCCGAGTCAGACACATGGATTACTCTGGTTATGAGTAATCCGTTGCACTTCGTATGGACCAGATATCTACAGAGGGAAAATCGACTCGCGTGAAAAGGGGAAAATCTTATCTCACCGCTTCTGCTTTCCTGTGAACATAAATTTCATGGAATTTTTAAAGAAAGCTCCGAGCTAGACAAAGATTAAAACATCCCGCTTAATCATGCGTATGATACTAGTCAACTATTCAGATATTCAGCTGTCCAGTACTATACTGAAGATAGAAAAATCCTTCTTACATACCCGTCCTTACCACTGAACTCAGTAGTGAAAACATTGTTCGAAACAATCAAGACCAAGTTTCAATTACAGCCCCCCCCAAAAAAAAAAGAGAGAAAAGAACGAAAAACCCTCGTGAACTTACAAAACTCTTCTCATAGCACATCTGTACTGTTGATACATGGAATGAATCTTGTATGTTACCACTAGCCAATGTTTATTCATAGTAAGGAGTAGAATGACAAAGAAATGGTAGGAGAGCCAAGAGTTACACATCATGACACATATTGTAGTTATAAATATCTACCTTTTACGTTACACGAAACAGACACACAAACTGTTACAATGATTATTAGTGTTCAGGGCGGCAGAAGTCGCAATCTTTATACTGACTTCAAACTATGCAATTTGAAATTCTCTCCAATAAACAAAGTGAGATCTTCCAAACAGAAGTTAGAAAGGTTTTGAATTTAGCTTTGTTTTTTATGTTTTCGCGAAACAGAAATATCAGTAAAAACCACAAGCACAAAGTAATTACGAGAGAAATAAAATTAATCTCGACAATGTTTCAGACAGTTCGTTTTGTCAAGCTTGTGAAGTGGAGTTATAGCTGCAAAAGGGGTGGGGCTCGCAGCTGATCTTTAAATTGTCAGAATGGTTACCAATGGTTACGGCAGAATTAAAAGATGAGCAGATAATCAAACCAATCTCCGTCACATAGAGGGTGTGACGTCATAATCTAGCTATAGATCTCTAGCTATAGACGCCTGCTGATGTCAGTGGTATCCTTGTAACCTTGTTCCAGGCCCCCGTTGATTAGTTGTAATTATACCGATCTGGTCTCACACGCGCCTCGGTCTATTCTCTTCGTCACCCCTCCTGTAGGCGAACGGACCATGGTCTCACCTTGATAGCCTCTTAGTCAGAAACTACTGTTCAGCTTGGTGATAACGCGATAAACCGCAGTTTGTTCATATTGTTCTCGGAGCTACAACACTATTTCATAAAGATAAGATCGATCTTACGATTGATGCGACTCAAAAAAGTTACGCTCTGCTCTTTAAATCAAGCGTAAATATCTTTGTGAAAAAGACGATCAGTATTGCCCGATTCTCTGATACGCTCAATAAATCGAGCGTAAGATCAATAGTAACTCTTTATGAAACTGACCTTATATCCTTGGTTTGTTCAGCTGGTAGGACTATAAACCATTTGAATTCATAAAATTCTTCCGTAGAGGTGTTTTTATTGCAACTGATTTACAAAAAGCCCTGCATCGACAGAAATATTAAGCAATAAGCATTGAATTGATCAACTATGACAAAATATATTATTCAAACCATGATGAAGGACAGTTTCTCTTCAAACGGAGCAGAGAGTTGAAAAAAATCCACGCTTGAGGGAGAAGGAATGGGAGGGGGGGGGGGGGGGAGAAAGGGAGGGATAGGAGGGGAGGGCGGTGGGAGGGAGACAGAAAGACGAAGAGAAAAGATAACGGTAAAACATGTAATGATAACAAAGAACAGGTGACTGACAGCCTGGTCTCTTGTTCGCGTCTTCACGAAGACGTCTACTGTTACCATGGTAACGTGGTGACTAAACTAACGCTGGTAATAACCACAGATGATGATCTACAATGCGTCGTCTCTCTGAAACCCTGGCAACGATGGTTACCAGCCTTTTGTTCTTCTTTTCATTCTACTGTTATTCATTGTTTTTTTTAATTGTTATTTCGATCTTTTTTTTTTAAATCTGAACTTTGTCAAGCCTTTTGGAGGGACATAATTAACAACACTTGTTAGTCTTGATTTTACTTTACCGTTGCGTTTACACCTGGAAGAAGCAAAGATGTTGCACTTCAGACATTTCAGGCCTATACTACCATGTCTCAAAGAGTGATTTTTCACCTTACCTATCTTTAAGACTGTTTATGAAGGTAAACCCAAATTGCAAGCAGGCATTCCTGAACTACAGATAGAAGTATTGTGTTGACGTAGCGCCGAACATTCCATTCTCACATACATACTACACTCCTCTAATTCCGAGATTGCAATAAAAAATGGAAAGGCTTTCTCGCCCGCAGACGACTGAAATCAGGAGATAGAAATTAACCATGACTAAAATGCCATAATAACCTTAACTCATCATTATTGCAGTCTTGACTTCAGAACCTCTCATCCCACATTTTGCGCAACACAAGGACAAGGTCTTACATTCTAATACTCAAACTCTATAAATACGTGCAGTCGATTAAGACTCGGGGGTACAGGGAACTCATTTATTACACGTGAGGTCTTCCGCTCAGGGAATGCTTTACATCACTTTATCTACGTCCTTTGATTCATGCGAGGGCCTCTCTCTAAAACCAAAGTATAGGCCCACACCGGCTGAACTAAGAGGTACAAGAGGTACAGTTGGGAAAGTGGCCCGGAGAAGTTACCCCAGTATACAAAGATGCACAGGACAGAATGGATTGGTTAGAATCGGATTCGCCAGTTTAACTTTGGAACTGTTTAAACCCACGATAGAGCGCAACGAGTGGGTTTTAGACTGTTCCAAAGTTAAGCGAGAGGATCCAGTTCTCACTGATCCACCAAAGAGATATGTGCATCATTCGTTTTATAAAATGGCCCCCGTAAATTCGTGAAATTCAGCCTACAATACTATACAAGGCTTGAGCCATGCGTTAGGATTTTACCGGACGCATGGCTCAGTGTACGTGGTTTAGCAAAAAATCAGTGCATGGTGATTGACCAATCAGATTGCAGAGATTCTTAAGCCCATTTAACAATTTGAAATACACATACACATGCTCACACACATCACCACATCTCTACAACAAAAACAACAAAGAAACCAAACAGAATACCGGTGCACCAACTAGTTATTATCTTCTTAAATGCTTCTAAATTGCAAAAAGGGATACTATGAGTACAGAAAGGTTGTTGTTTTTTTTTCAAACAAGATTGACACTATATTGTGTCATGATAGGGCAATAGATCTGGACAATGCAATTGCAAATGTTGGTTTGTCATGTGATTTATTTATACAAGTGGAAAAATATAACAAAGTGAAACAGAAAGAAATTTAAAAAGGTGAAATGATTTCTATCGGCAACTACAGTGATCATCCAAGAACTATTCGAAAAGCAATAACAGCATTCAAACTAACACGCGTTGATTGAACAGCCCATTATCCTCTTTAGGATATTATCTATTATTATGATTAGTAAAGCGTCTCATATAACAAAATGGTGGCTACATGCTATCTACCTATCCACCTGTTTATCTCTTTATTCATTTCTACCTATCTATCTATCTATCTATCTATCTATCTATCTATCTATCTATCTATCTATCTATCTATCTATCTATCTATCTATTTATCTATCTATCTATATCATATACATGTGTGTTTATAATTGTAGACGTATGTCTCCTGAAAGACTGTATCTTCACGATGTCTTACTGTTGTTATAGATGCTTTGTATATATATTACATTTGTATCTGGGTTTTTGCTGAGAATGCAAATTTGGATCATTTAGGTACACCTTGTATGACCTTTTCCCCTACTGTACCTCGGTTAAAAGTTATGAACATTAAAAACATTAGATACCACTATACTGACATAATGTTCACAATATCATGCTGATCCAGTTTTGCAGCACACAAGATGCAGCGTTCATGTTTTGTTTGAGATTGCAAACGAAGCATTGATTCTCAGCAATGTGTCCTGATGATGTTCACTTGTCTGGTATCGCGATTTCCGTAACAAACACATTCTGGGTAACCTCCAATTGAGTCTCACAGTAAACATTTCCTTGCCCGTTCCTCTGTAAAGCAGCAATACACTTTTCTTCGTTTCACTGGCTTTGGTTAGTTCGTTCAACCAGGTGAAACAAGAAGGTCCAAATTCCTTGGATTCACGCCTATAGAAACGCATCCACACAGGGGCATGTTCCACAGACAAAACAGGGATAATTTAAAAAAAAAATATTGAACCGAATATCAAAGGTCCCAATTTCTAGGATTTACACCACGAAACACATTTTCGCAGAGGTATGCTTGAGAGTCAAGGAATTGAAACAAATAAACTGATTATGGGATTCAGTATTAATACTTTGTTTTCGCATAATCTTCACTTCCATGTGAAGTTTGAAGAGAGGTGATTGTATCTTTTTAAAGGGAAATTCCAGGCAATTTTCATAATTTCACATCATGTAGTACATTAAGTGAGAGTGCCATGTATAAATTTGTGAAACTTATTGTGGTCTTTGACCAAATAAACAAATATTCTTAAACCCCATAACAAGTTACACTGAACGAGAATGATGACATTGGAGTCTCACATATTTCAGAAATGTAGCAGTGTAATTCCATTACAATACCACTTGCTTAACAAGTTCACCTATGTAGATTTTATACGCATGCTTTCTTCTTTGTTCTGCTCCTTTGAGCCCCCACTCATGTATTCTTATGTGAAGTTGCCATTTCCTCATCCTTGCTCATTGTTATTTGTTATAAATTAAAAACGTTCGTATTTCTCATCCAAATCACTACTCAGTATAATACATTTATAGTTATTCAAATGCAAAAATCTGAAAATCATCTGGAGTTCTCCGTCAAAGTTTTTGTGGACACTCGATTCACAACGGACTGTCTTACAAGCTTTATTTCAGTGCATCCATTCATCAAGATGAATATCAATGATAATTTGAAGGGATGGGAAAGCATCGGTTGAGGTGAGAATTCAGCTTCAAACTTTTTGCGAGATACATAGAAACCTCATTATGAAATGTTAAAGGAATTCAAAGTTTATTTGATGAAAATCAGTTCTGATATGGCTTAGATATTAAAACCAAAGTGAAACAAAGCGATCCTAATAGAAGGTGGGTCCAACCTTATTATCACTCTAGTTTGGATATCTAAGCCATTTCAAAACCAATTTTCGTCGAATTAACTCTGAATTTCTCTTAGAATAACTGTTCGTTCATATATAATGAGAGGTTTGTCATTATATTAACAAAAACTATTTAAAAACGTTGGAAACCTCAAGGCCCATCTTAATCAAAACTGAAAGCTCTCTAAACTGTATAGGAGGAACTGACTGTATGTGTGTTGGTTGTGACATTCACCAGGAATCAATATTATGCATTAAATTTCTTTTCGTAACTTTGGCACGACTGGAATAGAAATGGACTGTTCGGATTACATGAAGACATCATTGAACGTTCTGCAGTGTGAAATGGACAAGGGCACCGTCTCTGTAATGTATTACAATATTATCTATGGATACTTCTATTCATACAGCATATTAACGAATAATTTCGTTCACTCGCATGCTCAGAAATTCACTTAATTGTTGCTAGATAGGGCAAGCCCCCGGCAAGCTTTATGGCTGTAATGGCAACTTCCATGAACAAAACATGTAAAAAATTTGAATACAGTATATACGATATAGATGAGTCCGACTTGAGAGCACTGGGGGGGGGGGGTGTCCAAAACAGAACAAAAACACTTTCAATGGACTGTGAAGTCCCCAAATTAGAAATTACCATAAAAACAGTATACCCAAACCGAATTAGTCTATACTGAACCGGTCTATCAACGTGTGAATAAATGAGTTCAAGCCCCCTCCTATGTGCTAGTCTGGCTGTTGTGTACTATTGATGTCGGGTGCTCAAACAGACCACAAAAGTGATGCAAAGAAGGAAGCGGTGGTCCGGTATGCAAAAAGCTGTTTGCATTCCCGTTTGCTTTTCGGCTCGCTTACCTTGAGAGAAGGGCTGGAAATAATGTCTGTCGGTCTGTTTATCGAAGTGATAGACTGACCATCAGATTGTTGTGGCGCTCGTTAAATGTTTAGCACATGCACTTGAGGATGGTTACATAAGGTTGCGGTATTGTTGTTAATATTGCATTTCAGCCTAAAGGCGTTATCTATTCGCTATTGTGAGTTTCTGAAAACCGTGGGAGGGAGCCCTTTATGAGATGAATTTGTTATCCCGAGAGTTTTCATCCTGCTATCATAATCAGGATAATAAGGAGTCGCGTTGGTGGATAGGTTGAGACATGCAGAACTCTAACTTTATCCTTATGGCATCCACATGCAGAGGATGTAGATAATTTAGTTACGGCTTGGGCTGCGAGAGCGAGTATAATATTAACAGCATGAACGTAATTCTGTTTAAACCATTTCATTTATTGTTTCTGCATGGTAAAAAATATAAAACAATTCACTTTAGAAAACATACAAAGCCATTTATCATTCATTATGACTATAACTTTGCACATGAGAAAATACATTAAAAAAGTCATCGTGAAAGAATACAGAGGTTTCCAAAGAAAATGATGTTACCATTCAGGAGGGTTTCCAGTATATTAAAACAAAGCCTGATATTTGGCGCCTTATTACATACATAGATAAACAAAAACTTTTAATAAAACTATCGATACACTCAGGTACAAAGAAACAACAAACTATTTCACAAAGCAATTTGTGATTTCTATACCAACATATTAATGTCCTCTTTGGTTTGCGTAATTCATTGTCATATTTGATGGCCTTATCTTCCAGAAAAAGGAATTTTCTAGAGTAAATAGATATCATGGTTAATCAACAACAGTTAGATAAGAGAAGGGTTGTCCTTTTTTCTAAGGGACAATGGGTATTAAATGTGAACAAGCACAAATGTTTACATTGTGCACGAATTAGCATGATCACGCATATAAGTGTGTTTCTGCGCTTTGTTTCAAGACCATACATGCCAGTAGCACAATGTGTTATGTTACATTTAAGATTTCAGGCCCTGCAACTTTTATGACCATTGTAGTAAAAATGTACATGAATTGTGATGATTTAAAGGGATGGTACAGTATTGGTGGAGATGAGGATTGGGCTTTTAACTTTTTGCGAGATACCAAGAAAACACTTATGAAATAGTACAGAGCATACCATTTTAAGGGGAATTAAAAGATTTGATGAAAATCGGGTTTGGAATGACTGAAACATCCAAACACAATGTAAAACAAAGCGATCTTCATAAAAGGTGGGTCCACACTTTATTAGAATCGTTCTGTTTTGGATATCTCAGCCATTTCAACGCCAATTTTCATCAAATAAACGTTGAATTCCTCATGGAATTACATGCTCTTTCATATTTCATAAAAGGTTTCTCATTGTCTCACTAAAAAATGTTGGAAACCTGAAATTAGGTCTCAACCAGAATTATACGATCCCTTCGAGACTTTGTTACCTCCTCCGTCTGCAGGCTGTATAGTGTTTTTTTTAATTATTTTTTTGTTCTTTGTTGATGTTTTCTTTGTCAAACTTTGTGCAAGAAGGAATTGTTGCAGGAGCAAAAAAAAAAAATTTTGGTCTAAAAATTTGTCTGATGCCAAAAGATTCATTTTCAAGGTACATTGCAGTCTAACATTGAAGTTATGTGTAATACGTCTACATTCAGAACTGATTACCACTGCTTATACATTTGTTCATTCGACTGTATATGTGACTTCTATTTGTCTCTGCAAGCTCTAATGACACATGGAATGTCATTAGTTAATTTGAATTTTGTCGTGCAGAATGAGTGTGGTTCCCAGGGAGTACGAACAGCAAACAAGATTTTGAACAGGTCAAAATAAATCATGGAGAGGGCGTTGAGATTTAAAGAAGACTATGGCTGAGAACACAGATTAAAAATCAAAAATAAAGAGAACACTGAGGTTTATTTTCATGCAGGTAGGTCTATATGACAGATTCGTAGGAGACACAATGATTATACAAATGAGCAATACACGAATTAGGGTCCATGAACTAGTACAGTGCACTTGTAATTATTTTTTTTTTCGTTCCTCTAAAACCCCGGGAGTGATTTCAGGTATGCAAATTCATTTTAAGAGTTATCATTAGGTGTAGTTTCTTCCAAATTACTTGATTTCATAGATTGGCCACTTTATCCTCTCAGGTGAAGTTGTGGCCATTTCTGGTCTTATCAAATCATTATGGCCATGAATGATAAACAGTACCATACGAAAATACGGAATCATAGTACAGAAAATTATCTATATACTTCCGGGATCATTCCCTTGTCGGTTTCAGGAAACAGTACTCTTTAGTTATCGAGCTCTCATAGTCTTTACGTTTTCGTGTCCAACTCTTTCTAGCACTGTTCAATGAAGTCTGACAATTTTGACAATCATTGGGAGTGATATTTTAGGAAGTTATTGCTCATGAAATTCATGATCGCATGGGTTTGTTATTAGTCCTGTCAGCATAGCTCGAGTTCATTGTGAATCATAGGATTATGATAAAAGGCATATCCAAATTTCACGCTCATGAAGGAAAAGTTTCATTGTCAACAGAAAAAAACCCCCGAACAAGTGTCGAAGAGAAATCAGTTTTGTCACTTATTTCCTGACCGCGTCATTATTCTTGATGCGAAGACATGATGAATGTGAATAGTCGATTGGTAAGCCTAGAGGGGTTAAAGCCACATGGAACCAACTTTTGCCAAAAGAGAATTGATTCTCTCAGACTGCATGGTAAGTTAAAACGCACACGTGACATCAATATTTTTTCGAAGCAATAGTAATTATGTTTGATGAAACAACGGACATAGTAGTCCTGTTATACTAATCGTGGTATCAATGTACTGTCGATCTGTCTTTTTCTGTAACAACGCACGATATGAATTTAAAGATATCTCTACCTTGTATAGATGACGTATGTTAATAGAAGAATAGTTTGGAAGTACAGAGGACGCAAAATGTTCCACAGTACTTCCAAAAGAATAGAATAACACTATAACTTAGTATTTTGCTTGGCATAAAGTGCGGTTGTCATCTGCTTGATATTAAAAGGCATATTCGCAACAAATAGAAAAAAATAATATACAGAAAAGAGAAGGGTATGAGAGAGAGAGAGAGAGAGAGAGAGAGAGAGAGAGGAAAAGATGATCATAAAAAACAAGTAAGCTCTACGCGTCAAGAGTTGAACATTTGCATATTATTTTGCTATATTTTACTCTATTTCATATGTTTCATCTCAACAGGGTCAACTGATCGTAACGAAAATTTGAGCGTATGCACGCAAAACAAAGTGACTAAAGCAACAACCATTGCCTGTGGTTTACCCGAAGGAAGTCATGAAATTTAACTTTATTCAGGCAGTTGGTTAATCTTCCCTTTCCTTTCTATCGTCATGATTAATTATTTCAATGACATTTGGTCCCAGGAAGTTTTGGTTTTACATCATTACAAGAAAAAGGAAAATAAAGTCGAGGGATTAAACGGTAATTGAAGAAAGTCTCTACTTTCAACAACATGATATATACTGGGCTGTAAATAAATAAAGCACTGATAATCTCTTATGTAAGCCGAGTAGCGCGGGTCGCTGTCGATTTGGATATTGATAGCATTATGACGTGTATAATGTATCGCAAGTCTGAATTTATACTGGAAATAGAACACTCTACAGTTGACTCATTTGGCTTTAAGAGTCGAAATGTTTTATTCAAAGATCCATAATTTATCATAGGTTTTTGTCAAATGTGAGTCAATGATGGATGTTACTCAGTGACGTAATAATTTTTTTTTCCGATATAATGAATAACCACGTTTATCGAAATGCTGATATTCATTAATGCATTTGGTCCTAGAATTGGTTGGAAAATCTGTTTATCTGTACATTTTTTCAACATTTCAGATGATAACATTGCTTTCTAAATATTTTGATCACTTACCTATATTGTTTAGTCATTGGTTACAATAGTACTTATTCCAGAATCCAATATTACAGTTGAAAAAGGAATGAGCTGTGAATTAGTTTTAAAGTCTCTAACTCCTAGCAACATAGAGTTAGTTAGCTGCACTGTAAAAACATCGGTGTTAGATTTAACACCACGGGTGTTAAATCTAACACCGATCAAACTTCAATAAAGGACCGCACCCACAGGTGTTAAAAATGCACTGTGATGGTGTTGAAAAGTGTTCACCTGACACTTCGTGGTGTTAATTTGGCACTGTACCTGGTGTTATTTTGACACTGTACTGGTGTTAATTAAAAAATGACACCACATGGTGTTGATTTGTTGTTGGTGTTAATATCAATGGTTTAACACCCGTCCAGCTTCAATAAGAGACCACACCAGCTGGTGTTACTTTGGTGTAAATTTATTTTCACATTTTTTCAAAAATCTAGTATTTTAATGTAAAATTCTTGATCGTCTTGTTTAAATTAAAAATCAACAAGAAGTGCAGTTACTAAGAAACTCTTCAAAAAACAGTTTAGAATTTGGAAATGACACCC